>NC_140484.1:87180494-87650494 GCF_964271855.1 Acomys minous
AAACAAACAAACAAACAAAAAACTATACCAGGCAGCAAGACAGTTCTGACCTTTGCTATGCCTTACTGAGAAAAGCATTAGTAAAGATGTTTGACTGTGTTCAAGCAAGCCGCTGGGTTTGAACCCAAACACCCAAATCAAATAAATAAAAAAGGAGACAATGGCTGGGGAGATGGAGCAGTTTGTACGAGGCTTGGGGTACAAGCATTAAAATCTGAGACCAACCCCCAGGACCCGTGTGAAAAAAATCAAATGTGATGGGAAAAGACAGTAATCCCAGCACTGGGAAGGAAGAGCTGGACAGAGCCACGGGGCCACTATCGGGCCAGCCCAGCTGGACTGAACGTCTGTAGAGTTCCAGGCCATTGGGAAACCCTGAGTCAAAAACAGGGCAGACGGTGCCTGAAGGATGAGACTCTGCTTCTGTCTAAAACACAAACACATCTGTCTGCACAGGAAGAACACACACACACACACTCACGCATGAGCACACACACACACATACACAGGCACGCACACACGCACATGCACACACACACATACACATGCACACGCACACATGCATATGCACATATACACACACAGGCACACACACATACACACATGAGTGCGCGCGTGCATGCACGCTCACAGAAACAATATATTGGGAGGCAGTAAGGCATTCTTCTGATGTAATAGATGAAAGTTGGTGGGTAACTGCATTTCATGGCAGAGTATCAAGGTGGCAGTGGCTGAGGCAGAATTCATCACTGGAATCACCCGACATTTGTGTCCTTTGTCCACAGAGGCAGAGAAAAACCAGACTAATGAGCTAATAAAAGAAGAGAGGGTGCAGGAATGGGACAGACACTAGGGTTGGAGGGTAGGATACCAAGATGTCTGGAAACAGGGACTCTCTCACTCACTCCAGAGGCTTGAAGAGTTGAGAGAGCATGAATGAAGAGTGGGTCAGTCATCAGCGCTCTCTGTGTACTCTAACTGCTGAGAACACACCACCGAGGCCTAAACACTCTATTCTAGACTGTGGTCACATTGTTGACCCATTATAACAACCACATCCGCCCACTGAAAACACAGGAACAGGAATGCTCATCACTTATGAATTTATTACACACACGCATAGGTTATCCCCACCCATGATGGACAAAAAGGCGAAGATCCACATGACCCAT
This sequence comes from Acomys minous, assembly GCF_964271855.1. NCBI lineage: Eukaryota > Metazoa > Chordata > Mammalia > Rodentia > Muridae > Acomys > Acomys minous. Next base: position 87,181,667 of record NC_140484.1, read on the forward strand.
CCCCAGGCCTCACAGCATAGCCTCCTGAAGCTCAAAGGAGGATGGTCAGTATTTGTCAGGCAGACCCGCAGGTCTGAAGTGATTGGGATCCTTGCCGCTGCGGCCGAATCTGTTGGCTTCCTGGTCAGCCTCGGTGTCCTCGTGTCCACGACCAAAGAGACTCTGAATGCCCTCCCTTGCGTCACTAGGAGGGGCAGGCAAGGAAGGTGTTGGTTACCAAGTTGTGAGGGCACAGTCTGCCCTCCCAGTTCTCCCCTTTGCATGGGATGGCTTTACGAGAAAAGCAGGAAGGACCAGGAAGGAAGGGCCTTCAAGGCCCAGCACTGTTGAGGCCACGCTGGTCACCCTATCCTGAATGAGCAGTGCCAGAGAGGCAGGGCCGAGAATCACTCCCTGTCTGCATTTGCGCGAAGGCCTGGCCAGCATGCGCTGTGTGCTGACTCTGCCCACAGCCCAGGATCGACACTGAGCAGGGATGGAGGAAGTAACTGATTGAGCAAGAAGAGGAGGGGCCACAGACTGGCATGGCCTTCTCTAGGCTCACCAAGAGTCATGCCCGCCACCCACCCCATGTCCCAGCAGTCTGAGGTACCTGATGACTTCAGCGGCCCAGACTCCCCCAGGACCCCTTTGGGCAGCATCATAGTTTCCCCGAGCATGGAAGTATTTGTCTGAGTTTTTCCAGTTGGCTTCCTTCATGTCACTGTAGGCTCGCCACATGTCCCCAGCCCCTGGATGGGAAAGACCACAGGAACGTGAACGCAAAAGCTCTGCCCAAGCCTTAGAGAGGTCAGAAGGGAGGAAAAACACTCGTGGCTTGAGCCTGTGGTCAGAGCAGCCTGAGACCATACTAGACAGAACACCATCCAATCCTACTTAGTCTCTTCAGGTCCCTACTGAGACTCATTATGGGGTGGGGTGTCCCATGTGTCAGCATGGCCAGCAGGCACAGTGCACCTGTGGAGCTGCCTGCTATTACTCGAATGGGAATATGGAATGGAAAGAAGACAGATGTCATCAGAGAGCAGGATTTCATAGCTTCAGCCATATTGGAATGTTGCATCCCTTGTCCCGAGGGCTCACCTGACACTGAGAAGGTTCTCCAGCATTCCTGATGCCTCACAACCCTAATGGATCATCTACTGACAGCCCCTACGCCAGGACATACCCACGACCCATTATTAAGAGTCTAGGACTAAGAGGACACAGCTTCTGCAGTACTGAACCTCCTGGGGGGATGTCACATGCACCTAACAAGTTCCCAGGTGAGACAGCGAGCAGACACATCAACCAGAGAAGGCTGGCCTCAGGCACAGCCAGGTTCAAAGCATGGCTCTGCCACCTTTACAGTCACGAGTCCCAAATGTGTATTTGTGTGCACCTCACACACCCCATGAAAGCACACACTGAGTCAGGGTGCTGACCCTAACCGCCATCCGTCATTAATCAGCCTTACCTTGGTAAGCCTCAGAAATGAATGAAAACCAACTGCTGACTCCTAGGAACAGGGAGCAGAAAACCAAGCCAGTGAGGAGCTTCATCCTGTCAGAATGAAAGGAGAGGTTCAAGGAGACACGCACAGATTTGCACCTCCCCCTGGGCATCTGCTATCCAGGGAGAGGCTCTCTAGGATCACAGTGGGACACCCAGGTGACCTTGCAGCAGCAGGACCAACATCAAAATCACACACTACAAGTCCTGATCCCCTCAACCCTGAGGCGACAGCAAGGCAGAGTAGATAGAGGAAGACAAACACTGAGACCAGATTGCCACCCCCACCCCCCCACACACACACACAGGAGCCGACAGGTCTCTAAGAGTCACAGATGTGTGTGCAAGTCACTGTCACCTGAGTGCTGGAGGAGCAGTGATGGTCTGTGGCTGTCAGGGAGGGCATGCTGGTATTTATGCTGAGACTCCCCACCAGGTACGTGGATGTGGGTGCCCGGCTTGGTCCCTGGGGAAAGTCCCACCATGTCATTTCCAGTCAAAGACCTCCAAAAAAAACTCTCCCTGGACTCGACTATACTCTATTCATGAGTCAGCTCACCCGGTTGTGCAACAAGAGGACGTGGGGCAGCTTTGACTTTTTCTTTTGTTAGCTGTAGGGTTAGGAAGGGCTCCCTCGGGGAGGGGGGGGGGCGGGGACTCCTTAGATGCTGGCGGTGCGGAGTGAGAGGTATTGTCTCCAGGGTCTAGCTTTCTTGGCCGTTGGCCTATGGGGGACTTTATGGGCAAAGTCAGTTGTGTTGAATCCATGACACCTAACGGTGCTCTTATCTGTGATGCCAAGAGGACAGTTGTTCTTAGTGGTTGATTAGCCAATGCCCACAGCCAGGAGGAAGAGCAGAACCTACGAAAGCAGTATGCCCGGAAGGCTGTCAGAGGGATGGAATGCAATAAAGCAGATAGAGGTCTAAGAACGGCTCAGTGGTCAGAGATGAGCACGGACTTTGCTAATATGCAGAAAAACAAGAGAGTCTGTGATTGGACCTGCTCTTTTGTGTGTCCATGGTTGCCCCTGCACTCCCCGGGGGTGGGACCAGAATCCCAAGTTCAGAGCGAGCCTCACAGGTGCCCCACCTTGCAGCCAGTAGCCTGCAGTCCGTGGAGTCCACATGGCGACAGAGTTCAGGAGAAGCTGTGGGGCCTGAGAATCTTCCTCCCGTCCAGCAGAGATCACAACACACAAAGGTTCTCCCAGACACGGCCCAGGTCAGGACGCGGTGCTGAGTCTGGCGAAGAGAAGAGAGAATTTGAAGACATTGCTAGAAGTCTATGAGCCAGGAAATGATCCGCGGGAATCACACATAGGATCCGCAGACACCATTTCCCACTTGTTGAAGCAGCCTGGAGCTTAGTTCAAGCGCGGTACATTCTAGAGACTTGGGAAGGCCTTGAACTTTTGGTTCTCTCAGGACGGGATGACTGGCTTCCGGACGTGCGTGTGTTCAGAGCAATGCTGCGCTCATTGCTTTCCTTTCTCCCCTCGTTTCTTTTCTTCGACAGAAATGTCTGTTCTTATTGCTGTAAACTATCAACCAGTGGGAAGTATTTTGGAGGGACAGCTGAGGAGACAGTGGTGTATACATTCTTTGGAGCAGACTCTGATTGTGGCAGTGGTCAAAAGATTGAGATAGCGAAGGCTGGGTGAGTTCACTGAGGACCATTGTTTCCCTGTGAGGTGCCAGTACAGATTCGATGCTCACGCTAGGAGAGCTTTTGCTGCAGTTATCTTGGAAACAGACACCCAATAGGGCAGACTACTGGCGGAAATGAGTGGCATAGAAGCCATTTGTTTGGATGGAGAGGAATTGGGTTTGAAGCTGAAAAGATACCTCAGAGAATGTTTGACTGGGTGAGGGTGCTGGTTTCAGAGCTGCAGTGAGCGCTTTTTGACAGAGCCAGTGCTGTTGGGCAGGCATGGCGAGCTGTGGGTGAAGCTCTGGCGTGTGCCCTGAGCGGACGGAACACTGGGAATGCTGTTTGCAGAGGACCAAGGACTCTTATTGATGCTGGCAGAGTTAGCAGGGAAAGGGAGACTAGTGAGATCACGTTATCAGGAGAGGATCCTGGGAGGCTGATTCTGGTCACTGAATAAGGGCTGTGCACTGAATGCAAGAGAGGGATCTTAAAAGCAAAAACAAAACAACAACACAATGACGATTGAGAACTCTGGACAGAGGCAGCCCCCTCCCCTCCTCACACTTGGGGCCTCCTAAGGAAGCTGATACTCAGAAGCCAGGCTGACACTTCCCACAAAGATCAAATAGACGGTGAGGTGAAACCATGGGCTGTCTTTCTGGCTCTCTCCAACAGGGCTCTGTCTACTCTTCAAAGCAGGTGGGAGAGAATGGAGGCCCAGAGTAAAGAAAAGAGACAGGCCGGGGAAGGCTGGCTAACAGGAGTGCCTGTGGCTGGCGTATGCTCTTGAGACATCTCTAACGCAAAGTGTTTATGAACAAGTTTGTTGTTGTTGTTGTTGTTGTTGTTGTTGTTGTTGTTGTTGTTCAGAGATGATATCCAGCTTGCAAATGTGGATGTGGGGCTTGGAAACATGGCTCCGTAGTACTGTACTTGCTTTGGGTGTCGCAGATCCTGAGTAGATTAAAACCACATAAAAGAAATAAAGCAAGCCGGGCGGTGGTGGCGCGTGCCTTTAATCCCAGCACTCAGGAGGCAGAGGCAGGCGGATCGTTGTGAGTTCGAGGCCAGCCTGGTCTACAAAGTTAGTCTAGGACATCCAAGGCTACACAGAGAAACCCAGTCTCAAAAAAACCAAAAGAAAGAAAAAATGAATGAAAGCAAAACCACATCCATTACAACTGGCAAGCTAATTCTGCCTTCAGAGATGCTTAAACACAGCATAGAGGGTTCAAGTTTCACCATACTCAGATTTGCTTCCCCTCCCCCCTCTTTGGCTGTCTGAAAGCAAGATGGGTCACCAGCAGCTCTACAGGAGCCACCCACAGAAGTTTGTCCAGCGTTCTCGATCCTGCCTCATGTGATCTAACCACCATGGTCTGGTCTGGAAATACAGGCTCAACATGTGCTGTCAGTGTTTCCGTCAGTACACCATGGACACAGGCTTCGTTAAGTTGGACTGAGGGATCTTAAGTGGATTATTCAAGACTGTCTACCCAGTGAAACTGATCATGCTAGTCTTTGTATGTAAAGAATAAAAGGTCTTCAAAAAAAAAAAGACTCCGGTTCATGGGTCAGAGTCACAATCTACTTGTTACTTCTGTCGTGACCACAGCCTGTCTTCGGAATGATACTGTTACAAAGGAAGAAAAACAAAACCAAATGAACAAATCTACCTCAAAATTCATTCCTCTCAAAGAGCCTGTAAAAGCCTTTAGAGAGCTTAAGAGAGTCTGTAGGAGTCATTCAAGGGCCAGAACACAGGACACAGTGGCCCTCAGCCAGCGCTCTGCCTACTCCAGCTCTCTATTCAGAATTCCATAAGGGAACCTTCCTGGTAATTGGTCCACCCATTGGAAAGATGAAAGGTGGCTTATGGGAATTCTAGGATAGCTGATTAGGTTGGAAAAAGGCCATGGGTCAGGGCAATCAAGTTCAGGCAACAAAACCTGGACATTATCCCCAAGGTACCCAGCATGTTTATCTCTAAGAGTCAGCCCTGTTACAAAACACCAGAGAACCTGTCCAGGAAAGGCCATGACTCCGAGTTCCCATCAAAGACCTCACAATCCAGCCACTTGGCCTTGGAAACATAAGCCCGAAGTGAAGAACCACCTTGGGTTCTGAGGCCTAGAGTGACTGAAACTCTGCCTTATGCTGAAACTCTGGGAGACACCCTGTGTCCTAGAGTAAAAGAGATAATGTCTAAAGGAAAGAGTGGGATGGAATGTGGCCCCTTCTATTCAGCCACTGTCCTACAGTGACTCACGGTGTAGGAAACTGTGCATCAGTGGAGCGATGTTTCTGCTCTCCTGGGTCTTTACTTTGCCTCCAGTGACATGTTCACCTATGCTCAAGCACCCCACAAAGACTGCTGTGAGATGTCCACCACGAGAGCCTAACCACACACAGGTTTAAGCCAATGAAAGGCTTTAGGAGAGCAGGGTTTGGTAACACAAGCTTATCATCCTGCGTTTGGAATGCAGGGACAGGTCATCTTTATGAGTTCGGAGCCAACCTGAGCTTCATAGTGAGTTTCAGAGCCATAGAGGGAGACCCTGTCTCTTCTTAGTGAGACACTGTCTCATGAAAAAGCAACAACAACAAAGCAATAAGTAAAAAATAAAACTGTATCAGGTTGCCAGTGAGCACACTTTGTTTTAGGGATCCCAGTGTAACCCCGATGCTTTCTCAGGGTGAGCTTTTGAGTACAAACCATACCCTTGGTTGACAAAATTCCATTAACCAGAACCATTAGTCAGAAGCAGAACCAAAAATACCAAAACCCAAAGTTTGCACATAAGAGCCTCTTCCAGAGCTCTGGCCTTTGATGCCTTAGGTCTTTGCTATGCATTAGGCAGGTGATGCTGCCAATGGACAAGTCCTATGGCCAGAATAGTACTGTCCTCAGGATCTGGGATCTATTACAAAACAGGAACGTGTTCTGAGACATGCAGAGTCTTAGTTCCTTTCTGTTGCCATAACAAACACAACAAGCAAAGACAATTAGGGAAGAAAGAATTTATTTGTTTCTTACTGTTCCAGAGGAATAAAAATCTATCATGATAGGAGGCACAGCACCAAGTAGTGGCTGGCATAGCAACGGCATCAGGAAGCTCAAAGGCAGGCAGGAAGCAGATAAACAGGAAGTGGGATGAGACTATGAAAGCTCAACGCCCCCCCCCCCGTGCACCCCCCCCCCCCCGCCCAGTGACATACTTCCTCTTAAGGCTCTGCCTCTCAGAGGCTCCACAAGTGTCCCAACAGTTCCACCACGTGGGGACCAAGTGGTCAAATACCAGAGCGTAAGAGGGGCATTTCTCATCCAAATCACCAATATGGCAAGAGACGACCAGGTCATTGTGCGAGCATCTTAGACTGGACCCACTCCAAGTTAGACAAGATAGATCATTTCATCCATATGGCCTCTAGGGACAATAAAGAGAGAGTGAACCTCGGGCACATGAAGCTGTTGCTGACCCAGCAGGGAAGACTCCTCGGCATTAACTTGTTTAACCAGAGGAAGAAGGGCATTGGTTATAAACAGGAATGGAGTCACTCTTTACCATTATCCAATTCTGTGTAGAATCACGTGTCCAGTGAGTTTGTGTGAATGACAGCCTAACAGTGGTTCTGTTTGTTTGTTTTGGGTTGTTTGGTTGTTTGATTTTTGGCTTGGTTTGGGTAGCTTTGTTTGGGTTTGAAAATAGGAGCCAGGAATTCTCTGGGTAGCCTTACCTGTCCTGGCTCGTGCTCTGTAGATCAGGCTGGCCTCAAACCTGCCACTGCCTCCCAAAGTGCTAAGATTAAAGGCGTGTGCCACACACACCCCATGCTCCAGCTGCACTGTAACTGTCTTGTATACACCAGTCCCACCCACATCTGAGCAGGACCTTGATATATGACGCTCACGTGGCCATGCTGTCACTAGGCAATATGACGTTTCTGTTCCATTATACTTTCATGGGTGTCAGTGACTAAAGTGCTGGGGTTTTATCCATGGCTGTGTTTTATCACATGCCAAGGGTTCTCTGGGTATGTCTATTTGACAGTCACTGAACCAGATGTGGAAGAAGGAGTGGAGCTCAAGTCCAGGATACGGTTCCATAGATGTGCGACTGGTCATGAGGGGAACGGTGATGCATGCTTAAGAGACACCCCCATAAATATTAAATAACAAAATGGGTAATAACAGAAAATATATAAAGGAGTGATTGTGTAGAAAAGTTCATTTAAGGAACAATTAGAGCACAAGATCACATTTAACTTAGGATTGCCATCTCCCATGAAGTAAAAACAAGAAATAAAACAAATGAGTGACCAGCAGCTTAGCTGTCCAAGTCTACTGTCCATTTCCTCCCTGGCTTCTTGGAAGCAGACTGGCAGCTACTGCCTTGAGGCATAGGAGGAGGAGTGTCCCTGGTTCACCTCTTCGGACAAGTCAGTCACAAATGTTGTGTTCCAAAGGACTTAGTGAAGAGAATGGACGTCTAACACTGGTGAAGTGTGTTCCTTCTGAAGCTGGTACCCAAGAAGAAGGGCAAACCCTGTTGCCATGGTGAGCAAGAGGTTTTTCCCCAGGAGCATCTGAAGGTGCCAGCAGGTGCTGTGTGCACACCTCTGCACCTCTCCCTCATGCATGGGCTTCCTGCCTTCTGCAGCCTGCTAGGCCTTGTTTGTTGGAATGAGTCAGGGCAAAGGACACTGGGAAAGGGAGGGAGGACTCAGTCCTTACCCTCCTGTCTGCAGCAGTGACACGACTGCGGAGTTTGCACCAGCAGCGTGCGTCAGCAGACAAGCCAGCTCTGTCCGATTCACAGATTGCTTCTGCCTGCCTGTGCAAACGTATACACTGCCTGACAAACAAATCATGCCACAAACCCATAAAATTGGTGCAGCTATGGTCTCATTTACAGACGTACTTTTAATACTATTTTCCAAGCTTTGTTTGTAGTGAGTGTGGGTACCTGATAATCAAAGACTATACCATAAGGAGAACCTGACACTGTCCTGTGAAAGTAAGATAAGAATGTTCTGGAAGCCCTTTTTATCCCCATGTTGAGAGCTGCTAGTTTTGACTGGGTTACTCTGTTTGAGGGGCCTTAAGAGCTGATATATTCAATTTCCTGTGTCTCTAACCTATAGTAGCACAGAGCTAAATGACCATGAGCTCCAGGTTGTCTACCAGCCCCTTCTTCAGTCTAGATTCTGGAGAGTTCTAGATGCTTGGGGAAAATACATGAACTCTCGCAGCCTTGGTTTTTCTTCTTCTCAGAAACAGAAATAAAACTGGCCCCATGGAATGTAAGGATAAGAAAAAAACAACACACCCATAAGGATGATAAGTGCTTGCTGTCTGTTAGTGGCGAAAGCATGGTACGTGGGGCTCAGGCCTTTATTTCCTTCCTTTTTTTTCCCCCAAGACCGGGTCTCTCTGTGTAGCCTTGGCTATTCTGTACTCACTTTGTAGACCAGGCTGACCTGGAACTCAAAGCAATCCACCTGCCTCTGTCTCCCGAGTGCTGGGATTAAAGGCGTGCGCCATCATGTCAGGCTACTTTCTTTCTTTCTTTTTCTTTTTTAAGATTTATTTATTTATTTATTTATTTATTTATTTATTTATTTATTATGTATAGTGTTCTTACCTACATGAACACCTGCACACCAGAAGAGGGCACCAGATCTCATTATAGATGGTTGTGAGCTACCATGTGGTTGCTTGGAATTGAACTTAGGACCTTTAGAAGAGCAGACAGTACTCTTAACCTCTGAGCCATCTCTCCAGCCCCCTGCCTTTCTTTCTATAGACAACATATTCATAAATTTCCATTTACCCCTTCACAGTCTTTGACTGCCCTCTAGAGCCAGATGCTGACTAGATACTGATGACTCATCAGTGTCTTTCCCAGGCTCTCCTCTGTATCAGCTGCTGAAAATTACTCCAAGATCTCATTCTTCTGGGCCTCGGTCACTCTCCTGATCAAATCGTTCTGGACCCAGGGTCTTTGCAGTCACCACTCCATCTTCTAGAACACTGTTCTCCCGTCTGGTCACAGGGATCTTGTCTCAGATCCTAGTTGATGATGTCATGTCGGGAAGGACCCAGATCATCCAGCAGGTAAGGTATATCGTGAACTGAGCCTCTTTCTGCTCATGTTCCCTCTCCATCCATAAATATTGAAGCCCAGGGTATCAGGACCAATACACAGCTGATGATGTTGTGTCATAATGACAAGACCTATGCATGAGATCAACAAAGACTTCAAAGAAATTAAGAGAAAATCAAAATGAAAGAAAATCCAAAGAAATCCTCAGGGTTGTTTCTGTGAAAGCAAACCGTGGTGTCAGGGTGGAGTGAAGGTCATCAGAGAGCTCAGCTCAGCTGAGTGCATGGTGTTCTCTGTAGACTCAGTTTTCTTAACCAAAATATTTTATTAACAACTTATTGACCAAGCCTACGTCAATTATAACCTGATTAACCAAAACAGTAGGAAATGAAGATTAATTGACACAACAACAAAACCTTAAGGATAACAGTCCTGAGGAACGATTCTCTGAGCGGGAGCCGCAGGATTCCTTCCACTGGAACCGTGGTTAATAAGACCTCAGAGCCTCAGCAGGAGCCGGAGCTCCGAAGCCTTCCCTCAAGCGGATTTCTCTAGGAGCATCTTGAAGGGCAGCGATGAACAGCCAAATCTATCCCAAGTCTCCAATCCGACCCGTCGCCAGTTCTGGGCTCATTTATATATCTCCTCCCAGAGTCTGTCCATGGGATCTTTTTCATCTGGTAGCAATTAAGCTCCTGCACGAGGTGGTTGCTCTTCTAGTGAATTAACATCACCTGTTCTCTTTCTAGACTGTTCGATCCCACACTTGGGATCCTAAAGAACAGGTTTCTCTCCTTCAGCTCCTCCTTTCTATTTAATAAAATAAGCTATATACAACAAACTAAGAATTGCCCATTAAGTCAACATTTATAAGGACCATTTGGAGTTAACAATTTTAAAGAGATTATTCCACTGTCCTATACTACTGGTTCTTTTAACTAAACCTATAGTAAAACTGTGGCTATATAGTCTTCAACCCCACCTGAGACCCCAGAAGGAAAAACTATCTAATATGAAGGAAGTGCAGGCAAGCGACTTCCAGAAGTATTGACAGGACAGACAGCTGATTGTCTGGACAGTGACAAGTTCCTCTCCATCGTTGGGGCATCCAGTCTTCAGCCAGCCGGCCCAAGGCATTTGACAGACTGTTTCTGGACTGTCACAAGTTTCTCTCCATGGTAGGTGCATCCCATCTTCAGCCAGCCAGTTCAAAGCATCTCAGAGACTGCTCTGAAGCAAGAATCCTGAAGAAGTAGCCCATCTGGTCTCTGCAAGGCTGGGCAATCAATTTCTCTGTATCAGGCTTAATCATATCAGACGGTCATTCTCTCATCAGTGGTAGAGATAAGCAAAGTTCCTTAGTCCAGTGGCTATCTGCCACTATCGTTTCTTGATGCCCGCATAATTAGACTGGAGGCACTGCCAGGAATGAATGTCTCTCTGTCATAAAAGCCCTTTATTATTAAATACCATTTTCTGTAGATCTCTGAAGTGTTTGAAGACCATCTATCTATCATCTACCTATTCCTTGGAAAACATATACAAAAATCTAAATAAAACTTATTCTATAATTAAGTAATCTAGTATCTAGCAAGAGTTATAAGTGACCAACTACCAATTTCTATTTCTAATCCTGAACAAGTTATAACAGCTATTTTTCACCTTTTCAAATAAGTTGAGCATGTATAATACATTAAATAAATGTCCAACAAAATGATCTCATGTTTATACCAACATACAATATACAATTTAAGTTCCATTAACATAACATATATAATACATAAAGCAAAAGTTGAAAAAGGAAAACAATCTTAAATTTCCATCAATCTACAATACCAATGTGAAATATTTGAATACCAATGTAAATTATTTGAGGCTAGTAGATTCAATAATCTACTTTTTATTCTATAAACCAATATCCTCCCTTCCTTCCCCCCCTTTCCTTAATATTAGATGGGATAGAAAGATAAGAGAGAAAGAAAGATAGAAGAAAGAAATCCCCAAATGAAACTTTTATTAATTGTAACTAACCCACCAAAAACCACTACCCCACCTATTGGGAATGGGGGCATTGCTCTCTCAAAATTACTTTTTGCTGTTTGGGAGAAAAACATATTTGGGTACCCTTAGAAAAATAATATATTGGCCAAGCGCTGGAAAAGCTAGCTGTCAAAATTTTTTTAATCTATCCTTTTGGCTAGCCGTTTTATTGTTAATATGCATGCAATTTCTGGAGGAAGCAGCAGCGCCAGAGGCAGAAGTTCGATCTTCATCATTGTCCTGTTTTTTCTCTGAAAGTAAGCAAACTTTTGAAATCACTAGTATAGGTATGTTAGTACATATATAATTTTTCAAGGAAAGATCAGTTGAGGCACCTTGCTCGAGGTGCCAGAAGCATGTTTTTTGGGTTTATATCACCCAGGCTGCCTGCTTCGTCTTCAGCGTTCTGCTTTTTGCAAATAATACAGGGCTCTACCTGCATATACACCAACAGGCCAGAAGAGGGCATTAGTTCTCCAAGCTGTATGAAACAATATCAAGCTGTAAGAACCAGGCAGCTATTAAGATTCACTTGCTATATTGTCAGATCTAATCTTTATAAGTTTGGTTGGTAATCATATTTTTTCACTCCCTGTGGAAACATAAGCATACCCATCTTAAAACTATTGCAGGTTTCCATTTCATACTAGACAAATCCTTATAGAATATTGGTTGTCCCAGCTCCTCAGTTTTTTCTATCACCCAATGTCTCTCCACAGCTGACGTCCATTCATCATTCACATTAAGAAAATTTAGAGTCAACAAAGCATTATTTAATCGGTCCCTGGGTGTCTTTACCCTTCCTTTTTGTTTAATAAGCATTTCTTTTAAAGTACGATTAGCTCTTTCCACAACTGCTTGTCCTGTGGGGTTGTGAGGTATACCAGTAACATGTTTTATATTATAATACATAAAGAAGTTTTTCATCTTAAGGGACACATATGCAGGAGCATTGTCAGTCTTAATTTGTGCAGATATTTCCATAAATGCCATTACTTTCAGTAAATGAGTAATCACACAGTCAGCCCTTTCAGAACGTAAGGCAGTTGCCCATTGAAAACCTGAATATGTACTGATGGTATGATGCACATACCTCATTTTTCCAAATTCTGTAAAATGAAGCACATCCATCTGCCAAAGTTCATTCCTTTTGTTACCTCTAGGGTTAATTCCAGCAGGCAATGGTATTTGACTATATAAGGAACATGTAGGACACTTATTAATTATTTCTCTGGCTTGTTGCCAAGTGATAAAGAATCTTTTCTTCAACCCCTTACCATTGACATGATGTTTTTCATGAAAATTTGAGGCTTCGAATACATTACCTATCAATAATTTGTTGATCTCTTCATTTCCTTGTGCCAATGGACCTGGTAACTCTGTATGAGATTGAATATTAGTAATATACAAGGGATAATTTCCGCTTCTAATGACCTGTTGCAGTTATATAAACAATGTAGTCAATTCTGTGTTATCAGGAGTAAATTCAGCAGTTTCTATATGCAAAACAACTCTTTCAGCATATTGAGAGTCAGTAATTATATTAAGAGATTCAGGAAAATCTAACAGTACCATAAGCATGGCTTATAGTTCTGATTTTTGAACTGATGTAAATGGACTTTTAAAGACCTTAGTTATTTTATCAGACTTATAACCAGCCATACCTGATTTATTTGCATCAGTGAAGAAGGTGGGTGCCCTTGAGATTGGTGACCTCTTTACAATACTTGGAAGGATCCAATTAGTTCTTTTTATAAACTGTATATGTTTGCTTTTTGGATATCTATTTTTAATGTCTCCCAAATAGTTACTATAAGCTTTTTGCCAATCTTCATTAATTACCCATAATGACATAATCTCAGAATCAGTAAGAGGCACTACAATTTCCGCCCGGTCCATCCCTGACAGTCAGCACACCCTATTCTTCCCTTTGTAATCAATTCAGAAATTTTCTCTGTGTATGTCTTCAATTTTTTGCTTTGTTTATTTGCCAGGAATATCCACTCTATGATTCTGTCTTCCCTTTGCATAAGAAGCCCAGTAGGAGAATGTTTTGAAAGCAAAATAACCAGAATGCAACCAGGTTCCTCTACCAGCTCCCAAGCTCTCAAGGCTACTTTACGACATTGTTCACTCACTCTATCTTCAGCTTGAATTTGTTCTCTTAAGTTAGTATATTTTCCTTCCCCTAGCAATTGATCTCTATTAATATTTATTCCCTGTGTCCTATTTTCTTGTTCTATTTCTTACAACCTCTGTTCGCCACCATGATAACCACTTTAACTGTTGTGCTGCTTCCAATACCGCTGAAAGTAAATATTTCCAATCTTAGGGAACAAGTCTATTCTGAGTGGCCCAGCTGTTTAACATTTGTTTAACGAAGGCAGAGTGCATACCATATTTGACGACGGATTCCTTAAAATGTTTTAAATCCATCATGTCTACAGGATGCCAGGCCATTTCATCATAACCCTCAGCACCATTTTGCGCTGGCACATGTCTTACAGTGACTGGAAAAGCTGAAGGTGTCTGGGTGACTGTGGAGGTGTCCTCCACCGGAACATTTTCCTCCAAAGACCTTTTGGTCTGTCTGCCTTCCTTTTCCTCTGGTTTCTGACCTTCTCCACCCTTTTTAACCAAAGGTGCCTTCTGGTTTTCCAGCCCTTCCAGTTTTTTCTGCATTTTACCCATTTGTTCAGTCAAGTCAGTAATTCTTTGCAACAGAATAGAGCTTATTGACTCTTCTGAGTTTTGCACTTTATTGATCTTTCTGCCAAACCTTTTAAATATGTTATACAGTAAAAAGACCAAGAAAAAACAAAAAAAAATCCCATCTGGATGTAAGGCAGGAAAGGATTTTGTAACAGCAGCTGTGATTTTGCTGACACCCTGGAAAAACAATACTATCTCTTGAAAACCATTATCTTCCTCCACAACATTAGAAGTTAAATTATCCATGATGTCCAAACCACATTGGGCACCACTTGTAGACTCCCAGTTTTCTTAACCAAAATATTTTATTAACAACTTATTGACCGAGCCTATGTCAATTATAACCCGATTAACCAAACAGTAGGAAATGAAGATTAATTGACACAACAACAAAACCTTAAGGATATCAGTCCCTAGGAACAATTCTCCAATTGAGAGCTGCAGCATTTCTTCCACTGGAACCGGGGGTAATAAGACTTCAGAGCCTCAGTAGGAGCCAGAGCTCTGAAGCCTTCCCTAGGGCGGATTTTTTTTAGTTAATTGTTTTTTTATTAATGTATTCTTGTTACATCTCAATGGTTATCCCATCCTTTGTATCCTCCCATTCCTCCCTCCCTCCCATTTTCCCCTTACTCCCCTCCCCTATGCCTGTTCCTGAGGGGGATTACCTCCCCCTGTATATGCTCATAGGGTATCAAGTCTCTTCTTGGTAGCCTGCTATCCTTCCTCTGAGTGCCACCAGGTCTCCCCTTCCAGGGGATATGGTCAAATATGAGGCAGCGGATTTCTCTAAGAGTGTCTTGAAGGGCAGCAATGAACAGCCAGATCTATCCCAAGTCCCCAATCTGCCCCACCACCAGTTCTGGGCTTATTTATATAGCTCCTCCCAGAGTCTGTTCACAGGACCTTTTTCATCTGGTAGCAATTAAGCTCCTGCACGAGGTGGTTGCCTTTCTAGTGAATTAACATCACTTGTTCTCTTACTAGACCATTCAATCCCACACTTGGGACCCTAAAGAGTGGGTTTCTCTCCTTCAGTTCTCTCTGCAGCAATTGTGTCTGCTTCTATGGCTTTGGGGACAGCTTGTGAATCTTTGAACTTCCCTGAGCCTTGTAATCGTCTTTGACAGCCTCTGCCCTCCAGGAGGGCACGTTTAATACAGAAGACATATCGAGATAGCACACCATTCAGGCTTCAAATAAACTAGGAAAGGACAGTTGCACTCAGGTGTTGTGGCACACATTTGCAGCCCCCGCTTTTGGGAAGCAGAGGAGGAGGCTGTCAGGTGTGAGGCCTGCTTCCGTCATCCAGCAGGTTGGAGAGCAGCCTGTAACACCTTGTGAGACCTTGCCTCAGAAACAGGAGCATAGAGGGTAGTGACTCAGCTGTACATGTGTGGCCTGGCTTAGACAACTCCTTGTATTCAGTGATCAGGAGACACCACACAGCACAAAGATAGATAGATAGATGATGGATAGATCATGGGTCCAAAGATAGATAGATACATTGATAGATAGATAGATAGATAGATAGATAGATAGATGATGGATAGATCAATCCACAGATAGATAGATAGATGATAGATACATAGATCAATACATAGGTAGCTGGATAGATAGATAGATAGATGAAAAAAAACAGAAAAAAATCTGATGGACTCTCTTGGTGGAGTGAATGTAAACTGGTGGATGATTGGTTTTTAACTCTCAAGGAAATGGACAAAAGACAACGGTGGCAGTGGCCTGGAGGAGGCATAGTGCTGCAGTCTTCCTGCGGCTGTGTCTCCTGTCACCACAGTTGGTGGAAATCAAACTAACACACTACAAGAAGAGAAAGTTGACAAGGACGGTGAAGGCCAGCTCTGAGGTCTGAGTCTGGACACATTAATGCCGTAGTCCTTTGTGACATTTAAACAATGTCCCAAGCTGATGTCTCTTCCGTGTGCTTCTGTATGGGTCAGGCCACCTCCCCTCCTTGTGAGAAATCACACACAGTTGCAAGTTATTTCTTCTTGTCCGTGTTTATTACACACCTACTATGAGTTGTCTAATAAGTTTTGTGGGTCCAAGACTGAACACCTCTGGCCACAGCTCGCAGCGTCCCGTGGCAGGAAGAAGGAAGTTCAGTATTTGTCAGGCAGGTTCGTAGGTCTGAAGTGATTGGGATCCTTGCCGCTGCGGCCCCATCTGTTGGCTTCCTGGTCAGCCTCGGTGTCCTCGTCTCCACGGCCCATGAAACTCTGAATGTTTTCTCTTGCGTCACTAGGAGGAACAGACAAGGAGCAGATGGGTCAGCAAGCTGTGTCAACAGTCTACCCTCCCGGTTTTCCCCTCTGCATGGCATGGCTTCAGGGGGAAACCAGGAAGGGCCAGGAGGGAGGAGCTGAGGCGCTGCTCAGCCCAGCTGTCACCCCACACTAGATTAGCACCACCAGAACACAGGGCTGACAGTCACTCCGTGTCTGCATTTGGGAACAGGCTCCCATAGCATGGCTGTGCGCCGACTCTGCCCACAGCCCAGGGGAGCCTCGCATGAGCATGGTTTCTCCAGAGCTCATCTTCCACTGCTTTCCCCAGGAGAGTCATGCCTGCCACCCACCCGGAGTCCCAGCAACCTGAGGTACCTGAGGAATTCAGCGACCCAGACTCCACCAGGACCCCTTTTGGCAGCTTCATAGTTCCCCCGAGCATGGAAGTATTTGTCTGAGTTTTTCCAGTTGGCTTCCCTCATGTCAGTGTAGGCTCGCCACATGTCCCCAGCCCCTGGATGGGAAAGACCACAGCAACATGAACCTAAAGAACCTGCCCAAGCCTTAGAGAGGACAAAGGAATCGATTGAGTCGGGTTAGAGCAGCCTGAAGCTCACACAGCCACGGCCAGGGCACCCCACGGCCGGTTCTGAGAGTGCAGGTGCAGGGAAAGACTGGTGTGGACCTCGGTGGTGTCACAGCTCTCTAGGTGATGCCACCGGGACCTCATATTGTTCACAAATGCATTTAGGAAGTGTCAGGTGGACTTGACAGGCAGACGGGATTGCCTCAAGCCCAGCCGGGTTGGGATCTCTGCTCTGCCTCCTGCTGTGTGCAGTGCACATCAGGGATCCCTGCAGGACTCCCTGGTCCATCCTGCCAAGCAGGCCAGTGAGTCCAACCCTCTGACCCCTCAGGAGACCCCTGAGGCAGTTGCCCCTTACCGTGGTAAGCCTCACTAATAAAATCAAGCCAACTTCTACTGCTGACTCCCAGGACCAGGGAGCAGAAAATGAGGCCGGTGAGAAGCTTCATCCTGTGGAAATGAGAGGGGAGAATTGAGGTGATACTCACAGGCTGGTGCCCCCTGCCTTGTGCATCTCTCCAAGGAGGCTCTTCTTAAAGCTGTTCATGTGTGTCCTAGCATTGCCCCCTGAGACCTCAAAGCAGGCCCCCCTCAGAACCACGGTGCCTCAGCTCTGACCCCACCCTGCCTGCTGAACTGCCTCTGTCTAGGGAGGCAGCCCAGGCAGCAGTGAGGGAGCTGGAGGCAGAGACAAGGTTGCCTGCCCCTCAGGGGCCTCTGATTCAGTAGGAAGCTCTTCCTATGGGTCCCCTCAGCCTGGCACAGACACCACAGCAGGTGAACAGAAGCGAGGAGGTTCCCTTGAGAGGAGAGCACGCTTGCTGACACACAGCACACAGTGAGTGTCTGTGCTTGGGTCTGGCCCTCACCTGATGTCTGCTGAGCGCAGCTGGTGGGCTGTGGCTGTAGGTGAGAGGAGCCTGGTATTTATGCTGAGCCTGCCTGCTGAGGTCAGGGCCAGGGAGAGCCTGGCGTGGTGCCTGGGGAAACTCCCAGGACCTCATTTTTTGTAAAGACTGCAACAGAAAGCCTCCTGGTGCCCACTGAGCTCTTCATCCACAGGTCATTTTCCCCAATTGTGCAATGTGGACACACGAGACTGTTTTTTCTGTCTTGGTAGTCTTCTGGCTCAGAGTAGATAACTGGTCAATACTTCGTGAAGTGAGCATGCCGAGAGGCAGGCAGTGTCCATCTCAGAAGAGGATCAGGGCTCCTAAGAAAAGCCATTAGAAACATTTTTGTAGCCAACACTTGCTTTCCCAGCCATTGCCTCTGGTTGGATTTCTTTTCTTCCTTCCTTTCTTTTCTTTTCTTCTTTTTTTTTCTTTTCCTTTTTTTCTTTTTCTTTTTTGGTACTGATCTTAAGTCCTTCTCCCTCTGCCCCTTCCCTCTGTTTCCAAGACAGGATTTCTCCGTGTAGCCTTGGCTGTCCTGGACTTAACAGATCTACCTACCTCAGCCTCCCCAGTGGTGTGTTTACAGGCTTGAGCCACCACTGCCCAGCTGACCCAAATGTCTTTGAGTTCAACTTTAAACTAATATTGCTTCACTGAGCAGCCAGCCCCAGCAGACGTTGTGTGTTTCTGGAGGTACTTCTAGCACTTTCGCTAGCATAAGGTTTCAGCTCTTAGCGAGGACACTTGTGCCTCTACTTGCTTGGTAATGTGACAAATGGATTAAGCCAACTGGCCCCACAGAGACCGGGTATTAGAAGGGCCTTACAGCCCGGCGTGGTGGTGCACGCCTTAAATCCCAGCACTGCGAGGCAGAGGCAGGTGGATCGCTGTGAGTTTGAGGCCAGCCTGGTCTACAAAGTGAGTTCAGGACAGCCAAGGCTACACAGAGAAACCCTGTCTCAAAAAACAAAAACAAAAACAAAGAAGGGCCTTACTCCTTCTTTACTTCTGTCCTAGAAGTATGAAGTCAGGGATGGGGCTTTGGGTGTGAAGAACTAAGAAACCAGTTAGGAGGACTGAGCCAAAGCAGCCTCTCTCAAAGAAAACAGCCCTTCAGGGAAATGCTAGGCCAGGCAGGTGAAAGGTGGAGATAGCTTGCAGAGCTGTATTTGCCTTGAGGATTACTCTTAGATCAGTGCTGCCATCACACCACCCTGTATGATGAATTAGGAACACAGCCTGCTGCCATCCAGAAAACAATCCGTCTTGCTATTCTTTTTTATTTTGTATTTATTTATTTATTTTTTCATTTTTTTTCTCCTTTATTAATTTATTCTTGTTACATCTCAATGGTTATCCCATCCCTTGTATCCTCCCATTCTTCCCTCCCTCCCATTTTCCCCTTACTCCCCTCCCCTATGACTGTTCCTGAGGGGGATGACCTCCCCCTGTATATGTTCATAGGGTATCAAGTCTCTTCTTGGTAACCTGCTGTCCTTCCTCTGAGTGTCTATGTAATTTATTCAGATTACATCTCGATTGTTATCCCCTCACTTGTATCTTCCCCTTCTCCCTCTCCCTCCCTTTTTCATCCTATCCTTCTCTCCTATGTCTGTGACAGGAGGGGACCTCCTCCCCCACCATATGATCACAGCCTATCAGGTCTCACCCTGGTAGCCTGCTTACTTTTCCTCTGAGTGCCACCAGGTCTCCCCACCAAGGGGAAACGGTCAAATAGGGGGCACCAGAGTTCATGTCCCAGTCAGTCCGTGCTTTCCACACAACTGCGGTGAATATGCTGGACATTGGCCAGATCTGGATAGGGGTTGTAGGTTTACTGTATGCATTGTCCTTGGCTGGTACAGCAGTTAGAGCAGCCCCCTGGGTCCAGATCTGCCAGCCTTGATGGTGTCTTGTAGGTTTCTAGGACCCTCTGGATCTTTCTATTTCCCCATTCTCCCTTACCTCTCTCACCTGGAGTCCCAATAGGAAGTTCCAGTATCTATCCCAATCTCCTGCTAAGTGAAGACTTTCCAGGGACATCTCTGTTGGGCTAGTGTCCAATTATAAGTGAGTCTATACCATGTGAGTCTTTCTAGGTCTGGGTTAACTCACTCAGGATGATCATTTCTAGTTCTATCCATTTGCCTGCAAATTTCAGGATTTCCTTGTTTTTAATAGCTGAGTAGTATTCCAAAGTGTAAATGTACCACAGTTTCTTTATCCATTCTTTGACTGAGGGACATCTAGGTTGTTTCCAGGTTCTGGCTATTATGAATAAGGTTGAGCATGCTATGAACATGGTTGAGCATATGTCCTTGTTATGTGGTGGAGCATCTTTTGGGTATATTCCAAGGAGTGTAATAGCTGGGTCTTGAGGTAGCCCTATTCCCAGTTTTCTGAGAACGTTCCAGATTGATTTCCAAAGTGGTTGTACAAGTTTGCACTCCCACCAGCAATGAAGGAGTGTTTCCCTTTCTCCACATCCTCACTAACATGTGCTGTCACTTGAGTTTTTAAAATTTTTTTAGATTTATTTATTTATTATGTATACAGTGTTGTATCTGCACGTACATCTGCAGGATAGAAGAGGGCATCAGATCACATTATAGATGATTATGAGCCACCATGTCGTTGCTGGGAATTGAACTCAGGACCTCTGGAAGAGCAAGTGGCACTCTTAACCACTGAGCCATCTCTCCAGCCCTGTCACTAGAGTTTTTGATCTTAGCCATTCTGATGGGTGTAAGATGGAATCTCAGAGCTGTTTTGATTGACATTTCTCTGATGACTAAGGACGTTGATCACTTCTTTAAGTATTTTTCAGCCATTCCATATCCCTCTGTTGAGAATTCTCTGTTTAGTTCTAAGCCCCATTTCTTAACTGGGTTATTTGGCTTGGTGGTGTTTAATTTCTTGAGCTCTTTTTATATTTTGGATATTAGTCCTTTGTCAGATGTAGGGTTGGTGAAGATCTTTTCCCACTCTGTAGGCTGTCTTTTTGTTTTGTTGACAGTGTCTTCTGCCTTACAGAAGCTTCTCAGCCTCATGAGGTCCCATTTATGAATTGTTGACCTTAACGCCTGAGCTGTTGGGGTTCTGTTCAGGAAGTTGTCTCCTGTGCCAATGTGCCCCAGGCTTTTCCCCACTTTTTCCTCTAATAGATTTAGTGTCTCTGGTTTTAAGTTGAGGTCTTTAATCCATTTGGACTTGAGTTTTGTACATGGTGATAAATATGGGTCTAATTGCATTTTTCTACATGTAGACACCCAGTTAGACCAGCACCATTTGTTGAAGATGCTATCCTTTTTCCACTGAATAAATTTGTCTTCTTTGTCAAAAATCAAGTGTCTATAGGTGTGTGGATTTATTTCTGGGTCTTCGATTCGATTCCAATGATCAGTCAGCCTACTGGCATATGGTGCCTTTTCTTGCCCCATGACACTGTGCTTTCATGTCTTTCTGACTGTGATGCTTCATGTTGATAACATTTTGCAGAGCTGGGTTGCAACACAGAAGTGAACAGCAGGCCTTAGGGAATGACACGGCAGAGTCCTGGAATAAACACAGGTAGGGCCACCGGTGTGTGTGGTGGTGGGAGGCTTTGCAATGCTTTTCTGATGGCTCCCTTTGTACCCTGAGATAGGAAACAAAACTGCTGAGAGGAAGGTAGGAAAGGCGTTGGTATTTCAGGAGAGAAGAGGAGTGAAGTGTGACAGTGAGGCTGTGAGATGAAGTTGAGAATGAGGGTTAGGGCTGCAGGTAGTTTAAGGTTGTGATTTTATCCAGGCGGTGGTGGCGCACGCCTGCAATCCCAGCACTCGGGAGGCAGAGGCAGGTGGATCTCTGTGAGTTCGAAGCCAGCCTCATCTACAACGAGAGTCTAGGACAGCCAAGGCTATACAGAGAAACCATGTTTTGAAAAACCAAAACAAACAAACAAACGGTTGTGATTTTGTGGTGTGACAAAGGCACTGGAATTTATCTTCTGATGTCTTTCAGCTGCCACACTGAGAGGTCTAGACAGGAGAAATGGGCATGGCTGCTCAGTTAACTCTTGAAATATCAAGTTCATGCAATAGTCAAAAGGATTTACTAAGGGTGAGGAGAATCGTGGGGTGTAGAGGGAGGCTAGCAGTGACTGGTGATGAAAGCAAGGCCATTGCATGACCATCCAAGCGTGGGAGCGCTGGACTGCTGGGGGTGGGGTCACTGCAGTGCAGCTGGGACAGTTTTCCTCTTAGGGTGGAAGAGAGGAGAAGACAGGGAGGACGCATGGTGAGTTGGAGGGTTAGAGGGCCCACAGGGCACCTGTATGCTGTCCCTCATGGACTCACGGCTCCTTGTGTTTGAGTTGGTGAGTGCCCACCATGAAGCACACACAGTAACCAGCCAGACTTTTCTTTCTTTTTTATTTTTATTTATTATTTTATGTGAGCGCTCTATCTGCATGTTCACCTGCCTGCCAGAAGAAGGCATCAGATCCCATTATAGATGGTTGTGAACCACCATGTGGTTGCTGGGAATTGAACTCAGTACCTCTGGAAGAGCAGACAGTGCTCTTAACCTCTGAGCATCTCTCCAGCGCGCCTCTCTCTCTCTCTCTCTCTCTCTCTCTCTCTCTCTCTCTCTCTCTCATAACGTATTCATTCATATTACATCCCGATTGTGGTCCCCTCACTTGTGTCTTGCCATTCTCACCCTCCCTCCCTCTTCTGCCCTATTCCTCTCCCCTAGGCCTCTGATGGGGGTGTGGGGCGTGGGCGGGAACTTCTCCTCTCCCACCAGCTGACCACAGCCTATCAGGCCTCATCTGGGTATCCTGCATCCCCTTCCTCATGTGCCTGCATGGTCTCACCAACAAGAGCAGGTGATCAAATCATCACATCGGGAGCACTAGAGTTCATGTCAGACCAGTCAGACTTTTGACAAAGAATCTGTGTGGATCACCTAACACAGCACCCCACCTGTGCCACTGGTGCAGTGATTCCTACTGGTCAAAAGAGGCAATGTGTGATGTAGGAGGGAAGGGAGTATGTACAGATTGGGGGTTTAAATCTGGTTCAGAAGGATGGAAATGGCACAGAACTATAAGTATAGTATTGGCCACACAGATAGAGTGTGAGCACTGTTAATGCGGAAAAAGGTCCCAATCTATTTGAAATGGCTAAATTTATCATTAAAAAAAAAAGCCACCGGCACCACTGCCACCACCAGCAGTGGGTAGTGGTGGCACACACCTTTAATCCCAGCACTTAGAAGGCAGAGGCAGGCGGATCTGTGAAGTGGAGACCAGCCTGGTCTATAAAGCAAATTGATGCCTTCCCAGGGCTACACAGTGAAACCTTGTCTTGAAAAACCAAAATAGAAAAAGAAAAAGCCAGTAGGATCATCTCAAGTGCCCCCTACTTGATGAATGGTAAAGAAAAAGGTTTTATGTAAAGCCAGTGGAATATAAATAGATGGGACTAAGACATGAGTTCTTTAGAGCAAGCCAGGTACAGAAGGACAATTATCAAGAGGTCTCATTCATGTGCTGAATGCAGAGATGACAGTGCCACGAAAGCGGGCAGCAGAGATGACAGTGCCACGAAAGCGAGCAGCAGAGATGACAGTGCCACGAAAGTGGGCAGCAGAGATGACAGTGCCATGAAAGCGGGCAGCAGATGGGTGGTTACCGGAGTCTGAGGAAAGGCAGGTCAACAAGTGCTAAGGACTGTCCTGTGTCACAGGGAGGTTAGTGCATAGAGCAATGATCGGCTGAAGGTTTCTCACAGGCTGGAGGAAAGGATTTTGAATGTTGTTTTTAAGACCCAATAGACATGATAAATGTTTGAAGAGATAAATACACTGGTCCCAATGGAAACACACAGTAGCATGGGCTGTGGAAAGTCATGTAGCCCTCTGTAGACCTGTATAACAATTTCAGAAGACTATACAGAGAAACCAAACGCTTCTCCTGTTCTGCCCTGGTTCCACCTGTTCACAGACACCATCCTCAAGGTGTTTAGACCCCAGGCCCCTCCCCTCCCCGCCCCCTCTCCCCCAGCTGCTCTGGAGTTTCCCTGCTCTTATGCTAAAGTCCAGCTTTGGCTTGACCAGGGGAGAAACTGGGATTGGACTCAGGGCTCACTTTTTCTCTTGGGTCATCAAGCTGGTGGCTCAGGTAACTGGTCATGGTGGACAATTGAAAAAAGGATTCCTTCTCTCGCAACTGGAGACTGACTTTACTGCTGCTAACAAAGAAAATGTAAACTGACCACTTTCCTCCTGCCCTCATCGGGCTGCAAAAAGCCGCTTCTAGCCCAACATTGTGTCGAGGGTGGGAGTGGGGTGGGGTTGTATAAGGGTCTTTGATCTGAGATCAGCTCCTGCACAGGTTTCTTTGTCCTGGAAGATGCGTTCCCATGCTTTTTTTTTTTTCTTATCAGGGTTCTGAGGAGGGCCCCATCCGGCATTCCAAGTGTTGGAAGAATCAGAACTATTCTCCTTAAGACTACCATCGGCTTCATGAGCAGATTGAGAGGACTGGCCAGTGCTGCTGGGGTCACGTGGAGCACACATGCTGGAAGGAAGCCTTCTGCCTTTCCATGAAGGTTGAAGGGCAGTTGAGGGTTTTGTCTACAAATTGCAAACAAAGATGTCTTGGTCCATCAAGACTACTGAACAGATGTTTATCGTCAGAAACACCTGGTGCGGATCTTCCGAATATAGGCCTCTTGGCCACAACTTGAAGGCCCTTGATTTGACGGTCCCCAAGAAGGTCTGAATTTGAAAACTTGGTGTATCAGTCACCTCTACAGAGAATATTGGTGTGATGGGAAAGAGGCTGATGAAGAATGTGGCAGGGACTCAAAACAGGTCAATTCAAAATGGCTTTTTGGCTGGGCATGGTGGCACACCCCTTTAATCCCAGCACTCGGGAGGCAGAGGCAGGCTGATCACTTTGAGTTCGAGGCCAGCCTGGTCTACAAAGTGAGTCCAGGACAGCCAAGGCCACACAGAGAAACCCTGTCTTGAAAAAACCAAAACCAAACAAAGAAACAACAACAACAACAAAAAGACTCTTTGCTCTTATGGCAGAAGAGGAGCCCAAAGTGAGATGGAAAGGCCACTTTAGATTTTTATTTTATTTTTATTTTTTTCCTCATAGGGGAAATAAATAGAGATGAAGGGAACATCAGAGCCTTCTAGTTGGTGACACCGGGACAGTAAGGGATGGGTGAGCATGGTCGGGATGGAGAGGAGAGCAGCCTTCACACACTGCACAGAGGCAGCCGCGTGGGGCTGAGTGTGGCCTGCTAGCCCATGCAGGGCTGATACTCAGGAACCCGTGGGCTGTGAAATGAAACCATGTGATGCCTTCTGATCTCCAGTGAGTGTTCAATCTGCTATCCCCAGGGGGTTAGAGAGAGGGTGGGAGGCAGAGGAAGCCATGTCAGTGTGTCCGGGTGCAGAGCTAAGCATCAGACAGGGACGTTTATGCATCTGAACTAGAGAGGTTTAGAAATGAGAAGTTTCTCCCTGAAGTAGTTGGATAGACTGCAATTGTGAATTGAGAGGGCTTCCTAGGCCAGGCCTACTACATTCCAGATCTCTACCACACACACACACATACCTCACACTTTGTCTCACGAGAAGGGCACTTTCTTTGTGAATGAGTTAGTAGACCCATAGTTATCACCACGTGCCCTAAGGATGACAATCTGCCTCCAGCCTGCAGCCTGATCGAGTAGCTGGGCAGTGTCTAGGTGGCTTCTCAAAGGCCGGCGCCTGGGGGCACAGTGTTCTTTCTGGTAACTCACGCACCCTGTGAAAAGATAAGGGGTTCATGGTAACTCCAGGGGTAATGATTCAGATCAGGAGACAGTCATGGGTCACAACAATCCCAGAACATGGCAGCATAAACATGGACATTGACCTTGTGTCACCTCACCCCAGTGATCTCTAAGAAAAAGTCCGGTTACAAAATACTGGAAACTTCCCAGGACAGGACATGACACTGACTGAGATGCCATTATCGACCCTAAATCTATAGGTCTGGACTTACAGAGGGTGAGGAGAAGAGCCACCCTGGCCCCCAGACCTGAATGACTCCAGCCAGCTCTGTCCACTACTGGTGGAAGACAGCCCATGTGTTAGGGAGAGGAGATGCTATCTAAGGGACAGAGTGCAATGGAGTGTGGCCCAATTTATGTTCCCTCATGCTCCTATATTGAATTGGATATTGGAATCACAAACTATGGTCGATTTCTGCACAACTATCACCCTTATCAAATATACATGGCAAATGCATGTGCTACATCACCACTTTGATCCAGAATGGAGCCAAGGAAATACCCCCTGAACTCTCTAAGTTCATCAATTAATGTGCTGAGCCAGCAAAGTTGGAGACATCCTCCCTAAGAGATGATGGTTTGTAAGTTAGTGCAAGTGCCAGAGGCAACTTGGGAACATACATAGTTTTGATTGGACTAAAATTATGGTAATTTAAACATAAATTCAGAGAATTCAGGCTTTCACAGGAGCAAAGCAGGTACAGTTAGGCAGTCACCAGGACAGAAAGGTCATGTCTGCATGGATTTAGACGACAAAGCCCACAGCCTTGGTCTTCCACCATGATGCTCCTTCCTTGCCACTACACAGTGGCACCATTTCACTAAGCAGCTCGTCTATAGCCAACTACCAAGGCAGAGGAAACAGTCTCGTGTGTCCACATTGCACAATTGGGGAAAATGACCTGTGGATGAAGAGCTCAGTGGGCACCAGGAGGCTTTCTGTTGCAGTCTTTACAAGAAATGAGCCCCTGGGAGTTTCCCCAGGCACCACGCCAGGCTCTCCCTGGCCCTGACCTCAGCAGGCAGGCTCAGCATAAATACCAGGCTCCTCTCCCCTACAGCCACAGCCCACCAGCTGCGCTCAGCAGACATCAGGTGAGGGCCAGACCCAAGCACAGACACTCACTGTGTGCTGTGTGCCAGCAAGCGTGCTCTCCTCTCAAGGGAACCTCCTCGCTTCTGTTCACCTGCTGTGGTGTCTGTGCCGGGCTGAGGGGACCCATGAGAAGAGCTTCCTACTGAATCAGAGGCCCCTGAGGGGCAGGCAACCTTGTCTCTGCCTCCAGCTCCCTCACTGCTGCCTGGCTGCCTCCCTAGACAGAGGCAGTTCAGCAGGCAGGGTGGGGTCAGAGCTGAGGCGCCGTGGTTCTGAGGGAGGCCTGCTTTGAGGTCTCAGGGGGCACTGCTAGGACACACATGAACAGCTGTAAGAAGAGCCTCCTTGGAGAGATGCACAAGGCGGGGGGAAGGGGGGGGACCAGCCTGTGAGTATCACCTTGAGTCTCCCCTCTCATTTCCACAGGATGAAGCTTCTCACCGGCCTCATTTTCTGCTCCCTGGTCCTGGGAGTCAGCAGTAGAAGTTGGCTTGATTTTATTAGTGAGGCTTACCACGGTAAGGGGCAACTGCCTCAGGGGTCTCCTGAGGGGTCAGAGGGTTGGACTCACTGGCCTGCTTGGCAGGATGGACCAGGGAGTCCTGCAGGGATCCCTGATGTGCACTGCACACAGCAGGAGGCAGAGCAGAGATCCCAACCCGGCTGGGCTTGAGGCAATCCCGTCTGCCTGTCAAGTCCACCTGACACTTCCTAAATGCATTTGTGAACAATATGAGGTCCCGGTGGCATCACCTAGAGAGCTGTGACACCACCGAGGTCCACACCAGTCTTTCCCTGCACCTGCACTCTCAGAACCGGCCGTGGGGTGCCCTGGCCTTGGCTGTGTGAGCTTCAGGCTGCTCTGACCCAACTCAATCGATTCCTTTGTCCTCTCTAAGGCTTGGGCAGGGTCTTTAGGTTCATGTTGCTGTGGTCTTTCCCATCCAGGGGCTGGGGACATGTGGCGAGCCTACACTGACATGAGGGAAGCCAACTGGAAAAACTCAGACAAATACTTCCATGCTCGGGGGAACTATGATGCTGCCAAAAGGGGTCCTGGGGGAGTCTGGGTCGCTGAATTCCTCAGGTACCTCAGGTTGCTGGGACTCGGGGTGGGTGGCAGGCATGACTGACTCTCCTGGGGAAAGCAGTGGAAGATGAGCTCTGGAGAAACCATGCTCATGCGAGGCTCCCCTGGGCTGTGGGCAGAGTCGGCGCACAGCCATGCTATGGGAGCCTGTTCCCAAATGCAGACACGGAGTGACTGTCAGCCCTGTGTTCTGGTGGTGCTAATCTAGTGTGGGTGACAGCTGGGCTGAGCAGCGCCTCAGCTCCTCCCTCCTGGCCCTTCCTGGTTTCCCCCTGAAGCCATGCCATGCAGAGGGGAAAGCCGGGAGGGTAGACTGTTGACACAGCTTGCTGACCCATCTGCTCCTTGTCTGCTCCTCCTAGTGACGCAAGAGAAAACATTCAGAGTTTCATGGGCCGTGGAGACGAGGACACCGAGGCTGACCAGGAAGCCAACAGATGGGGCCGCAGCGGCAAGGATCCCAATCACTTCAGACCTACGAACCTGCCTGACAAATACTGAACTTCCTTCTTCCTGCCACGGGACGCTGCGAGCTGTGGCCAGAGGTGTTCAGTCTTGGACCCACAAAACTTATTAGACAACTCATAGTAGGTGTGTAATAAACGCAGACAAGAAGAAATAACTTGCAACTGTGTGTGATTTCTCACAAGGAGGGGAGGTGGCCTGACCCATACAGAAGCACACTGAAGAGACACCAGCTTGGGTTCAGCCTGTTCCTGATGGTGTGTACATCAGGAACTTTTTTTAAACGTCACAAAGGACTGTGGCATTAATGTGCCCAGACTTAGACCTCAGAGCTGGCCTTCACCGTCCTTGTCAACTTTCTCTTCTTGTAGTGTGTTAGTTTGATTTCCACCAACTGTGGTGACAGGAGACACAGCCGCAGGAAGACTGCAGCACTATGCTTCCTCCAGGCCACTGCCACTGTTGTCTTTTGTCCATTTCCTTGAGAGTTAAAAACCAATCATCCACCAGTTTACATTCACTCCACCAAGAGAGTCCATCAGATTTTTTTCTGTTTTTTCTCATCTATCTACCTACCTATGTATTGATCTATGTATCTATCATCTATCTATCTATCTGTGGATTGATCTATCCATCATCTATCTATCTATCTATCTATCTATCTATCTATCTTTGGACCCATGATCTATCCATCATCTATCTATCTATCTTTGTGCTGTGTGGTGTCTCCTGATCACTGAATACAAGGAGTTGTCTAAGCCAGGCCACACATGTACAGCTGAGTCACTACCCTCTATGCTCCTGTTTCTGAGACAAGGTCTCACAAGGCGTTACAGGCTGCTCTCCAACCTGCTGGATGACAGAAGCAGGCCTCACACCTGACAGCCTCCTCCTCTGCTTCCCAAAAGCAGGGGCTGCAAATGTGTGCCACAACGCCTGAGTGCAACTGTCCTTTCCTAGTTTATTGAAGCCTGAATGGTGTGCTATCTCGCTATACCTTCTGTATTAAACATGCCCTCCTGTGTGTGACACAGAGGCTGTCAAAGACGATTACAAGTCTCAGAGAAGTTCAAGTATTCACAAGCTGTCCCCAAAGCCATAGAAGCTGCAGAGAGCACACCATGTACTCAGCTGAGCTGAGCTCTCTGATGACCTTCACTCCACCCTGACACCACGGTTTGCTTTCACAGAAATGACACTGAGCATTTCTTTGTACTTTCCCATTTGTTGTCTTTGTCTCAAGACCTAACAAGCTTTACCTTCCATGCAGGAGCCCACAGCCACAGGCTTGAACTCTCACCCTTCTAAAGCGCAGTCACACACTCACTCCTGCTTCCTCTGCCCAATGGCCGCTCACCTCCTGTTATGTGATTCCTCCTGCAGGCTTTCTACCTCCTGTCCCTTTCCTGATAGAAGGGGTTTTTCTAGAGTTTTAGTCTCCATCTCACAACCCAGATCAAACACCTCCCTGGCCACCCAACCTCCTCTTACCCTGTTGTCTGGAGGCCTGTCCACTTACTGTGTTGCTATCTCTGGACCTGTGTTCAGACCTCAAGTCTCCCACCACATCCATCTGTCATGCCATCCCCTGTGGCACCCGCGCCACCGAGGTACCAAGTCAAGGGCGAGGGACTGTGAATTTAACTCACACACACATACACACACAATAACACAGCAGGTCCTTCATGCTAAGAGAGCAGCAGCAGCGGCAGCAGCCTTTATTCAGTCTTCCTAGAGCCTTCTTATAGGCAGCAAAACAGGCTTGCCACTCGCAGGTGAAATCCCTCAAGAGGTAATCGGACACAAGAGGAAAAGTCCTGAGGAGGGGAGGAGTGCGTTCTCAGAGCAGTAAACATGACTAGCTAACCAACATAACCACAGACACGGAAGCTGCTAGAAACAGGACAGGAAACAGCAAGACAGGCAGGCAGCCCAGTTGGGCCTGGTTCCTACAAATCCCCATTCTCTACGCCCAGGTCTTTGGGAAGCCAGACCCCAGAGTGCTGGCAACTAACACAAGGGTCTCTCCACCCCTACTCCTGAGTCAGTGTTTAACCACTTACAGTGTGAGCTCTAAGAGGCCTTTTTCTTGTGACTGAAACTCAGTCTCTACAAAGTCCTCCTTCCCGAATATGGAAGCACCAAAGTAGTTCTAGATGACAAGGACTATTTCTTATTTAGAGACGGTGACATTCTTGGAAAGGACGTGGACTGAAGTCGCCGTTGAAATGTGTCACACGACGCCACCGATTCCACTGATGCTGTCAACTATTTCATCATGTAAATGATTTCACTTCCTCCCTTTTATAATAAACTGATGATGCCTAAACTGATGACATTCACTGAAGTTTAGTTTCATTGTACTGTTAAACATTTCCAAATAAAATAATGTAAGTGAAAACAACAACAAAAAAAAAAAAAGAAAAGAAAAGAAACTCAGTCTCTAAGGACACAGATCTGAAGCGCCACTCCGTGAGTGTCGTGGCCTTGCAGGAGGAAGGGAATGAGGCTGTACTTACGGGCTACACAAGTGCACCTCACACCGCGCAGCTTAGAGCCCATATTTCAGCTGTCACGGCTGCTGCTCTGCGTTTCATGTCCCTTCCAAGCTTCACTCTTGCTTCTCAAATTGTGACCTGAACACCAAAAGCATACGGGTCACCTTGCATCTTGGCTGACGTACCGATCCAGGGCTCCCTACCAGACGTGCTGTGGCGTTTAGGATCACCTAATTTGTGGGGACCACGAAAACCAGAAGTGTGGGTGACCTTATGCAGAAACTATTTAGAATTTCAAGATTGAGAAACAGCGTGATAAGCCAAGGGCAGTGGCTTTCCTGAGCAGGAGACGCTGAACACGGGGTTTCCCAGGGCACAAAGTCGGTCCATGGAGCCCCAAGGTATCCTCAAACTCCTAAGCGGCTTCACAAGGCCACTTCAGTATGAAAAGTTAACACAGCAGGAGGGTTGAAAATATATCATGACACTCAGACTTCGCTGCCCAGACGGCTGGAGGAATGCACTTGAAGTTTTAAAATTGTTTTTGAGAAAGAATTTTTACCATGTAGCCTAGGCTGGCAAGGAATTCATGGTGATATTTCTGCTCCATCCTCCCAAGTGTTGAGTTTACTGGCATGTGTCACCCAACCCGCCTAACTTGACTATTTAGATTGACAATAAACAGTTGATTGTATGAAATGGTTCTGACTAGGTAAGTCCCCTGCAGTAAAGGCATGCTGGTGCTGAACCCTCGGAATGAACTACCAAACAGGGATTTTACATTTCTCTGCTGGGAAAAACTAGGCAAAACCTAGATTTACCTGTGACCTTGATTTAAAAGAGAGATTTCAGTCCTTTGTTCCTTGTCATAGAGAACCCAGGACAGAATCCTGGCCGACTGGGAGCTGGTGACTTACGAGGGAAAGGACTTGTCAGAGTTGAACAGGGATGTACCCAGAGAGGTCAGTGTGCATAAGGCTCACAAGCCACAGAGGAGCCCCGCTGAGGACCGGATGCAGTGATTACTAGACCAGGACTCTAGCTGCGCATCTCCTGTTATCTCCATGGCAATCGCTTCTCAGGGTCCTTGGTTTACTCTAAACCAGCCCAGTGTTAGGCTGGAGCGGTGGCTCAGCAATTAAGAGCACTGGCTGCTCTTCCAGAGGACCTGAGTTCGATTCCCAGCACTGACATGGTGGTCCAAGCCCACCGGGATACAAGAGACTCTTTGAGCCCTGCACACATCTGAGGTACAGATACATATGCAGACTTTAGTTCTCATACACATAACATAAAAATAGCTACTATCTTTTAAAAAAAAATTTTACAGGGTGGTGGTGGCACATACCCTTAGTCCCACGACTCTAGAGGCAGAGGCAGATGGATCTCTGAGTTCAAGGCCAGTCTGGTCTACAAAGCAAGTTCCAGGAAAGCCAGAGCTACCTAGAGAAAAGCTGTCTTGAAAAACAAAAACCTCGAACAATGCTGTATCTGAAGGGAGGAACACCACAGGATGAGTGGAAGCAGGTTAAATTAGTCCCAGAGTACAGATTCCAAGTCCGGAGAGCATCTATGCTCCTGGGGTGACAGCGATGTTGCCAGCACTGGGACCAAAGCTGCTTACCTTTTGATGTGCTGGTCTTGTCCTGCGGCAGCAAGGATGGCCTTCGAAGAGCCCTGGACTGCCTCAATGGCGTAGGCAGGAAGAAATGGGGTTGTACATTAGTAGTAAGAGAGCAAACAGGAAGTGACTAACATAAAACACCACTGACAGAAAATCAGGGGTTTGACTGGGCTCATTAGAAGTGGGACTAAGGAGAAAGAGGAGGAAGGATGATGAAGTTTTGCACAATGACAAGTTTCACACACGCAGGAAATCACTACTTTGAGGGCTGCTCTTCCCTCTGTCTAGTTCCATAAACCCATTTCTATGGTCTGGTTACTGCTAAGGGAGCCAGGACACCCCAAATCCTTCAGCAGCAGCTAACACGGCCCATTTACCTGTTCTGCATGCCCGTGTCAGTTCTTACTCCTGGGCAGGTAGCTCCACACTCCGTTTCTAGGTGCCAGATGCTATAGTAGAGCTCTATTACCTTTTAACTCACACAATCAAAACTTAAAAGAAACAAAGTACCTTCCCAGAGGGCATCAGTGGGGAGATATATCCAGACCCAAGCAGTCAGCCTCAGTAGGCGAGCTATTGGCTGCTCTGTCACTCCATAGTGCTCAGTGGTCAGATCCAACACAAATGAAAGTGAGGCAACCACAGATCAAGCCTGTCTGAGACTTCAAGCCAATGACCGCTGTATTTGAAAACAGTGCCTCACGTACAGACTGTTCAAATGGCAACGTTTGGCTGATGAGGATTTTATTCTCTCTTTGCCTTGGAAGATAAAGTCAGGTGATGTGGGTGAGGAATACTGGCTGCGAAACGAGGATGGAGGTAACTTGCCTTAGATAGGGATATGAGGATGTGACGGCCGCAGTGCCAGTCCTCGGCGTCTGCCGGACTGACGGTGACGGCAGCAGTGCCAGTCCTCGGCGTCTGCTGGACTGACGGTGACGGCAGCAGTGCCAGTCCTCGGCGTCTGCCGGACTGACGGTGACGGCAGCAGTGCCAGTCCTCGGCGTCTGCTGGACTGACGGTGATGGCAGCAGTGCCAGTCCTCGGTGTCTGCCGGGCTGACGGTGCGCTCCAGGCTATCGTTTAGCCACTGTGCAGACGGGAGCTTCAAGTGAAGGAGAGCTCTTTCCCACTACCCCAATACAGTCTCACACTCAGCATCAGGCAACATGCCCAAAAGCCAGTGCTGCTGGCGGGAAGGGCTGCCACACTTCACAAACGTGCAAGCACTCTGGGAAGCCTCCAGCCTACCAGGCCAAGCCACACCCCAGGTCATGGGTGAGTACTGCAGAGTGTGTGGCTCCTCTGGTTTGGTAGATGTGGGGGAAAGAAACAGGCCAGTCATTTAGTGCATCTAAATCTACTCCACACTGGACCTATACAGTACATTCCTGCAAACTGCTCAGAAATAAATCCGATATCCATGTTCTATTCAAACAAAACCTTCATCATTTATTATCAACATAAATGACAATCAAGTTAATGGCTTAAATAATACAATAATTTGTTATAATTTATATTAGTGATTAGCTTTCTCTTACTATGCCTTCTTAAAAATAATTTTTACAAATGTGTGCCCGTGATGGCACACACATTTAATTCTAGCACTCAGGAGGCAGAGGCAAGCATATCTCTAAGGTTGAGGCAGCCTGGTCTACCAGCACATTCCAGGCTGGGTAGGGTTACAAAGTAAAACTCTGTTTCCAAAAAGAAAGGAAGGAAGGAAGGAAGGAAGGAAGGAAGGAAGAAGACAAAGGAAAGGAAAGGAAAAAAGAAAAGGTGCATGACTCAATAAATATTTAAGTAAAGACAGGCATAACTCTTTTGGGTCATTGTCTTTAAAAACTTACAGATAATATATTTCCAGTGATTAGTCAATACATGTAGGTTTAGATTAGGAAATATCAAATAAATACTGGAAAAATACTTCAAATTGAGCTCAACTCATATATGGGCAATTTTACTTAAAATTCTGGTTTAGATCATCAGTATTTATTACTTATGTCAACAAAAACAACGTCATCCTTCCAGATCCTAACTCAGTAATTCTAGACAGCCTCGGACATGTTCATAACATTATCTGTCTCCATGTAATGAGGCTTCTGCCTCCAACAGATCTGCTGCGGTAGAAAACAATTTCATCGCTGCACTAACAGCTCAGACATCACTCTGCACACAAGGAATACCACACAGCAGTGAGCACTGCCATGCTGGGTCCCGTCTTTGACAATCGACTTCTTCCAAAAGCCAACTTTGATTGAGAAACGCTGAGGTCACAAAAGCCAAGTGCCAAGGTGGAGATGGCGACAGCAGCTGCTGCAGCAGCATGGCTCATTTATGGCATGGTTTGAGGTGCCCCCTTTCCTTCTGTGGCAACCTCAGAAGGTTCTAGAGCAGGATTCCACTTGGTCAAAATGTTGTCGTGTCCTGCGGGATCTCCCACTAGGCCTGCTGTGACCAGAGGAAGCGGTCACACTTCTCAAGCATGCCTTGTATCAGCGCTCTGAAATCCCATAAAAACAAACAAGCAAATTCAGTTGTCCTCATTCATTCTTAACAGCAAGTTCTAAAGAGTTAAGAGGATTCAAAACACTGGCTCTGAGACCAAAAGACGCGGCCTGAGACTAGGAGAGGAGGCTGGGGACAGGATGACTTAGAGAAGCGGAATGTTTGCCACCCATAGATGAAGCCTCGGGTTCAATGGCCAGAGTTGGGGAAAAAAAAAAAAAAAAAAAGAAAGAAAGAAAAGAAAAGAAAAAAAAAAGGAAGAAAGAAAAGGAAAAAACTGGAACAGGAGAAAATACACGCAAATCCTACCTGGTAAGAGGCATTTAGACATTTAGAATATGGTGGAATTCCACAACTAAACTAGCACCCTGAGTCTAAAATGGACAACTGACTTAAGTTATTTCTCCAAAGATGATATCAAAACCTTAAGCATGACAGTTTGTTCAGCATCAGTAGGCATGAGGAAAATTATCCAAACCAATTGCGCAGCTCTAACACAAAACTCCAAAACTTTTAAATCTAAATAAATATTCCCAAATACAAAAAATTCTGAAATCTGAAATATTTGTTTCCAGCTATGTTAGATACGGGACACTCACTGTGATGCTGTTATCATTCAATTCAGATGAGGCATCTGAGATGCTCAGATCAACAGAAAGGAGAACGATGGCTGCCAGGGGTGTGGGAAGGAAGGAAGGTGTGTGTCCTGCTGTGGAGCACAGGGGTGTGGGAAGGAAGGAAGGCGTGTGTCCTGCTGTGGAGCACAGGGGTGTGGGAAGGAAGGCGTGTGTCCTGCTGTGGCACACAGGGGTGTGGGAAGGAAGGCGTGTGTCCTGCTGTGGCACACAGGGGTGTGGGAAGGAAGGAAGGCGTGTGTCCTGCTGTGGAGCACAGGGGTGTGGGAAGGAAGGCGTGTGTCCTGCTATGGTACACAGGGGTGTGGGAAGGAAGGCGTGTGTCCTGCTATGGTACACAGGGGTGTGGGAAGGAAGGCGTGTGTCCTGCTATGGTACACAGGGGTGTGGGAAGGAAGGCGTGTGTCCTGCTGTGGAGCACAGGGGTGTGGGAAGGAAGGCGTGTGTCCTGCTGTGGCACACAGGGGTGTGGGAAGGAAGGAAGGCGTGTGTCCTGCTGTGGTACACAGGGGTGTGGGAAGGAAGGCGTGTGTCCTGCTGTGGAGCACAGGGGTGTGGGAAGGAAGGCGTGTGTCCTGCTGTGGTACACAGGGGTGTGGGAAGGAAGGCGTGTGTCCTGCTGTGGAGCACAGGGGTGTGGGAAGGAAGGCGTGTGTCCTGCTATGGTACACAGGGGTGTGGGAAGGAAGGAAGGCGTGTGTCCTGCTGTGGAGCACAGGGGTGTGGGAAGGAAGGAAGGCGTGTGTCCTGCTGTGGCACACAGGGGTGTGGGAAGGAAGGCGTGTGTCCTGCTGTGGTACACAGGGGTGTGGGAAGGAAGGCGTGTGTCCTGCTGTGGAGCACAGGGGTGTGGGAAGGAAGGCGTGTGTCCTGCTGTGGCACACAGGGGTGTGGGAAGGAAGGAAGGCGTGTGTCCTGCTGTGGCACACAGGGGTGTGGGAAGGAAGGCGTGTGTCCTGCTGTGGAGCACAGGGGTGTGGGAAGGAAGGCGTGTGTCCTGCTGTGGAGCACAGGGGTGTGGGAAGGAAGGCGTGTGTCCTGCTGTGGAGCACAGGGGTGTGGGAAGGAAGGAAGGCGTGTGTCCTGCTGTGGAGCACAGGGGTGTGGGAAGGAAGGAAGGCGTGTGTCCTGCTGTGGAGCACAGGGGTGTGGGAAGGAAGGAAGGCGTGTGTCCTGCTGTGGCACACAGGGGTGTGGGAAGGAAGGCGTGTGTCCTGCTATGGTACACAGGGGTGTGGGAAGGAAGGCGTGTGTCCTGCTGTGGAGCACAGGGGTGTGGGAAGGAAGGCGTGTGTCCTGCTATGGTACACAGGGGTGTGGGAAGGAAGGCGTGTGTCCTGCTATGGTACACAGGGGTGTGGGAAGGAAGGCGTGTGTCCTGCTATGGTACACAGGGGTGTGGGAAGGAAGGCGTGTGTCCTGCTATGGTACACAGGGGTGTGGGAAGGAAGGAAGGCGTGTGTCCTGCTGTG
This sequence comes from Acomys minous, assembly GCF_964271855.1. Classification (NCBI taxonomy): domain Eukaryota; kingdom Metazoa; phylum Chordata; class Mammalia; order Rodentia; family Muridae; genus Acomys; species Acomys minous. The sequence goes on from NC_140484.1 coordinate 87,218,627, forward strand.
GAGCACAGGGGTGTGGGAAGGAAGGAAGGCGTGTGTCCTGCTGTGGAGCACAGGGGTGTGGGAAGGAAGGAAGGCGTGTGTCCTGCTGTGGCACACAGGGGTGTGGGAAGGAAGGCGTGTGTCCTGCTATGGTACACAGGGGTGTGGGAAGGAAGGCGTGTGTCCTGCTGTGGAGCACAGGGGTGTGGGAAGGAAGGCGTGTGTCCTGCTGTGGAGCACAGGGGTGTGGGAAGGAAGGAAGGCGTGTGTCCTGCTGTGGAGCACAGGGGTGTGGGAAGGAAGGCGTGTGTCCTGCTATGGTACACAGGGGTGTGGGAAGGAAGGCGTGTGTCCTGCTATGGTACACAGGGGTGTGGGAAGGAAGGCGTGTGTCCTGCTGTGGCACACAGGGGTGTGGGAAGGAAGGCGTGTGTCCTGCTGTGGAGCACAGGGGTGTGGGAAGGAAGGCGTGTGTCCTGCTATGGTACACAGGGGTGTGGGAAGGAAGGAAGGCGTGTGTCCTGCTGTGGAGCACAGGGGTGTGGGAAGGAAGGAAGGCGTGTGTCCTGCTGTGGAGCACAGGGGTGTGGGAAGGAAGGCGTGTGTCCTGCTATGGTACACAGGGGTGTGGGAAGGAAGGCGTGTGTCCTGCTATGGTACACAGGGGTGTGGGAAGGAAGGAAGGCGTGTGTCCTGCTGTGGAGCACAGGGGTGTGGGAAGGAAGGAAGGCGTGTGTCCTGCTGTGGAGCACAGGGGTGTGGGAAGGAAGGCGTGTGTCCTGCTATGGTACACAGGGGTGTGGGAAGGAAGGAAGGCGTGTGTCCTGCTGTGGAGCACAGGGGTGTGGGAAGGAAGGAAGGCGTGTGTCCTGCTGTGGAGCACAGGGGTGTGGGAAGGAAGGCGTGTGTCCTGCTGTGGCACACAGGGGTGTGGGAAGGAAGGAAGGCGTGTGTCCTGCTGTGGAGCACAGGGGTGTGGGAAGGAAGGCGTGTGTCCTGCTATGGTACACAGGGGTGTGGGAAGGAAGGCGTGTGTCCTGCTGTGGAGCACAGGGGTGTGGGAAGGAAGGCGTGTGTCCTGCTGTGGAGCACAGGGGTGTGGGAAGGAAGGCGTGTGTCCTGCTGTGGAGCACAGGGGTGTGGGAAGGAAGGCGTGTGTCCTGCTGTGGTACACAGGGGTGTGGGAAGGAAGGCGTGTGTCCTGCTGTGGAGCACAGGGGTGTGGGAAGGAAGGCGTGTGTCCTGCTGTGGAGCACAGGGGTGTGGGAAGGAAGGCGTGTGTCCTGCTGTGGTACACAGGGGTGTGGGAAGGAAGGAAGGCGTGTGTCCTGCTGTGGAGCACAGGGGTGTGGGAAGGAAGGCGTGTGTCCTGCTGTGGTACACAGGGGTGTGGGAAGGAAGGCGTGTGTCCTGCTGTGGTACACAGGGGTGTGGGAAGGAAGGAAGGCGTGTGTCCTGCTGTGGTACACAGGGGTGTGGGAAGGAAGGCGTGTGTCCTGCTGTGGAGCACAGGGGTGTGGGAAGGAAGGCGTGTGTCCTGCTGTGGCACACAGGGGTGTGGGAAGGAAGGCGTGTGTCCTGCTGTGGAGCACAGGGGTGTGGGAAGGAAGGCGTGTGTCCTGCTGTGGAGCACAGGGGTGTGGGAAGGAAGGTGTGTGTACTGCTGTGGTGCATCAGTTCACACTGGAGAAAATATACTCGAAATTGGCTGCACAGCAACATGTATACACTAAATAACTAAATGTTCTAGACAGCAACTTTTACATAGATTTGCTTTCTTTTTCTTCTTTCTCTTTAAAGAGCAGTAATTATTCTATATAGTTCAGGCTGGCCTTAACTGCAGATTGTCCTGTCTCAGCCTCCCCAGGGCTGAAATTACAAGTGCATATCATCACACTTGGCTTAGTTTTTGTTCTTTCCCCCATATCTATTTTACCACAAATAGAAAAGGAAATGCTTGAATAAAATGTGTGTGTACATATATACACAAATAGTTTCGCTTTGTTTCTTAAACTGGATACTGAACCTAGTGCTTCATGCATGATAAAGAAGTGCTCTGCCACTAAGCTAAACCCCCAGCCTTTTTTTCATTTTTTGAGACAGGATTTTACTAAATCACCCTTTTCTTTGAACCTGTGGTTCTCCCGCCTGGGCCTCTTAAGCAGCTAACTCACAAACCTGGAAATATCCACTCTTAAAGAACTGAGGATGCACCTTGATCGTGACTATAAGTAAAATTTTACTTTGGCCTCCTCTTTTACGCTGTGGTCAGCAGACGCGCCTCAGGCTCCTCTTGTGCTTTCGAGAGCCTGCGATGACATGGTCTCTGCACTCCTATCTATCTACATCTGAGAGCCCAGGTGTAAGGTGTGGTCACACGCTGGCATTACCTCTGCCTTCTCTCAGCAATCCTCAGGATGTCACAGGTTCTGGTAAACTTTTCTGACAACTCAGGGGCCAGGCCACATTCCTGTAGCAGTGACCAGGCCCGATCCGGGCCCATGGCCTTAGCTAACAGCAGTGCCACACTCTCCACATTGAGGGGGGCAGGGCCATCACTGAGGCTTCCATTTAGTGACTCCTGAGGAACTGGCCTTGCGATCTTGTTCTGCAGCAGATGGAGGAGAAGCTTCCATTCCTCTAAGGTCTCGGGGATCCACCCTGCACAGGGAAACCACAGTGAGGTCGATCCAAAGCACACAGGCTCCATACATGGAACATCAGAACTGTAAGAACACTTTAAAACAGACACATTCAAGGACACAGTCTTAGCCAGGCGTAATGGCACACGCCTTTAATCCCAGCACTCAGGAGGCAGAGGCAGGCAGATCTCTGTGAGTTCAAGGCCAGCCTGGTCTACAAAGAAAGTCTACAACAGCCAGGGCAACACAGGGAAACCCTGACTTGAAAAAACAAAACAAAAGAATAGAGTCTCTTCACCTCAGTCCAAATATACAGAATTAAAAATAAAACTTCCTGGATTTACAATGAAGAACAAAACAGACACAACCCCCACACTCTTGCAGCAACTAGGTTGGTAAAAGCCTTAAATATGTACACAAATCACTATTTATAAACCATGCTGAGAATAGGGAGGAGAGGAATCAGAAGTGCAGAACTGCAGGAGCTGTTCAGAGCCTCTGAGCAAGGTTGTACAAAGAAGAAGAGGCAGGAGGCACATGCATGCAGCCTGCACATCTGAACTTGCAGTCGGGCCAGCAGGAGAGACGACTGCACCTACGACACAGGAGCACGGCAGACAATGTGACACAGCCAAAAAATCAGCTGAGTTCTTAAAAGCCTACCGGGTGCCAGGTGGTGGCGGCACACGACTTTGACCCCAGCACTCAGGAGGCAGAGGCAGCCTGGTCTGCAGGAGTTCTAGCACAGGCAGCGCTACACAGGGAAACCCTGTCTCAGGAAACAAAATGCCAACAAGCAAACAAACACAGAACAGTTAGTGAGCATGAGATGACAGGCAGCGTAGCTACATGGAATGCTCAGTGCGAGGGCTTTCAGGGAGGCAGCTACATCGTTCAACTATTTTTAAGATTCGTTTTACTGTTTTATTTGTGTGTGTGTGTGTGTGTGTGTGTGTGTGAGAGAGAGAGAGAGGGGGGGGGAGGGAAGGAGAAAGAGAGAGAGGGAGAGAGAGAGAGCGCGCGCGCACATGTGAGAGACGTGTGCAGGTGTCCATAGAACCCAGAAAGGGAGTTAAGAGTCCCTGGAGCTGGAGGCATGGGCAAGTCTGCACCACCCAGTGTGGGGTGACAGGAACCAAACCCTGGTCATCTGCAAGAAGAGCAAGTGCTCTTTCCTGCTGGGCCGTCTTGCCAGAGCTCTTTGTTTTGCCTCGCCTGGGCAAAGCAGGAGAGCTGGTGAGCTGACCAATGCAGCTTCCCCCCAGGCCCAGATGCCAGGGCTCTGAGTAGGCCCCTTCCAACACCCCATCTACGAGCCGCTGAAGTGTGTGACGAGTCCTATAGATCCAAAGCCGTGGGATCTCCACGACATAGGGCGACATGGGACATCCGAGAGGAGTCCCAGCGAGGATTCAGTATTGGTAGAGCAGCAGAAGGCAGAGGCCACAAGCCAGGCCAATGACTCACTGCAATGAACATCTGCAAGTAAAGCTGATTAGGAAAAAGGGTGTGCTGTGGGGCACACCGTGATATACTGAGCTTCCATGTCACCATTTTTTTTTTTAATTTTCTTTTGAAGGACATTACAAGGCAAGAGAGTAGATATAAAAGGACAGGGAAATAAGTGGGATTGGGATTCATGATGTGAAATGTTTAAAGATCAATAAAATATTTTTTTTAGATTTATTATGTATACAGTGTTTTTGCCTGCATGTACTTCTGTATGCCACAAGAGGACACTAGATTTCATTATAGATGGTTGTGAGCCACCATGTGGTTGCTGGGAACTCAGGACTTTTGGAAAAGCAGGCAGTGCCCGTAACCTCTGAGCCATCTCTCCAGGCTCCCAATAATAAAAAAGTTTAATTGGAAAAAAAAGAATCATTCTGACCGTTGAAACAGAAAGAGCTTTAGAGTAGGCAAGAATGAAAGCCAGATGTCCCGTTATGAGAGTGTATCCCAAGAGTTTGTTATCTCACTTATAACAGCATATGGAAAACATGGAGTACAGCGCTTAAAACAGTGGCAGTTATTAAATAGAAAAGATGTCATAATAGACCAAAGGCCATCAACAGCTGTCTAGAACTATGTAGACAACCACTAAAAATTTGTTTATTGCAAAGTTGAGGAGAGACTTCCAGAACCCCACAGAGAGCAGCTACACTTAGGATTTACATACCATTGTCCCCTTCCATCAGGCTTATGTCATTCAGGTAGACAATGTTGGCGAAGGCCTCTCTCCTCCTCTCCAGCTCCAGACAGAGGGTAAGATACCCAGGCCAGAAACTTAAAGGGACCAAAGTTGATAAAAGGAGTAAGTGCAGTGAACATCTATAACTGCGCTGCCCACCCTGGCCACCCGTGGTCTTTAAAGCTTAAAGTGAAAGTAAACAAAAGTTAAAACCGGGCTAATTTGTTGTTTCACGATAAGTCTTTTTAAAGTTTTATTTATTTTAAAAACTTTTTTTAAAAGCTTATATGCATGGGTACTTTGCCTACATGTATGTCTGTGAACCACATGTTTGTCTGTTGTCCAAGGAGGCCAAAAATGGGTACAAGAGGCCCTGGAACTGCAGTTATAGACAGCTGTGAGCTGCCAATGAATGCTGGGAATTGAATCTAGGTCCTCTAGAAACTTCTCTTAACCCCCCTGAGCCATCTCCCCAGCTCCGAGCTTTATTTTTATATTATGCATATAAATGTTTGCTTACATATATGCTTATGCATAATTGATATGCTTGGTACTCTGAAAGATCAGAAGAGGGCATCAGATCCCCTGGAAGTACAATTACATGTAATATGAACCTCTATGTATATGTTAGGAATTGAACCTGGGTCCTTTGTAAGAGTAGCAAGTGTTCTTAACCAATGAGCCGTCTCTCCAGTCCCTAAAAGTCAGTTTTGTAATTAAAAATTGGTGACCACATGGCTAGTGGGCAGTGCAGTAGAATATTCCATTATCACACAAACTTCTAGACAGCCTTGATCTAGTGCACTTAGGAAACAAAGCTTTATAAGTAGTTTTGTTTCTTAATTTCATTTTCTTTATGTACACGGCTGCTTTGCCTGCATGCATGTACATGTACCACATGCGCTCTTGTCCCTGTGGAGGCTGGAGGAGGACGTAGGTTCCCTAGAGTTGGAGTCGCAGATGGTTGTGCTGAGGATCAAACCTGGATCCTCTGGAAGAGTAGGCCATGCTCTTAACCCCTGAGCTAGCCTCTATGTTTTAAGTTGGGTTGTTTTTTTAAAGATTTATTTATTTATGTTCTGTCTTCCTGTACATCTGCATTACAGAAGAGGGCACCAGTTCTCATTATAGATGGCTGTGAGCCACCATGTGGTTGCTGGGAATTGAACTCAGGACCTCTGGAAGAGCAGACAGTGCCCTTAACCACTGAGCCATCTCTCCAGCCCCTTAAGTTTTAACATTCAATACAAAACGAGACTGTGTCTCCAAATCTTAACCCATGACTTTCTCTTTGGCCCTTTCCCTAATCAGCAACCCCTCACCTGTAATAATTAACACATCCTCTTTGTGCAGGCTTTCATTTCTCATGTATGACACTAGATATAATCTCCAGAGAGTCTAAAAGGGGCCAGAGAGACGGCTCAGCAGGTCAAGGCACCTGCTGCTATGCTCAACAGCCTAAGCTCAATTCCTGGGATCCACATGGCAGAAAAGAACCAACTCTAGATGTCTGTTCTCTGACCCCACACATGCCATGGCATGCACATGTTCCCTCCCCAAAAATTAAAATTAACGAACTACCACTTATTTTTTAAGTCCAAAAGGGTATCTTATTACCTCACCACCTGCTCCCTGGCCGGTTTCATCCCTCGTTATAAATGAACATAGAAGTATGACATAGCTGCCATTGCATGAGCTCCCTCTATAAGGGAAACGGAAGATGAAGGTCTCTAAAATGTTCTGCTTCCGGTGGGGAAGCAGCCAAGATCCGGAGACGGCGGCCAAGCCTCTCATTAGCAGTGTGGGTTTTCATCCTCTTCCCGCTTCCCTCAGCACACCGCACCCTGCCCCACAGCCTCCAGGGCTGACTCTCAGGCTCTCTTCCTCCTGAGCCCTTCACCAGGGAGCCTATGCTGATCTCTCCTGTCTTGGCAATCCTGTAACAGCTGGAACTGGTGTGCAAATAATACGCAATAGCCTGAACACTGACTCTAGTAACTGGGCAGAGGGAGTACAAACAACTCGCAAGGCCGTTCTCTACACTACAGGAACAAACTGCAAAGAAAGGTGATGTTTACAATCACATTAAACACGGGGCTGCAGCTACGGCTCAGGACGGCTTACAGAGGTCCTGGGCTCCACACTCAGCACCCACATGGTGGCTCACAACTCCACGTAACTCCACTTCTAGGAGACCTGATGCTCTCTCCTGGTCTCTGTGGTACTCAGACACTCAAGCAGGCAAAACAGCCAAACACGGAAAATAGAAATGCTAGTATTTTTAAGAAAAGGTGCATTTACATTTTAGTATCAAATTGCATCCTTGCATAACAAAGCACAGCAATGCAGGACCTTAACTAGAGGGTTACTTCTGGGTCCCGGTCTCCACAGCAGCATCTGTAAACACCCTCACTTACCCATAAGACCTACAGATGTCAGCCATTTTCTCTTTGGTTGTAAAGTCTGCAGGAAGTTTAATCAGAAGAAGGACCAGCTGACTATAGCCCCAAGAAAGCAAGTGTGAATGGGGCCTATGAAATGAAAAAGAACAGCTAATTAGACAGGAAATAAACCCTACAAGGCACTTGGTAGTCATCTACTAGGTAAGACGACACTTGAAGCACATTCCATCATAACAGTGTCCAAATATTCCTATTTTTCTCCTAAAAAATAAAAAATAGCTACTTTTCTTATAACCTGTTCATGTTGAAATGAAACAAACAAACACCAGGAATAGGGACGGGGTGTAACTCAGCGCTAGAGTGCCTTCCTAGTTAGCAGGTATTGAGGTTAATTCTAACGTTAATAAAAACCTTGATTCCATCACTCACAGCCCCTGGGTATCCTCCTAGGCTTTTTCCCAAGGAGTAAATCAAATGTAATATGCAAATGGCAGGAAGCAGTGCTTTCAAAAGGGCTTCCCTTGAGGAAAATACAAAGACTGTTTTGAGTCATGTACTAGTGGTTTTTCATTTTGTTTTGTTTCTAGATTCTAGTTTTTTCCTTTTCTTTTTTTAAATATTTATTTATTTGTTTATTACATATACAGTGCTCTGCCTCCATATATACCTGTGCACCAGAAGAGGGCACTAGATCTCATTATAGATGGTTGTGAGCCACCATGTGGTTGCTGGGAATTGAACTCAGGACCTCTGGAAGAGCAGGCAGTGCTCTTACCCGCTGAGCCATCTCTCCAGCCCCCAGATTCTAGTTTTTTCAACTCCTGGTATGTTTAAAAATGAGTTGACACGTCTTTAGAAAGAAAACACAGACACATGCAAACACCAGTTTTGTTCTTGTTTTTGGGTTCACTGTGGGTCTACAAAAGAACTGCAGGGAGGCCAGTTTAATTCTTTGAAGTTACGAGCCAATTTGTACATGAATGTGCATTTTTCTGAAAGGAATCATGAGAGTCTTCTAGGGTCTGCAAGCTCTCATGTGTCCAGAACCACTAGGGCTTACATGGATACACAGTCTCATTGGTTACATTTTTCTACTGCTGTACCTAAAGTGAGCCCGGACACTGTAAGTGAACAAACATGTCAGTTCAACTTTCAAGACTGCTTACCTGGGATGCCCTTCATCATCCACTGTACTTGTGCTTGGTGGAGCATCATGGGACACTGCCAAAAGCAGCCAGTCAAGTCTTAAGGACTCTGGTTGTAGAAGAAACTCAAGGAAGGATGGCCTGAGAGCAAGTTGGAGAGAAAAACCACTAATCTTCAGGAGAGCGAACAAAGTGTACAGTTGTAATGAAAGAGCAGGACTCACGCCATTTTACCCTCCAGACTCCATTTTGTACATACTTGTTCTCCCAGAGGCCCTCCGCCCACCTGCAGTTACTGGAAAAACCATAGACTGTCCCAGCAACTGACTTGATAGAAACTTGCATCCCAGGCCAGCTGATCAAGCTCTGGGTCATAAACTTTTACCAGATGTTCCAGATAGATAAACTTCCCCTTGCAGTCTGGCCAGGACCACCACCCAAAGGCCAACTTTCCACACACCCCTAGACCAAGCTTGTAACGCTGAAGCTTGAACACCCTCGCTTGCAGGTTTTTCCCTTTATAAGCCCACTACCCTTAAAGCTCAGCACCACTCTCCTATCCTGTCTAAAGGACCCTATGTGTACTGCATCAGTATTGAGTCCTGGTGGTCTTTGGGGGCTGGAAGTCTCGTGCTCTGGGCACAACAGTAAAGAAAATGATTAGGGAGCCAAGCATAGGGGCGCATGCCTTTAATCCCAGCACTTGGGAGGCAGAGGCAGGCGGATCGATGTGAGTTTGAGGCCAGCTTGGTCTACAAAGTGGGTCTAAGGCAGCCAAGGCTACACAGAGAAACCCTGTCTCGAAGGAAAAAGAAGAAAGAAAGAAAGAAAGAAAGAAAGAAAGAAAGAAAGAAAGAAAGAAAAAGAAAATGATTAGGGGATAATATGAAAGCTCTTCTATTACAAACAGCTAGAAATGCTAGTCAGAGTATCAGTCTACCAAATAACTAACCAAGCTGTAAGACAACAAGAGAAAAGCTAAAGAGGGGGAAGGGGGGAGGAGCAGGGGGGCCTTGTGGCAAACAGAGAAAACTTGTTTCTAGTCTAATAACTAAATGAGCATTTCCTGCTATGGAGAGGAGAAATGATGGCCCCACCTGAGAGAAAAAGCAGGAACAGATCTACTCAGAAAGCTGGGCCACTGCAGTGAAAAGCACTCTCTGGCAGCCTTATGTGTGTGTTGCCTGCCCATATGCACAACATATGTATGTACTACCCTGAAAGGCCACTCAGGAGGACACCAGATCTTCTGTAACTGGAGGTACAGACTATTGTGAACTGTCACGTGAATGCTGGGAATGGAATCTGTGTCTACAGCAAGAGCAGCAAGTGCTCTTAACTGCTAGGCCATCTCTCCAGCACAAATGACTTAATTTTACACAGAGAACCTAAGACTCAGGGAGAAGAGATAAAGTGTGGTCCATGTGCATCTGTGGTGTGTGCTGCAGGTGGGGGTGGGGTGGGGTGGGGGGATGCATGGGATAAAAGCCGCCCAAATCCTCTTCTTATGTACAAGTAACTTTTATTCTCTAAGCTCAATTGCTGTCTTGGAGGCTTACTGCTAACCTAGGCCTAGTCCTGGAAGCTTCTAGCCTCCGTACAATCTAACCTAGGTCTAGAACATTTTCAGACTCTGCGACTTACTACTTAGTAAACTCACCCTTACTTACTGTTTTTGAGCTCTGGGCTGGCTGGTTCAACTCAGCTGTTCTGGCTCAAACTCTTCTCCGAGCTGACTTATTTAATCTGGCTTCTCTCTCAACCTGAAATTGCTCTGTTTGGCCTCAAACTAACATGGCAGTCTGCTCTAATCTTCTGGCTTCTTCTCATTTTCTGGCTCATTCTGTCTTCACCTGAATTTTCTCTAACCCATCTCTATTACTGTCTTGGTAAAACTGCCTCCTCTCTCTGTAAAACCGCCCTTAGGTAGCTTCCCTTTCCTCTCCTCTTGAGAGTTGGGCATATCCCATTCTGTCAAATCTCTGGTTCCTCACGTACCTGCCATTCAATCAGACATCTCTTTCAAACATGGGTGCTTCCTTCTACAAACTAACTTTGCCTTCGTTTGGGACTAAAAGCATGTTCCACCATGCCTGGGCCTAAGCTTTTCTTTACCCGATACTTGTTCTATACTAGGCTGGCCTTGAACTCAGATCTGCTTGCCTCTGTCTCCTGGATTAAAGGTGTGTTTGTGTTCCAGCCAGCTCACACAGACCTGGAAGATCTTTGGATGTGATCTCTAAACCATTCTGAATTGACACACTCCTCTATACTTCTTCCACAGTGGTGGACAATGAAAATGGTGATAAACTGAAACAATTGTCCATCTAAAATGAAGACTACTCAAGCCTTCTCACCACTGATCTTCGGGCCTTGACTTCACCAGGCTGTCCAGATAGGCCAAAAACTGAGCAGGATGATGAGCACAGAGCTGTGCGATGTCGGAAGGCAAGATAGATGGATAAAACTTGATGAAGGCTCGAAGGGCAGACTCCCCAAATCTATCATACAACCTGCATTTGAAAACAGAGCACATCAGTTTCCTATTTCAATGGCAGAATTTGGCTTGGTTACACTAAGGACTCATAAGAAATAAAAACAGATATTCTAATAAGAAGCTGTACAATATGCAAATGAGTCAAGCTTTAGATCCTAAGCCATAAAAACATTGCAGATGTTTTAGTTCCCACAAACAACACACAAGACAACGTACCGGGTGGCAAATGCAATCAGCAAGGGACTGTCGGACGGGACCAAGGCATCCAGCAGCTGTAGCCCTGTGGACAGATCTCCTTTTTCCATCTCCACATATGCAGGATTACAACTTGCCATTTCTGAAAAGTAAAGCACAGCCTTTCCCTTCACCTCTTTGCTGCAAATATTCCTGGACACATTTATTCAACAGTCCTTATCACACACTAACCCCTGTCACCCACTAGGGTAAGAACCCAATATCTCTGTTAAGCACTACCGGAAGTGAAAACAAAATCTACCAGAATTAATCTCAACTTTTAAAGACCATAAAGTCAAATTGGGAAACAAAACTCCCTAGAATTTTATTTTTGTGTATGTGTGTATGTGTGCTGCTGTACCAGGAGCTGGCATTGTAAGCCATCTGATGCGGGGGCTGGGACCACCCTCAGGTCCTCTGCAGGAGCAGAGAGCACCAGCACCTGACCCTGCAAGCCTCCTCTTCTGACTCGTGTAATGAAATTTTCAGAGCACAAAAGAACAAACAGTGACTAAGTAAGTGACTACTATGCTCAAAAGAAAAAGTTTATAGGGCTGCGTGTACCGTGTGTGTGTGTGTGTGTGTGTGTGTGTGTGTGTGTGTGTATACAAGCCACATTTCCATTATTAATGCCAAACTGCTCAGTTTTCACAAGTCAATATCCCCTATCGTCTTATAGAATTAAATTCAGTAAAAGTGATTTTAAAATAGTTGACCTTTAAAAATAAAACCAAGGAAAGGAATAGTGGTGCACATCTGCAACCCCAGCACTTAGGAAGACAGAGGCAGGCGGATCTCTGTGAGTTCGAAGCCAGCCTAGTCTACAAAGCAAATCCAGGACAGCCAAGGCTACACAGAGAAACCCTGTCTCGAAAAACAGAAAAAAAAAAGAAAAAAAAAAGCAGTCAAGTAAACAGTCACCCTAAGAAGGAAAAACTGACTTTTGGGAGCACCCATAAATTATTTACAGCCAAACATACTGAATGAAGTGAATGGCAATCTAGCTAAAACCCTTTTGTGGGTTAAAAAAAAAAAAAAGTCAGGTGTGGTGTCTCACACCTTTACTCCCAGCACTAGGGAGGCAGAACCAAATGGAGCTCGTGAGTTTGAGGCCAGCCTGGTCTACATAGTGAGTTCCAGATCTCTCTCTAGAGACATCCTATCTAAAACATAAACAAACACACACACACACACACACACACACACACACACACACACACACAAAGAAAAAAGAAAAAAGAAAAAGAAAGAAAGACAGAACTCAGGAGACAGAGGCAGGTGGATCGCTTTGCGTTTGAGGCCAGCCTGGTCTACAATGCGAGTCCAGGACAGCCAAGGCTACACAGACAGACCTTGTCTTGAAAAAAGAAAGAAAGAAAAGAAAAACCACACACAGAAAGAAAGAAAGGAAAGAAGAAAGAGGGAAGGAGTGAAGAAAAGAAAAAGAAAACAGTGCATGACTCTGAACTTAAGTAAAATGAGGTGGGTTTTCTTGTGGTGGTTGTTGTTTCCCCAGCAGTTTTCAATGGCCCTGAAGACATGTACCAAAGAACAGTTTCAGAAGCTGGAAACAACCGGCTGGCTCTGATGTGGGGAAAGAGGAGCTCGTTCACTGCTGGCAGGCGTGCAAACTGGTGCAGCCACTATGCCAATGTGGAGGTTTCTCACAGAACTGGAACTATAGATCTGCCATATGACCAGGCACACCACTGTTGGGTATTCATCCCAAGATCCCAAACCAGCACACCAAAGATACCTACGTAACCACGTTGTAGCTGCAGTGGTCACAACAACTGAGAAACCGAACACACCAACATGTCCATCAGCAGAGGGGTAGATTAAAAATGTGGTGCATGTATAAGCCGGAATTTGTGTGGGCATTAGGAAAATGAAATCGTGACATGTGCAGGAAAGTGGTTACAACTGCAAACCATGTTAAGCAAAATAAGCCAGACTCAGAAAGACAAATGCTCTATGTTTTCTCATCCATGGGTACAGAGAAAATATAGAGCTTAAGAGGAGAACTGGAGAGGATAAGGCATCAGCTGCAAAGAGAAAAAAGAAGGCAGGAGATAGATGAAAAAAATATAATGACACATACGGAGCTGCTGTGATGAAGCCCTTTACTTTCTATGTTAACCTAAAATAACTTTATTTATTATCAATATGTGTTTCTAAGTATGGAGTAGGAATGCATGCCATAGCATGCATGTGGAGTGTTCTCTCCTTCCGTCTTTGTACAGCAAGTGCTTTTACCCTCTGAGCCATCCCTCTGGTCCCCAAAATTAACTAAAGACAAAACAAATCAACCAAACACATCCTTCATATTTGAGACATCATCAGAAGGGTGGTGCCTGTCTCAAAGCTAGTCCTCAGCTTCTACTTAAAGAGAGAGCATTTGTCCCCACGCAGCTCCCTGTTTGACTGTGTCAGGCAAGAGCTTAAGGAGCTGGAGAGTGAGGAAAGCTTCAGCTGCGCCTGCATGCTCTACCCAGCAGCACTGCAGTAACAGCCTCCACAGCACTCACAGGCTTTTCTGCCAGTTTCTAGGGGTCAAGGTTGAGTATGATCACATGACAAAGAAAAAGATACAGTTTAAGTTAGGAACACTGCCAGACAGTCTAACTATTTGAAAACAATTATCTTGCTTCCTATTTCAAATAAAACACTTATGCCTTTAAACTGCTATATGCGAACTGAAGCAGAACTGTAAATATTGCTTATTTATGTTATGTAGAGTGCTCTTCTGCATATACATGTGCATTCCAGCAGAGGGCACTAGATCCCTTTACAAATGCTGAGAATTGAACTCAGGACCTATGGAATAGCGGCCGCTGCTCTTAACCGCTGAGCCATCTCATCAGCCCTAGATGCATTTTCTAGGAAGCTAAAAGACCTTTAAATTAGGCAATATGCAAGAATGTGTACCTGTGGCAATTCACTTGGGCAATGAAGAAAGTGTGTGTTTAAAGTCTCAATTGCCTGAAAAAACAAAAGCAAAAGCAAAAAAAAAAAAAAAAAAAAAAAAAAAGCAGAGCATGGTGAAACAAGCCTGTAATCCCAGCACTCTGGGAGGCAGAGGCAGGTGGAGATCTGTGAGTTCAAGGCCAGCCTGGTCTACAAAGTGAGTCCAGGACAGCCAGGGCGACACAGAGAGACCCTGTCTCAAAAAAAAAAAAAAAAACAAGAACAAAAATGGGGTTGGGGATTTAGCTCAGTGGTAGAGTGATTGCCTAGCAAGCACAAGGCCCTGGGTTCGAGCTCTGGGGGAGAAAACAAAATCTCATTTGCTAGAGACAGCATAGCATCTGGTACTCAAGCAAAATTCTGAAGGAAAACAAAACAAAACAAAACAAAAGACAGGGTAATAGAGCAAAGGGAACACATGTGAATATGTCTATGAGGACAGCAGCTAGTGGGAGCTGCAGCCAAGCCAGAGCAGACACTGCTGGCCGTACAACTCCCCACCCTCCTGTGCACGAGAACAGCAGAGTTCTTCCATCCCCTCTGCAGGCAGGTAGGACTGGATGAAGGGATTCTCACCAATGTCATGTGAGACAAGTCACTAGCCACATTCTATGTGTTCTCCCAAGACACATCAAGCCAGCCTCGACCAGGAGCCTTAGAGAAGGGGAGAACTTGAAAACACTGTAAGTAAGGAACTTCAAGGGCTAGATCCCACAGAGAGAGCTGCCCACTGACCGAACGCACACCTCCCCTAGACTCTTAAACAAGCAAGAAGTAAGGCATTATATCTGACTATGCATTAGAGCAGTTTGCTTGCCAGCTACCATCTCTGTGCCTCCATGACCTCACCTAGAAAAAGCGTCAGCACCATCTACTCTGAAGTCTGCTACAATACACAAGCATTTAGCACATTTTGTAGCAATCGGAGTACTCAATACACAGGACACTCTTCTGAGTTAGCAAGCCGCTGGAAGGATTTTCTTCATCTTCCCCCATCTGCACTCATAAGCACTGAACTTTAGCCTCAGCTGTTCCAACACAGCTTATCATTTTCTTAATGTCACTTTAAGAAAAATAAAACTAATATCCTACAATGGAGTTAACAAAGCAAGCCAATGTCTGAAAAACTATTAAAGCTTAAATGAGAAGGAAGCAGGACCTTTGGTGTGGCTCAGTAGAAAAAGATGCTTGCCACCAAGTCTGATACTTGGGTTCAATCCTGGGGACCCGCAGGGCGGAAGGGGACAACCGACTCCAAAGCTGTCCTCTGATCTCTACAATTGTGCCATGATACATGCACACATGTATGCAGATGCATACATGCACACTTGAGTGCACACTCGTGTGCGTGCACACACACAGAGTGAAGGAGCTGGAGAGATGGCTTAGCAGTTAAAAGCACTTCTGCTCTTTGGTCTCCACCCACCCACAGAGGAGGCATACGAACCACCTATAACTCCCGCTCCAAGGGATCTCATGCTCTCGTCAGGCTTCCTCAAGCACCTGCATGCACATGGTACACACACATACACATAAATACAAGGGAAAAGATTTGTTTCAAGAGTGAGTAGAAAACAGAAGGGAAGGCTGCCAGCACAGCCTTCTATTCCCATCTTCTGTCGCGCTCTCCCATTTTAAACTCCCTCTACATCTGGCACTGCCACCTGATAGTTACCTTTCAGCCCTTCAATCAGAGTGTCCCAGACAGAAGGGCTATTTGGGTAACTTATCTTGATACTCTCCTTTGCTCTTTTCAAGTCCAGGAGAAAAAAATACTTCTTTAGGAAATGACAAGCCAGGATTTCAGGAGGGAGCTGCTGTAGAGCACTGTCCACATGTCCACTGCTTTCCACTGCAGAAGGCAACACGTTCAGTTCCAAGCACAACGCTGCCAATTCCGCCAGGTCCTTCTGAAGGCTGTTTGCTATGGTGTATGGCGGACACACTCGAAAAATGCCACTCGAGGGCTCTGCGCGGCCGCTGACCGATTCACAGGCTATCTGATCACGGGTTTCCTCAGCGCCTGAAGAGACCCTTGTTTCCTCTCCACTGTCTTCATCTAGTGCTCTCTTTTCTGACTCACTAAGGCGGTGCACATCCACGCTCCAGTTCACAGGTAGATCGCTGGTCCTGGAAATGCCAGCAAAGTCTTCCACGGCAAATGTTTTTTCTAACTGTGAAAGCCACTCACGTAAAACTGTTCTTAGTGACTTGGGTTCAAACAAAACCAGAGGGTCCAGTAACTTGGTCCTATACAAAACAGATGAATGTAAAAAGTTGCTTCATTTGTCTTTGTTTGGTTGGTTTTTTAAAGATTTTTATTTTATTTTATTTTATTTATTATTTATATAGTATTCTTCCCACATGTGTGCTTGAATGCAAGAAGAAGGCACCAGATCTCATTGTAGATGGTTGTGAGCCACCATGTAGTTGCTGGGAACTAAACTCAGGACCTTTGGAAGAACAGATGATGCTCTTAACCTTTGAGTCATCTCACTAGCCCTATTATTTTATTTATTTATTTATTTATTTATTTATTTATTATGCATGCAATGCTCTGCCTGTATGCATACCTGTAGGACATTATAGATGGCTATGAGCCACCATGTGGTTGCTGGGAATTGAACTCAGGACCTTCAGAAGAGTAGTCAGTGCTCTTAACCTCTGGGCCATCTCTCCAGCCCTGTTATTTGTTTTTTAAAAATAGATTATTTCAGCTTAAACGACCTTAACAGGTAAAGCACACTCACCTGGGATAAATGTTGCTTTTGAGATCTTTAAATGACAATTGCCCCAGCAAGCCAACAACACAGACAACACTGACATTGGAGTATATTACTGACTACTGAACATCCATTGCACATGACGCTACCTCTGACCAAGGCAGTCAATCCCACTCACTGTAAACCCTCACAGTAAGCCCTCCACACTCACATTGCTTCTGCTGTCACTGCTGTGAGTTCTTCAAGCCTGCTTTCTTCAGGATGTTGACTAATTTCCTTCTCCCTAGAAAAGCATGAAAAAGGAAGAATCCTATTTACAGACGTTAGGAACCACCAAAGCTTTCTTAGCCCAACCTTCCACTGCTTACTAAATGGCAAGCATGCTACATGTTCCACTGCCTTAAAGAGTCTCCCCTCCATTATCTTCATCAACTTGGCAGTTCTAATTCATCAAGCAGTGGCACACCCTAGAGCGGACAGGCAGACAACATTAGTGACGTAAAGGTTATGAGCTAGTCAGAAGAGCTAGGACAAGGCCTAGATCTTAGTCATCTCTCTTCCTCTAATACTCCTCTGACATTCCAGGAGTGTGACAAGATGACAGAGAAGGGTAAAGGTGGATGAGAGATGAAACTGAAACTCTGTCTCAACCGAGTTAATTCCTTGTAAACTGTGGAACTTGCAGTCTCTGAGCTATGAAACAGCCTTCAGTGGGCAGTGTCATACACACAAGCTGTCCACAATCCAGTCTACAGCTTCTTCACACTGGCAGCGTCCCTAGCGTTCCAGACTCAGACACAGGCTTACTCAGGGTCCTCCTCCAGAGGGCAGGCAGCCGCACTTGCTTCCTCCTCATGTGCTTGCTCAGCATCCTTAGACTCGAAAGTCTCTTTCAGCTCTGGGCTTCCATGAAGGGTGCCAATCTTCTCAGTAGTTTTACGCACAAAGCTAGAAACACTGGAAATCAAATACCAAAACCCTAACATGGAACTGTATCATTGTTGAGAGCTGGTGTGTAACAGTTCTGTATTACAGTTGCTGTAACCCTTGCTCCTGGTGGTCCTACGCGTCTATTAGTACTATAAAGGGAGCTTGAACTTAACAACAAGACAGACCCCGCTCGTAACAACTTCTCTAATCAACCACACTTCACACGAGGCCCACATAAACTTACAATAAATGATTCTTTGTGTTTATAAAACTGTCCTGAAGTGGGCAGTACTGACACACACCTTTAATCCCAGTACTCAGGAGCCAGAGGCAGGGGGATCTCTGTGAGTTCCCAGCCAGCCTGGTTTACAGAGTAAGCTCCAGAACAGCCAGGGCTACACAGAGAAACCCTATCTTGAAAGTAAAACAAACAAAACTAAACCTCTGTCCTGAAGACTAAAGGGAAGGTCTCTAATCCAATTGTGTCTGCAATGTAATGCTCCTTCAACTCAGGCAATTTAAGCGTGTGGCCATCAGCCACTTCCTGGTCAGGGAATAACAAGAACTTCTTCATGGAACGTAGCTCCCAACTTTTCACAAAAGACCCTTCTAACACAAGAAGAAAGTATGCCCAGCAGGACTGGGCAAGTAGCTGGGCAGAAGATACACCTTCTCTTATTTTTCAGCCTCAAGACTGGTTTTACATACGAACTAGAAAAAATCTCCAGTTCTTCCAAGGCACGGTGATACGCACTTTTAACCCCAGGACTCAGGGGGCACAGGCAGAGGCTCTCTGTGAGTTTGAGGCCAGCCCAGTCTACATATGGAGTTCCATGCCAGCTAGAGCTACATAGTGCAGCCATAGCTCAAGAAGAGGGGGAAAAAAATCCTCCAGTTCTGACCCTTTAAGTGAGAAAGGATCAAGAAAGGGTCAGCAAAACACCTCAGCAAGTGAAGGTACTTACTACCCTTTTAGAGAGCCTAGGTTCAGCCCCCAGTACCCACATGACGGTTCCCAACCACCTATAACTGCAGGGAATCCAGCCTCATCTCCACAGGAACCTGCACACACATGGCGCGCACACTCTCACACAGCCTCTCACACAAAAATGCAAATAGATAAGCCTTCACATGTGCGCATGCGCGCATACACACACACACACACACACACACACACACACACACACACACACACCCCGAGACTAATGGGTCAGCAAGGTGGCTGAGCAGGTAGAGGCATTTGCCACCAAGCCTGACAAGATGAGTAGATCTCTAGAACCCACACAGGAGAGAGAACTGAGGAGACAAAGTCGTCTTCCTCCTCCACATGGACACACTACGGCATAACCTGGAAATGAGACTAACATATTTAATTGCGCTGTGTGTGGAGTGGAAGTAGGGGCTAACCCACAGCCACTTAAATACTCAGCTACAGCAATGAGGAGGGGCTTTAAGCTCCCCAAGGTTAAAAGGAGAAGTTAGCAGTTAATACTAACAGTCTATTAGAGAAATAACTTGAGACCTTGTTTTTATTATTTAATATGTCTTTTCCTTCTCAGTACGTCATGTGATGACTGAAGCAAAGTGAGAAATGGAATTAAATGACAAGACTGGCTTGTTTACCTTTCTTTAACAGCCTGGAGAGACACAAGGGGAGATGGAGAACGAAATGGCAGTGGAATGTTGAAGGGCAGAAAAGCTTCAGTCTTATCTATCTCGGATGGCACCGGACTGTGGGAAACACTGTCTAATAAATAGAATTGGGAAAAACAAACATCTAATCACATGGGAGTTGGTTTTTTTTTAAAGAACTGAGAAAATTCAGAAATGAATAAACCAAAGGAAATGAAGGAGTCAATAACAAAATCACAACTGACCCAGATACGAATGAGCACAGAACACGGGTTTATGGGATGCACGGATGGTCCACATGAAACACTGAGCCAGGTACCTTTATCCAACTACTAACCCTGAATCCCCACAAGCCACAAAGGTAGTCTAGAGTTTGTACTAATCTCTTCTCAACAGTTCAGTCTCGGGAATGCTGGAACATTGAAAAGGGAAGGCAATGGCTCCCAAAACTGAAGCCATCTTTCATTCCTGGTGGAAAATAATGTGGTTAGTGAGGGTAAAAGTCTTCATTATTTTGGCTAGTGGTTTTGACGCATGACCCAAATTAGGCACTTTACAAATGTTAGTTCAAACAAGAGGTTAAAAGGCAGCCTACACATCACCATCTTCTAGTGACCGTCAGATCCACAGGTGGCCAGTCTCTAAGGTGCTAAAATGTACTTGGACCTGACAGAAACTCTCTGCATAAGATTACCCTGTCAGTTCACAGACAACAGTGCTCCCTGTCAGGGACTGAGAAGAGACACACTCATCACCTTCACTTCTGTCTGCACCACAGCCCTGCTCTGGCTGCTCCTCTTCCTGGTGTGAGGCAAATTCTTTAAGTCTCTCATCTTCTGAGAAGGTCTGGCTGTGCAGGGAGCAAGAGTCTTCATCGGACTGACTGCCTCTTCTGCTACTGACGATACGATAAATACCAGAGTCCAAGATGCTAAAACTTTCCTGAAAATGAAAAGAACTCCCCTCAAAACCAAACGATACCAAAGGCCAGCATCAACACCTAGAGCTCATCAGCACACACTGGTGAAGAGTAGGCAGCTCACCTCGGGGTGTCCGATAAGCTACCCATCCTACACTGCCCCCCACAGTGCTCAGCCTGAAAAGCAAGCAGGGAGGACGGGAGTTGGAGTGAGATAGTCCTGAGCAGCACTGAGACCTCAGGTAACCACAAGCTGAAAACCATCTCACCCAGAAACTACATGAAGAACATCTGAGTACAGCCAGCAGTAAAGTGTAACAAAATAAAATGTGGACTTCAAGACACACCTGGTTTTCCTTCACTGTTCACCATGGAAGAAAGCTCCCCGCTACATTTCAATTCTGAGTGTGTCTATATTATTAATGCCTAATCTACAGCGCCCTGGGAGGTGGTAAGCTTTGGAAGTGCTGGGTATGCCCTGGAGTGAGACACTGGGACCCAATCCCTGCCTTGGATCTCTCTTGGCTTCCTCGAGGCCATTAGGTGAACAGCTTTCTTCTACCATGGTCTCCTTATCAAAGGCCTAATGGAAAACACCAATCAACTACGTATTAAACTTTCTCAAACCACATGCCAAAATAACCCTTCCCTTCTTACAAACTGTTTAGCTCATGTGGTCTGTCAAAATCATGAAAAGAAAAAGCTTACATCTCCAGGCTTCTATCAAAAAAAAAAAAAAGTACTACATGGAAAGCAAAAGAGATCTTGCACTTACTCAAAAACTCTTAAAAGAGTTGCTGAGCTGGCAAACGGCCCAGGGGTAAAAGGGCACCTGACACCATATATGATGACCTGCGTTCCATCCTCAGAACTGACGCCTGCAAGCTGCCCCCTGGCATTTGTGCTTGCTGGCATGTGCATGCCTCCTTCCCCCAACACACACACACACACACACACACACACAAAACTAAGTTACAAAGAAAAGCACGTACATGTGACGAGATGGAGCTCCTTCTACTGCTGCACGCTGAGTCCAAAGGCTCAAATTTTAAGATCAATTCATCCAGGTGAGAAATTAGTTCACTACAGATTGCAAGGTCCAGCTGAGATTTCAAATGTTCCAATTTATCTGCAGTCAATGTTTTTCTTGCCTAATAAAAGGATAAGAAACCCCAACAAAACAGCTTTCTGTTTGTAAGTGCCTCTATATCCAAACTGCCAAAGTGTTAAATGCACTCCCACAAGAATAAGCCTTCACAGGTGTTTTAAGAAAGCTTAGTCCAGGCATGGTGGCGCAGGCCTTTAATCCTGGCACTCAGGAGGCAGAGGCAGGCAAATCGCTCTGAATCCAAGGCCAGCCTGATCTACAAAGCAAGTCCAAGGCAGCCAAGGCTACACAGAGAAACCTTGTCTCAAAAAAAAAAAAAGAAAGAAAGAAAGAAAGAAAGAAAGAAAGAAAAAGAAAACTCAGTAAGCTAGGAAGACTTAATGAGAACATATACATTAAGAGATACTATGTACATAATATCCCCTTTAAACAAGCTCAAATTAAAATATATTTCTAAGTTAATATGATTTTTTCCTTTTTTTTTTTTCCTTAGTTTTTTGAGACAGGGTTTCTCTGTGTAGCCCTGGCTGTCCTGAAACTCATTTTGTAGACCAGGCTGGCCTCAAATCACCTGCTTCTGCCTCCTGAGTGCTGAGTCGGAAGGTGTGTGGCCAGACAGCCCACGCTGATATTTTCTTAAAACCAAAACATACACTATCTTTATAACCCTTCGCCCACCCCAAATACATGCTTTCTTTGAAGACTTTAATTCTACATATGTAAGTCATACAAAAAGGTTAATAAAGATAAACAACTTTCTAACAATCCTGAAAGCTGGGATGGTTTGAGCATCCATAATTAACATTCACAGGTAAACCCTAACTCACTCTGCTGGCAATGAGAGAATTTTGGAAGAGACAGCATGTGCGAGCAGCCAGGTCCCACAGTCCTCTCCTTAACAGGCGTTCCACACAGCGCTCCACAGATAACAGGGAAAGATGGGAGATTTTCCCATTAAAGTGTAAACAAAACAACTCATTCTTGTAGACAGCGACATCCTGAATATCTGAAAACAAAAAAACGCACAAGGGTGAACAGACAGGTTCAAATACCTGTATTAATTAAATACCCCTTGCTGCTCTGGAAGGCCCCAGCTGGGGATGCAGCTGAGTGACAGGCACTTGCTTAGAAAGTACAAGGCCCACACGTGGCCCCAGCAGTGGAAGGGGAAACCCTACCATTTTTACTTGGGCTACAATAAAACTTATAAAATGAATAAAGTTTTGCTCAATGGAATTTCATCTCTTTATACTTGTACTTCAATAAAGAAATCATAGTTAGATGCTTTTCTAAGGCTAGAAAGCAAAGAACCACCGTTCTCTGATCTAGAATCCTAAGTTTAACATACTATTTCCTGTGAACAGAAGTTGGGAGTGAAAAGCTGGGTAGCGTGCTCTGGGCCAGACTGTAACAAGCCCGAGAGCTGTGGTTCGGTAACACGAACAGTCATATGAACAGATAGGTGTCTTGACTGAACGCCTTGAAAGAACTTAACAGTGTCCATGAGTAGCGACCCCGCCTTTCTCTCTCAGGAGAAAAGACCCCAAAAGTCAAAGTCAAGGAGCTGCCTTAGCAGCAATGCCACACCTTCCTGCACTCCAGTTTTAACCAAGAGGACAGAAACTGGGTTTCTGTGTGTTAGTCACACCCAGTGCCTACTCCCTGCATTCTCCACTTCTCACATAATTATGAGACCAAAAGTTACCTAAGAAAGAAAAATAGAATTACCCTTCACTTCACTCCAAAGAAGAACTTGAACATTCTGAGGAATGAAAATATAAATTCCCTTTTCTGTCCAAGTCAGCACACAATGTTCGCTGGAAGAGAAAGTAAAAGACATCAAAAAACAAATACAAAACAAAACCTCAGGTTCACTGCAGCACAGAACTTTATAACTCCCTGAACACAACCTTTCATTGGCTATCAAAGTAAAACCAGGCTGCACAAGAAAATGCAGCAGTGGCCCAGCTGAACAAACCTTACCATCTCCTTTCTAGGCCCAATAAAAAACACAGCATCAAATGGTGTCAAATTGGAAATTTTAGGCACAAACACAAATAGCTTCTAGAAAAAGCAAAGGCTGGTATCTGGAAGAAGAAATGCCTATTAAGAGGGACTTACTTTGTGAGTTCGAGGCCAGCCTGGTCTACAAAGCAAGTTCCAGGACAGCCAGGGCTACACAGAGAAACCTTGTCTCGAAAAAAAAAAAAAAAAGAAAGAAAAGAAAAGAAAAAGAAAAGAAAAGGGGGGGGTTGAGGAGAGACTCATACGGCACTTATTCAACTTCTCTGACATAATAAGCAGACACTCATTTAGATAGACCACAACTTACAATGAATCACCTCAGGAGTCCCTGTCAGGAAAGGCAATATTCTGACTTCATCAGGGTGTGCAGGTGACACAGGCTGAGAACCCCTGGCCATCTTCATCCCAGAAGTATTATGAAGGGCTCCAGTTATATTATCTAATGAGCCCATCAAGGCACAAGTGTTATTTTGTCAGAGAGACAAAAAAACCATGCCAGGGCCATTCAGCATGAAGGTAGAAGGCCTCCCATTTGGACTGAGGAGGGCAGATCCAAAGCTAGAGCTTACTGTGAAGTGCACAGAGCCCTCCTCCTCGGTTAGCCCCAGAAACTCATTCCCTGCTTCCTGCGGTCCTGGGTATTTCACTTTACAGAATTCCCAAAAAGTAACAGATTCCTAACTACCAACAGTCCTTCATCCTCCCCATGTCCCTGGCCCCAGGCAGCAGAGAAGCGGTCCTGGTCATGGCCCTGACTTCCCTACACAGGCCTGGCTCCCACCTGCCTCTCTCTGCCTGCCATATTTCTCTATGGCACTTTACTTGCGAGTGTGACTATATTCCACATGTGTCATTTACTGTCTGGTGACTGTAGGTTTCACAGTGCACGTACAACCTCTCCTTTCTCCTGGTCAAAGCACCGCCCAGAGCACATCCCCCACTCCAGCCGTTCTCAGAGGGTCAGCAGATCCACTTCCCTCTGAAGCCGCCCACAGTCTCCCACCTCACCCTACACATGCCTTTTTCTTTTCTTTTTTTAAATTTTTACTTATTTATTATATATATAGTACCTACATGCCCAAAGAGGGCACCAGATCTCAGTACAGATGGTTGTGAGCCACCATGTGGTGGCTGGGAATTGAACTCAGGACCTTTGGAGGAGCTGCCAGTGCTCTTAACCTCTGAGCCATCTCTCCAGCCCCACGTTGCTTTTTCTTATTCATCTCATTCATTGCTTCACTACGCACTGCACTGTCTTTTTCCCCCCAGAAACAAATATCTCTACAACAAGTTATAATCCTGAGAACACGGAGCTTTTTTTTTTAAATATACCCAACAATACTAAAAATGGCTCACATGGCTATGAGAGCAATAGCAATATTGAACAGCTTGTATAAGTATTTAACCTTTTATCAATTTGGAAGTAAGTTCTCTATCCCTACAGGAAAGTAATATATGTGACAAAGATGAAGGAAATGGTATAAGTCCTAATTCAAAATCAGTAAAATTGGAAAAATACCTTTAAGAGTCAGAGGGGAATGACAAGACAATCACTGGGTAGAGATACATGATCTTACTTTGATATTCACCTTGCAAAAATATTTTAATTATATTTTTGGTTTGTTTTTTCAGGACAGAGTTTCTCTGGGTAGCCCTGACTATCCTGGAACTCAAAGATCTGCCTGCCTCTGCTTCCTGAGTGCTGAGATTAAAGGCACGTGCCACCACGCCAGGCTAAGAATTCTATTGTTATTTACTTTATGTGCATGCATATGGGACTGCATGTGGCATGAACACTTGTGGAGGTTAGAGGACAACTTGCAAGAAGCTGTTCTCTCCTTTGACCATGTGGACGCTAAGACTCACACTCAGGTAGTCAGGCTTGGCAGCAGGCACCTTAGCCATTGAGCCATTCCAGTCGCCCAACTATAAAATGCCTTAGAAACTGTAACCAGGGGCTGAGAGGTGGCTCAGCAGTTAAGAACACAGGCTGCTCTGCCAGGGGACCCAGGTTCAATTCCCAGCTCACGGCAGTTCACAACTGTCTGTAACCCCAGTCCCAGCGGATTTATACCTTCACACAGACATAGATATAGGCAAAATACCAATGCACATAAAATAAAAATAAATTAATTAATTTAATTAATAGTAGAAGAGAAAAGAAATAATAACTCAGAGGCTGAAAAAAATGGCTCAATGGTTGAGAACATTTTGTTCTTCCAGAGGACTCAAGTTCAGTTCCCAAGACCCAGGCCTAGCCGCTTATAACTTCTGCCAACTCTAGCAACAGGAGGTCCAACACAATATCCTCTGACCTCCTCCAGCACCCCCTACACACAGGGCACATATGTATATGCACATAAACATGCACACACACACACACACACACACACACACACACACACACACCTAAGTGAAATTAATATGACAGAAATAGTAGCCTGGATCAAATGAAGGTGATAAAGAAGACTTAAGAGCCCATGCTTAGCTGACGTGGTGGCACACACCTGTAGTCCCAGGATTCAGGAGGCAGAGGCAGACAGATCTCTGAGTTCGAGGCCAGCCTGGTTTACAAAGCAAGTCCAGGACAGCCAAAGCTACACAGAGAAACCTTGTCTCTAAAAACAAAATAACAAAAAAGGAGCCCATGCTTATAACTCAAACATTCTTCATCCTCTCTTTCCTTCACTGATAGTAAACTGGGCCACCAAAGATAAAAGACTTGTTTAAGAAGTCAAAGAAAAAATATAAGTTAAAAAAAAAGTTAAAGAAAAAAAAGGAAGAAAAAATAAAAATGTTAAAGAAGCTGGGCATGATAGCGCACGCCTATGATCACCAAGGAGACTAAGGCAATCTTAAATAGCAACAACAAAGTCAGAGAAAAGAAAGTGCCACCATGTATATTGTGACATGATTTAATTTAATTTTGGGAAAATAAGTTAACATATTCACTATATTTTAAGAGAGCTGTTAGTTGCCCTTTGAAAAACCCAGTCAACTGACATGAACTCTGGTGCCCCATATTTGACCACCTTCCCTTGGTGGGGAGGCCTAGTGGCACTCAGAGAAAGAATAAGCCGACTACCAAGATGACACTCGATAGCCTATGACCATATAGTGGGGGAGGAAGTCCTCTTCCCCCTCGATCTTAGACCTAGGGGAGGGGAGTAGGGTGAAAGTGGGAGGGAGGGAGGAATGGGAGGATACAAGTGATGGGATAACAATTGAGTTGTAATCTGAATAAGTTAATAAAATAAAAAGAAAAGAAAAGAAAAGAAAAACCCGGTCAAAAAAAAAAAGAAAGAAAGAAAAGAAAAACCCAGTGAAAAGAAAAGAAAAGCCCCCGTCAGGAGGCCACACTGAAGGGTACCTACAAAAACCACTGACTTTTGGAATTTTCATTCCGTTACATTCACGAGCAGAAGAGATACTAGGATAGCTGCCTGCTGTAAGGCGGGGCTCCAGCACAGACCCCTCTAGCCGTGCAGGACAGCAGCTGGCCAACTCCAGACTGCACCCAGTGCAACCAGGGGAGCCAACCCCTAAGTGAGAGTGAGCCGAGTCCGCCTGGAGCCGACCTTCACGCAGGCTACTTGTTGAGGACCTAAGCAGCAGAGAGCTCAAGTTTCACTGAGCTTCTACAGCTGTGTATGTCGTCCTGGGTACTAACTCTGACATGCTAGCTCAGTACAGCACCCACCAAGCAGGGAGTTTCCAAGAGAATGAGAGCCTTTGCGGTGACAGCTACCTGCCAGAAACTCCCTGACAACTGCAAGCTCTCCTCCTGGTTTGGAAAGGGACCTCTTTATTTCTCTTATGTACTGAATACTGGATGCAACACAGTCATCTCCCAACTTCCCAAAGATAATTTAACATAAAAACAACCTTAAGGGGCTGGAGAGATGGCTCAGAGGTTAAGAGCTCCGACTGCTCTTCCAGGGGTCCTGAGTTTAATTCCCAGCAACCACATGGTGGCTCACAGCCATCTATAATGTTATCTGGTGCCCTCTTCTGGACTGCAGGTACATTCAGGCAGAGCACTGTACTAAATAAATCTTTTAAAAAAAGAAAAGAATTATTAAAAAAAAAAAACAACCTTAAAAATTTAGGAGTGGCCTTAGCTGGGTTGCTTTGGCCTCAGTGGGAGAGGGTGTGCCTAGCCCTGCTGCAACTTGATGTACCAGGGTGGGTTGGTACCGGGCTGGGGGGGAGGGCTCCCCTTCTCTGAGAACAGGGGTGGGGGAAGGGAGTGTGAGGGAGACGAGAAGGGAGAGGGGCTAAAGTCAGACAGTAAAGTGACTTTTAAAAGAGCTGGGAGCAGGGCTAGAGACACAGCTCAGTGGTTAAAAGGCTTAAGAGCTCTTGCAGAGGACCTGGGTTTGGTTCCCAGCACCCACATGGCAGCTCATGACTATCTGTATCTCTAGTTCCAAATTGGATGCCCTCTGGCACAAGTCATGCAAATGGTGTACAGACATACTATAGGCAACACATTCTTATGGGTAAATTAAGATAAAATAAAAATTTTAAAGAACACACACACACACACACACACACACACACACACACACACACACTTTAAAGTTAAAAGTCCTGGATGTAGTAACATGTACCAATAGTCCCCACTACTTCAGAAACTGAGAAAGGATTACTTGGTCCCAAGAACTTGAGGTCATCCTGAGCAACCTAGCAAGATTTTTTTTTCTCCTTTATTAATTTATTCTTGTTACATCTCAATGGTTATCCCATCCCTTGTATCCTCCCATTCTTCCCTCCCTCCCATTTTCCCCTTATTCCCCTCCCCTATGACTGTTCCTGAGGGGGATTTCCTCCCCCTGTATATGCTCATAGGGTATCAAGTCTCTTCTTGGTAACCTGCTGTCCTTCCTCTGAGTGCCACCAGGTCTCCCCCTCCAGGGGACATGGTCAAAGGTAAGGCACCAGAGTATATGAGAAAGTAATATCCCACTCTCCACTCTACTGTGGAGAGTGTTCCGTCCATTGGCTAGATCTGGGTAGGGGTTTAAGTTTTACCGCCTGTATTGTCCTTGGCTGGTGCCTTAGTTTGAGCGGGACCCCTGGGCCCAAATCTGCCTATCCTAATGTTCTACTTGTAGGCTTCTAGGACCCTCTGGATCCTTCTACTTTGCCATTCTCCCATGCTTCTCTCATCTAGAGTCCCACTAGAATGTCCTCCCCTCTGTCTCAGTTTCCTGGTAAGTGAAGGCTTTCGTGGGACATGCCCCTTGGGCTAATATGCAGATATAAGTGAGTATATACCATTTGAGTCTTTCTGCTTTTGGGTTAACTCACTCATTATGATCATTTCTAGCTCAATCCATTTATCCACAAATTTCGGGAATTCCTTGTTTTTAATAGCTGAATAGTATTCCATAGTGTATATATACCACAGTTTCTTTATCCATTCTTCTATTGAGGGACACTTAGGCTGTTTCCATGTTCTGGCTATTTTTCTTGAGGTTCAGCTCAGTGGCAGACTGCTCACCTAGCACAGATATAACTCTGAGTTTGATTCCCAGCAATATGAAAAAAGAATTTTTAAGCTGACTGGCTGGAGAGAAATAGCTGCACAAGGACCTGTATTCAAACTGTAACATCTTTTTTTAATTAAAGATTTATTTATTTATAAGCATACGGTGTTTTGCTTGCATAAACACCTGCACGCAAGAAGTGGGCATCAGATCTCATTATAGATGGCTGTGAGCCACCATGTGGTTGCTGGGAATTGAACTCAGGACCTCTGGAGGAGCAGTCAGTGCTCTTAACCCCTGAGCCACCTCTCTAGCCCCCCTCTAACATCACTCTTAAAAACTGAAAAACAGGCCTGGCATGGTGGCACATGTCTTCTAATCCCAGCACTTGGGTGGCAGAAGCAGGTGGCTCTCTGAGTTTGAAGCCAGCCTGGTCTACAGAGCCAGCTCCAGGACAGCCAAGGCTACACAGACAAACTTTGTCTTGAAAAAACAAAACAAATGGCCTCTGAGTAAAGAGAAAAGGGAAAGGAGAAACTCACCTAAGATGCAAGAGTTTGGGGAATGCCAGCGACTGGGAGCATCCACCTGCATGGTCGTACTGAGGCTCTGCTCTGGAAGGTAAACAAACGTGCTAGTGCTTACAATACAGACAAAACTCCAATTTGAAAACAAATTCAAAAGCTTAAATTGCATCTCCCCTTACCTCTGTATCACAAGAAAGACAGTTGTTTAAGAGTCCTGAATCTTTTAATAAAACTTCTATCTCACTCTTATAAGGTATAATCATATCTTGGACGTCCCACAAATCAATAGATTTGTTTTTGTTGTTTGTTTGTTTGTTTTTTGAGACAGGGTTTCTCTGTGTAGCCTTGGCTGTCCTGGACTCGCTTTGTAGACCAGGCTGGCCTTGAACTCACAGCGATCCACCTGCCTCTGCCTCCCAAGGGCTGAGATTAAAGGAATGTTGCCACCACACCCGGCTCCAAATCAAAGATTTTTAACCCAAGGCCTCCAGGAAGTCCCTGTAGGAAGTGGCTACCTTGCAGTGATCACAGGGAGGGGCGGCAATGACAGGAGCTTCTTGAATTGATGTGTACTGAGCACCTCCCCATCGAAGTTCACTTCCCACATCCTGGAGCCCGGGCGCGCACAGTAGATCATGGGCTGCTGGCCCCCAGCACACTTTGCAGGGAAAAAACAAGCCCCATACTCTCCATCTCTTTCCTTATTTCCAATTTTCCAAAACTTTTCCCTAATTTCCAGAAACAAAGACAAAGCAGGTTTACTTACAAAAAAGAAATGTTAAAAACAACCACATCAAAGAAGAAAACACCAGCAGGACAAATGCGCATGGCCATGTGACCCCACCCACAGCGCCCTTGCCTCTCTAGTCTGTCAGTGCTAGAGGAGAAAACAATGGCATAGACTGGTCCAAACAGGGCTGCTTACGATTACGGTAACCACTCTGTGACAGGAAGCCAAGCTCTTTGCGTCAGTACTGTTTATAACCCACAGAATGAGGAAGGCCTGTTTCACATCCAAAAGACATTAGCACTGCCGTCACCTGTGAACCCTACTGCCTGCTTTTCAAGTCACTGTGTATAACATAATTCTGTGGACATTCCATGCAAGCTACTACTTCCCAACTGTCTCCAAGACCCTCCCCCACTACAAACACCCAATAAACTCTTCCTTTTCTTAAAATCCAGGTTCTTTCGAAAGAGTGTGTCTTGGGACGGTCTGTTCCCTTAGTGGTGAGAGCTGAGCTGCATGGGACACAGAGGGCATAATGACTCATTTGTTTCTTGTTCTTTTTTATTTTTTTATTTTTTGGTTTTCGAGACAGGGTTTCTCTGTGTAGCCTTGGCTGTCCTGGATTCACTTTGTAGACCAGGTTGGCCTTGAACTCATAGTGATCCACCTGCCTCTGCCTCCCGAGTGCTGGGGTAAAGGCATACACCACCACCCAGCTCATTTGTTTCGTCTTAGTCTCTTTATGTTACTTGTCTGTTTGGGTTTTGGTTTTGTTTGAAACAGGGTCCCCCTCTGTAGCGCAGGCCGACCTAGAACTTATTACATAGACAGGCTGGCCTTGAACTCTCAGCAATTCTCTTGCCTCAGTCTTCCAAATGCTAAAATTATAAGCACGACTTTTTAGTTGGCATACAAAATAATGGTTGAGTTCCAGGATAGCCAAAGCTACACAGAGAAAAATCTGTCTCAAAAAACCAACAGCAGCAGCAGCAGCAGCAATGATAAGCAAATGGGTATCACTGTGACATTTCCCACACGTATGTCATATGCTTTGCTTGCACTACCTTCTTACCTCCCCAGCCCTCTTCTCTCCTACTAGTTCCCTTCCCCGTTTGCCTTGACATCTACCTACTGATCAGCTCAACTGATACAGACGCAGTTAAACAAACACACATGATTGTTTAGCACACATCTATTCATAATTCTAGAGTCCACAGGAAGAAAACTTGCAGTGCTTGTCCCCTTCGTCCCCTCTAATAGTCCCTTCTATTTTCATATAGGCACGTATGTATATGTTTTGTTTTGTTTTGTTTTGTTTTAATATGTGGTATGCTCGCCTGGGATAGTGACTTTATTAATTAAGTATACAGTGTTTTGCCTGCATGTACTCCTGCAGGCCAGAAGAGGGCACCATATCTCATTCTAGATGGCTGTGAGCCACCATGTGGTTGCTGGGAATTGAACTCAGGACTTTTGGAAGAGCAGGCAGTGCCCTTAACCTCTGAGCCATCTCTCTGGCCCCTGTGTATATGTATTTTTATTCAAGTCTAGACTCTTGACTTGAGATGTGATATCTGTTCATGACTCGGCTGCACCATTCTTTCTCTGAGAAATGTCCTAGACTCCCATTTGCTCAATTATCTGCTTCTTGCACTCTGCTTTCACAGCACACACCACATTACACATGGCAACTGCATCTACTTGGATGGTAGATAATGAATTTCCAGGACACAGGCTTTCTCTGGCTCCTTTTTAGTAAATTTCCAGTATCCAGTGACTGGCCCACAGAAAGCACTCAGTGGTTTGGTTTGGTTTCAGACAGGGTCTCACTACACTCTTCCAGCTAGCTTCAAACTCCGTCCAGGAGCCCTGCCTCTGTCCTCAGGTGCTAGGGTTATGGGCATGCTCCAGGTCACTGCGCTCATGAGCGCAGGCTCTTCTTGGAGAAGGATCTAATATGCTCTTCAGCAAGAGTCTACTCTAAGGCCCTCGATGACTCGGTGACTATTCCTCCATGTACCTGCTTTGTGACTAAACTGTCTTACTGTAAGAACATGCAGATAAGAATGCTTTGAGCTATACAGAGCACTGTAAGACATTATCATTTCATTTATTGTGCTGCTTATTTGTTAGTTGCCAAAGATCACCTTGACTCCCTGATCCTCCTGCCTCCATTATCTCAAGTGCTGGAGTTACAGTATGTGCCACCAAGCCCAATTTAAGAGTACAGAGTTTTAGAGAATGGCATTCGTTGAGGAGAGTGTAGGTTAAAACTAAACAAAAAAAGTTATGTGAACTTTTAAGTTATTATACTATGCATGATCCGCCCACCTGGATCCCAGCTAATAGAATGGGATGATTCTATGTGCTACTTCTGCAGCAGGTTCCACATTCCTGCAACTCAACCCTGCTGTAACCGATGAAATGCATATTTCAGGCCTCATTTATTGTAGAATTCTCACTTTTTTTGTGTGTGTGTGCATGCTTCAAGTTTTACATAACAAATATTTAAAGGGAAGATCGTAAGAAACAGGACAGCCAGCAAAGCAAGCAGGCCAGCATGAACACAATGGCCACTCAACACTTCTGGGCCTGAGGGGGAGCTAAGGGACTTGTCAGTGACAGAGAACACTCATGTGAGCCATTTTGTCTGCTCTGCTGTCCCACAGCCGCCTCTAACTCACTGCTTTGCCATTCACTGGACCTGTGTTTCCACCCCTGAGACTTTAGTGAGATTTTTGTCAGCTTCACAAAGCTATGGTAATTCCTCACTCAACTGTGCCCATTAGTAAAATGCCATTAAATACAAAGCGCATTGTAAAAGGAGCAACAGTGAAAGTCAGGGCAGCCTTTCTGACTCCGCACATTCAACAGGTGCTCAGCACTCTCGGGGCACTTAGGTAATGCCACTGGGGAGGCTTCACTGATTGCCTGTCTCACCACCCAACAGACAGACTGTCTCCTCTTTTCTATCACCAACTTGCATTTACCTTGTTCCCTATTAACAACTACAAAATTACTTGCAGGGTTTCGGCTCCATGACTAGCTGTACTTAGACCTGGGCAGTCTGACATTCGGTGTAGCTGATGTGTGGTCAGTTAGCATACCTCTCAGTGTCACACAGGAAGGACCGTGTCAGTGAAGACACCAGTAATCTTCCATCCGAATAGTCTAACTGGACAACACAGGAGTCCACTGTTGTTATTGTCTGAACAGGGAACATCACGAAGGCGGCAGCTGCCTAAAAGGGTCGTGAGAAGGAAATAGATTTACAACAGCCTCTTCTGCTTGACCTGTTAAAGTAAGCCAAAGCCAAAATGCACCAGGAGTGGTGACACACACTTGCACTCTCCATACTCAGGGACCTGAGGCCACAGGACTGCTGTGAGATCAGGCCCAGTCTAGGCCTGAGTAAGACCTGTCTTGATAAGCCAAGAAAAGTAAAAAAAGTTCAAAATTTAAAAAAAAGTCAGGCATGGGAATCTCTGTGAGATCGCGGCCAACCTGGTCTACAAAGTGAGTTTCAGGATGCTAGGGCTACACAAAGAAATCCTGTCTCAAAAAAAAAAAAAAAAAAAGTAGGTAAAATTTGTGAGGCTGAAAGCGGTGACACATACCTTTAATCCCAGCTAGGAAGGCAAAGGCAGGAAGATCTCAGCCAGCTTGGACTATGTAGCACAAAAATCTGTCAAATTATCTGATACCTGACTACATAAATTTCTCAAGGTTCTGTTTGTAATTAGCTGTTTGTGAGGTTGCAATAGAAAAAAGTTAGTTTTGAAATATACAGAACTACAAGACATCCAAGGGTATATAGAGAAACCCTGTTTAAAAAATATATATATGTATATATATTAGAATTTTTCACTTATGACAGTATTTCCCCTTTTGAGTAAGAAAGAAATTAAGTCTCTGCTATGTGTGGGGTTTCAATTCTATTTTTCTTTTTGATTTTTCAAGACAGGGTTAGCCCTGGCCACTCTAGATTTTGATTTGTAGAGCAGGCTGGCCTCGAACTCAGAGATGTGCCTGCGTTTGCCTCCTGAGAGCTGGGATTAAAAGTATGTGCCACCAAGTCCAACTCAACTGTAATTTGAATCAAATATGTATCAGGAATCAAAAAATAACTTTGCTGGGTTTTTATGGACAAGCCAGAACATTCTGGTATGTTCATAAGAGTAACTTAAACAACAGAAGTTACATTTCTTCAGCCAAGACTCTACACTAAGCAAGTTAATAAGAGATGGATTCCCCGAGGCTTATAGGAAACACAGCAGATAAGGTTGCCCCCTTCAGTTGAAAGCACCTTACATCACAGGACACACAGAAGGTGCTGGAGCATGACCTCACCTTTGCTTGTTTCAAAGTGTTGAGCTTTATGGCAGACACCTTGCCCACATGGTCACCTACAAAAACTCTCAGAACAGCTGTGTCCCAGCAAAGCGCAGTAACTTTTCGGCCTTTGTGTTCTGAGGACACATGAACTCGCTCTGGTTTCCCACGACGCTCGTGATTTAGTTCCCAAACAATGACAAGACCTTGGCTGTAGACAAGTTACAGGCAAATCAAGTTACCACAAAAAAGGTACAGCAGTGACAAAAAGGTAAAACTGAACTGCAAAGTATTATTAACCATATTAAGGACAGTGTAAACTCTTGTTGTTAGGGGGGAAAGTATTCACTTTTTTCTTTTGGCCATCAAATCAATAAACTAGGAGGACCAAAATGTTCAAAATTATGTTCTCACGCTCTCTTTCGCTCTCTCTCTCAGCAAGATTGCAGATACTATTAAAAATTTAACATAGGCTTAAGCATGAAGATGAGGAAAAGAATGAGATGCTGAGAGGAAAATAAAGCACACCCCGATGTGAAGATGAGTTCCGCAAGGAGAGGTGCCTCTTCCTGTTCTCTTTTACGGCCTTTCAGATGTTTTTGCCTCGAATCATCATGATTTCACAAACACTAGGGTGACCAACTACCCCTCCCAGATGATTGGCACCGAGAAAATTTTTTTTCTTTTTTTGGTGGTTTTTCTTTCTTTTTCTCTTTTTCTTTTTTGGTTGGTTATTTTTTGTTTGTTTGTTTTTTTGGTTTTGTTGTTGTTGATGATGTTGTTGGTTTTCGAGACAGGGTTTCTCTGTGTAGCCTGGGCTGTCCTGGACTCACATTGTAGACCAGGCTAGCCTCACACTCACAGAGATGCCTGAGTGCTGGGATTAAAGGTGTGCGCCACCACGCCCAGCTCACTGAGCAGAATTGGTTCCCAGGAGATGGCTTTCAGTGCCAACACCAGGACAGTGCTGGGTAAAATGAGAGGGCTGGCCATCCCAACAAGCACACTTGTCAGCCTCACACGCGTTTGGAAACGATCATCCTTCTAAGGGTTTCTTACCTGGTAGCTACGGCAACAAAATCATCGTCATGAGAACAGCAGGCGATCTGAGAGATTGCACCTTCCTGGAACATCAAACAAACAACAGTCTGTTTCCATTCCTCTTTCTCTCTAAATGATTGGTTACAAGGGGGTGGGGGTGGGGGATGGTAGAACGGTGAAGCCCTCGTTCTCACCCGGTGAGAGAGAAACAGCCTTTGCTTCCAGCCATCTTTCTGAACGAGATGGAGTCCTCCTCCCGTGCTGCCCAGTGCCAACCACTTCCGGGACACAGCTACGCTGGTACACTACGAGCATGAAGAGACAAGTGTGAGATGACCATGCCACATCCACTGTGCGCTGGGGATGCAGCTTGGTTGAAGGACACATGCCTGTCACGCACAGGAACCTAGACCGCATTCCCAACACTGTTAAAAATAAGCTGGGCCCCTAGAAATAAGCAGGGCCAGTCTGCGCTCCCTTTCCTCCTTCCCTCTATCCCTGCTCAGAAGGACACAGTGTAACAGCACGCATTTGCAATCCTAGAACACTGAAATACACCAAACAAAGAACATTTTGCTTTTAAACTTTTAGCTGAATCTCAAAAAGCTGAATAGGCTCAATTGTATAAATGAGTGACTTTTCTTTGTTACAAGGCAGTTATTAAACAGCTCACACTTCCATAATGTGTCCAGGTCATTGCAGTGTGGCCGCAATAGGGGGAAACAAAATAATTCCAGGGGACAAAACAGCTACTTCAATCACTGCTCGATTAAATCATCTCTATTGCAGAACACCACCACATAAGCCCACGGGGAGGACTCAGATGCAGGCCCCACAGCTGCTATGTCTCCTCACAACCTCAGCCTGCTCATTTCTTTCCTGAGCCACCAAAGTTGCAGTCATGCTGTAGACAATGCCCATGCCAAAACGTTGACTAAAAAACATTCCCAGCCGGGCACAGTGGCGCTCGCCTGTAATCCCAGAACTCAACGTGGCAGATGCAGGCGGAGCTCGAGGCCAGCCTGGTCTACAAAGTGAGTCCAGGACATCCAAGGCTACACAGAGAAACCCTGTCTCAAACCAAACAAACATTCCCCAGCCTGTTCAATTTTCTTTCCAGCATAGAAACTGAAAAGCCCAGGTATTTGTTTTTGTAGGTTCTTTGGCTGCCAGGATTGGCCAAGGGGCTCCGTCCCAGGCAGCAGGCTCAGCTTGCTAGGGACTTCTTGGGAATCTTTGTCTTCTCTAATGGAAGACAGCGTCAAGGAAACGTGCCAGCCTTTGTTCTTGGCCCCCGACACCTGCTGAGTTGCTAACGTAGGCAGGATGTTATACTACTACCACTGTAATTAAGGCAATATGTATGATGGGAGGAGAAAGACTGAGAACCCTGTGTCCTCAGTACCCTCACTGGGCCACTACCCTAATTCAAGTAATGCTGAGGTCCAGTAGATTATAATTGTACTTACTACATTAACCACTATTTATTTATAAGGTGTTTACAGCTCTAGTTGGCAGTGTGCGTCGGGAAAGCATGGCCTAAAAATGAGGAAGACTAAAGTCTTATGCAATAGCCAACTTTATTCAGAGCAGCAGACAATCTGAGGGTTAAGAAGAAGCACACGAGAAAGGTGTTTAATCAGAAGGATAAGCCACACGTGGCAAAAACACGTTTCCACAGAGGCACATGAATAGCAACAGCTGAAGTAAACTCACTTCTACCTACTAAACCTGGAAGGAGGAGCTCAGAAACACAGTCCAAGAGTAATTCTGTATTTCGAAGAAACTGATGTTTTCTTGGAGTTTTCTCACAGGCACTCAGAATTCTCCCATAACTCCATTATTGGCACACTGACTACTGTGTCCAACAGTAAGGCATGCTGTACCTTGTGGCTAAAACCATTCCCAATGCTGACCTTCACCACTGTTGACTTCACTAGCCTAGCTATGAGTTCCTCTTCTCCCTTTTCCCAGAGAACAGAAACCTGCATTGGGACATCATGCTTATGCCTGTAATCCCAGCACTGGGGAGGCTGAGGCAGGCAGATCACCGTGAGAGTGGGCCAGTTTTCAACAAGTCTGGGCTACAGAGTGAGACTTTGTCTCAAAAAAGAAAGAAAGAAAGAAAGAAAGAAAGAAAGAAAGAAAGAAAGAAAGAAAGAAAGGTGAGAGAAAGAAAGGGGAAGAAGGAAGAGGAGGAGGAAAGAAGAAGGTTGGGTGATTTGAGGCACCACCAAAAGCTGAAAAATAAAATCATGCTAGGTGGTGGTAGCGGACTCCTTTAATCCCAGCACTCAGGAGACAGAGGCAGGCGCTTCTCTAAGTTTGAGGCCAGCCTGGTCTACAGAGCAAGTTCTAGGACAGTCAAGGCTACACAGTGAAACCATGTCTTGAAAAACAAAAGAGAGCGGAGCATGGTGGGACATGCCTATAATCCCTGCACTAGGGAAACAGATGTAGGCAGATGGATCACTGTGAGTTCGAGGCCAGCCTGGTCTACAAATCAAGTCCAGGACAGCCAAGGCTACACAGAGAAACCCTGTCTCAAACAAGCAAAACAAAAAGCAAAAACAAAAGAGAACAAAACCATTTAAGATTGATTAAGACTTAATTCTTCACTGTGTTCAATCAAGAGTCTGAGGTTTTGGGAAACCGTATACTTTGCACAGAGCTTTTGTCTGTTCCCTATACAGGGCTGTATCAAAGTAACTGTAGTAGTTCATGTTCCAAAACCTAAATGGGGTATGCTCATTTATACTATTTTTTAAAGGTTTATTTATTTTTATTATATATACAATGTTCTGCCTGCACGTCTGCTTGTGTGCCAGAAGAGAGACCCGATCTCATTATAGACTGTTGTGAGCCATCATGTGGTTGCTGGGAATTGAACTCAGGACCTTTGGAAGAGCAGCTAGTGCTCTTAACCTCTAAGCCATCTCTCCAGCCCACCTCGTTTATACTATTTTAATGCTATACAAGCATATTATTTTCTGAGAGAAGACAGCATGATTACCAAGAAGGGGGAAAATAAGTGGACAGCATCACATTCCAGAACTGAGAAAGATTCAAATGATAGCTCAAAAATAAAGAATGAGCTGCTCCCATGACAGGTACCACA
This sequence comes from Acomys minous, assembly GCF_964271855.1. Lineage (NCBI taxonomy): Eukaryota > Metazoa > Chordata > Mammalia > Rodentia > Muridae > Acomys > Acomys minous. The sequence goes on from NC_140484.1 coordinate 87,257,261, forward strand.
GGCTGGAGCCCCAAGAGTCCACAACACACAGAACTAGCAGCAGGGCAAGAATGGTAGAGCACGACCTCAGCACATGACAATGAAAGCAATGGGCTGGCTGCAGGGAGAGTCTCAAAACAGACGTTCACCTTTAGACGGCTGGAGTCCAGGCGCAGAGCTGTGAGTAATGCATCCAGGGACTCAAATTCTGCAAGAACATGGCTGTAGGTGTCTGGTATCACTGGCACCGAGGTCATTTAGCCAGAAAGATGAAGGTTGTTCTGCAGTAGACACGGGATTTCTCACTCAAATATACCTGCAACAATGCAACGTAAGATCACGACTCACTCAACATATATTAACGCTCAACAGAGAAAAAGGCAGCCATGTCTGGAAGCTGGGGCAGGCCACACCTAGGCACCACCTACATCCAAAGGCTCACTCACACTGTGCCATTCCCTGACTCTCAGAGTGTTAGGCCTACATTTCCAAGTCCCTCCATAGTCCTATCCTACTACACTAAGGAACAATTTAAGTAATAAAAACAGAGTAGAACTAAAGGAAGACTAGCCAATCTCCTCAAAGGTGAGGTATTGATCCCACTGTGTTTCTTTTTGTCATAAATCATCTGTCTATAGGAGGGTTTCATTAAGAGGCAACCTCTGTAAAGGCCTCAACTGATAAAGTCTTGTCATCAAGCCCTAGGTAGCTGCCAACAGTTTTACAGTGCTGAACAGGAATACGCCTCTGCATCTTCCTCTCTAGTCTAGTTGGAGCTTCAGGTACATGCCAGAGAAGTGAATGTACCTCCTGAGAAGTGAGGTACAGAGATTCAGGCCACAAATAATAACAGATTTAGGGCCAACCAGATGGCCCAGACTTACTTACTGTCAAGTCTGAGATGACCTAAATTTAATCCCTAGATCACACTTGGTAGAAGGGGAATTGACTCACAAAAGTTCTCTGGCTTTCACACACATTCTGTGGCACTCACACTCATTCATAGAAACACCCTAAATCTAAAAGAAAAGGAAAGAATAAAGGCTTTACCAATAGAAACGAGAGAGGTAGCTAGGCATGGTGGCATATGCCTTTAATCCCAGCACTTGCGAGGCAGAGGCAGGTGGATCGCTGTGAGTTCCAGACCAGCCTGCTCTACAAAGAAAGTTCCAGGACAGCCAGGGCTACCCAGAGAAAACCTGTCTTGAAAAAACAAAGAAGAAGAAGCAAGAGAGGAAAGAAGAGGAGGAGGAGGAGGAAGAGGAAGAAGGAGGAAGAGGAGGAGGAGGAGGAGGAGAGTAATGAATAGGGTAAGAATATAAGGTAGTAAAAAAAGCAAACAAAGAAACAAAAAAAAGAATATAAGGTAGTAAATGCCAAGTGAAACATGTTATCTGCTTAACTACTCCTTTTTTTTGGGGAGGGAGGTTAGCAAATGCCACCAATTTCCATGGAAAAAGAAAAAAGAGGTTGGTGAACTTGCTGGTCTTTTTGGACTCAAAGACATTCAAGTCATCTTTCATATAACCAAACACCGTATGCTTGCCATCCAATCAGTCTTGACAGTGCACATAACAAACAAGGAAGCACTTGTGTTTGGTCCATCATGGACATGATGCTAAGACCTGCAAGTTCCAAGTTGAGGATCCCATCATTCTCATGAGATTTTATTCCACAGATGGACTTGTCACCAGTGTCATGAGTATATGAAGTCACCACTCGGGCACACGAGTCCTAGTTTAATTCTGTGAAAGACGGAGCCCTTACAATCAAATCACTTCAGTGATCAAAATGCAAAAGTTTTCTGCTATCTTTTAAACTTTATCTGGAAACAGCTTGAAAGAGACAGGCCCAAGAGCTTGCCATCAATGGCAATGGCAATGTCAAAGAACACACTGGAGCTGACCATAGCTAATGTCAACAACTGCAGCAGCTTCAAAACCTTCTGGCCATTAATTTTAACTTCTCAGTCTTCTGTTACCTATCAAGTTAGTGATGATGATGATGATGATGAAGAGGAGGAGGAAGAAGAGGAGGAACAGCAACAGCAGCAGCAGCTGGGGAGATTACATAGTGGGTAAAGAACTTGATGCATAAATATGAGGCCTGGGTTTAGATCTCTAGGACCCACATAAAAGCCAAGCATGGTAATACATCAAGGAAGACACATGATCATATCCGCCTTTGGCCTCCACATGCACTTGGGCATGGGTGGCCCCACATGCATTTACATATACCACATACACACAAAAATAAAAAGAACTGCCATACATCATGGTACGCACCTTTAATCCCAGCACTCAGGAGGCTAAGGCAGATAGATCTCTGTGAATTTGCGGCCAGCCTCATCTACAAAGCAAATCCAGAACAGCAAGGCTACACAGAGAAACACTGTTTCTAAAAAACAAAAACAAACAAACAAAAACCAAAATAAATAAATAAAATAAAAAGAATTTAAAATCTAGAGCAAATAGATATTATGAAAAAATTCAGAAGCATCTCTGTATTTTTTCTATGATTTGTGTTTTTGACACTATTTTAGAAGCACATTCATTCATTCATTCATTCTACAAATATGTACTGAGCATCACTCGCATGCCGGGCATTGTTCTAGGAGATGACAACAGAGGACAAAACAAAGCCCTAATCTTCTTAGAGCGCACCTTCTGGTAGTAAAACACACAGAAGCATGTGCAGGTTTGTTTGTCTTATGTCTGTGATGTCAGAGAAGCCAACCTAAGGTCTTTACATACCGGGCATGTGTTCTATCAAGGAATGTGTCCCTCCCCTTCTTTGTGATTTTTTAAAAATTGCCAACAGGTAATACAGCTTTATTCTCTGCTAGTAATATATTCTTTCGTTTGTTTGTTTCTTTTGATTTTTCGAGACAGGGTTTCTCGGTGTAGCCTTGGCTGTCCTAGACTTGCTTTGTAGACCAGGCTGTCCTCGAACTCACAGAGATCTGCCTCCCTCTGGTTCCTGAGTACTGGGATTAAAGGCATGAGCCACCACCGCCCGGCTTAGTAATTTATTCTTTTTTTTTTTTTAAGGTTTTTTGAGACAGGGTTTCTCTGTGTAGCCTTGCCTGTCCTGGACTCACTTTGTAGACCAGGCTGGCCTCAAACTCACAGAGATCCACTTGCCTCTGCCTTCAGAGTACTGGGATTAAAGGCATGAGCCATCACTGCCCGGCTTAGTAATTTATTCTTAATACAACTTGACCTCTGTGAGAATTTTATTCTAGGGCTGGAGAGATGGCTCAGTGGTTAAAAGCACTTACTGCTTTTTTGAATTGAACTCAGGACCTCTGGAAGAGCAGCCAGTGCTCTTAACTGCTGAGCCATCTCTCCAACTTTAAACCAAGGAACCTAAACTGAATTTGGTAGGTCACAGAAAGTCACTGAAGGATTTAGTGTGGAGAGTTTATACAATTTCTGCTATGGGCAGATGCTAGAAAACACAAATTTAAACGGAGTGAGTGACCGGGCATGGTGATGTACACCTTTAACTTTAATCCCAGCACTCAGGAGGCTGAAGTAGGCAGATCTCTGTGAGTTTGAGGCCAGCCTGGTCTACAAAGAGAGTTCCAAGACAGCCAGGGCTATTACAAAGAGAAACCCTGCCTCGAAAAACCAATAGACAGACAGACAGACAGACAGACAGACAGATAAATGGAGCGAATGATAAATAAGTGAAGATGAGGCATTCCTGGCACCCAGGAAATCTGCGGGAAAGAAGAAAGCCTCTCTCTTGACAATATGAACAAAGGACACGTAAACCTGATTTGTAACTAGGAGCAGCTAAAAGCACAGCTTCCTTTTCTATGTAATGTGATCTCAGCTTTACTTCCCTTTTCAGTTTCATCTCCCATATGACCCTCTCCGTATTCAATTATCTCGGATTATTCTGTTCCTCTTTCCTTCCATAAACGTGAACTTCTGAAGTTTTTATTATGCTGTGCATTAAATATTCTTGAACCAATAAGCTCTACTTGTCTAAAAAGCTGAGTTTCAATATTACTTCTGTGTGCAGTCAGATAAAAAAATTTTATTTCTTTAACGTTAGCCTCTTAGCAGATGGTAAGTGTTTGCGAAAAATCAATGAACATCTACCATCTTTTTTAAATGCTGGCTTTCCCATGGGTCACAACGCTCACAAAAAAAGGACACTTGGAAGTAGAAGACACAAAAGACAACGAAAAGGAAAAGAAAAGAGAAGAGTCCAAGAGATGGCTTATTGCTGTGCAGGCATGGTGACCTGACTTTGGTCCCAAGAACTCACAGAAAAATGGGAAGAGAAAACCAATTACACAAAGCTGCCCTCTGCGTGTGCTATGCCATGCCCCCCCCCAAACAATACAGGAAAAGTAGAAAACACGAAAGATCGAAACATTTTTCCACTTCTCGGGATTATTCTGACAATAATTCAAAAATGGTAGACAGCGAACGCTGCTCACAAAGCCAACACAAATAATAGCCTACCTAGTCCCATAAGGTGCGTGGAAGGAAAGACTTGAAAGAGACAAAAGTAACAAAAGTTGAAGAAATTATGCAAAGGGAGAATTAATAAGACTTTATTTCCATTAGAAAATAGTCCTACCCAAGAAATAAAGATCAGGAAACTCTGCCACAGAAAAATGAACGACTCGCTCATGCATGCATTCATTCATTCGTTTAGTCATTCATTCATTCAACGTTCCGAGTCCCTCCCTACCTAGTTCCAGACCCTGGAGGCCCCGCTGGAGATGCACAGACAGCAGAACAGTCCCTGACCAAAAGAGCTCCCGGCAATCACAACTATGTTACTTTAAACAGAGCAGAGGAGTCCAGGCAGCAGGTTTTCCAAGCAGACTCACAGAACCACAGACTGACGAGCCGGCCGAGATTGGCCCCGTCAAAGGCCGGCGATCGCCTTCCTCAGCAGGTCAGGCTGATATTCAACAAGCACTGACAGCGGAACCTGAACATCAGGCAGCGGAGGCCCCGCCCCTCCCTTGCAACGTCATCCAGGGGCGCCGGGGAACCGGGGGGGGGGGGGGGGAAGCGCAGTTAACGGCACTTCCTTGTCACGTGACGATCACGCCCCTTGGCGCGCGTGCTCCCTCCCCCTCCGGCCGCCGTCGCGATTACGCTCCCTGCGGCCTGCAGTCAAGCGAGTCGCCCCAAGGCCGAGGACGCGCCGCCGATCCGCACCGGATGCTCTCTGGGCAGGAAGGCGAGACGAACCGAACCCCCGAAACTCATCGCCACTCGAGACCGGAGACGGGAAACTAAACAGGCGGGAATCGGGGGGGCAGGGGGGGAGGGCGGGGAGCGAGCGGAAGGTGTCATGGCGGCCGCCCGGGCGGTCACGTGCTGGCTTCCCACCCAGAGGCCCCGCCCTCTCACTTCCGGTCACGTGCCTCCAGCGCCACTCGCAGCCAGCGATGGAGGCGAGAGCCCCCAGCAGCAGAGGCGGTGGCGACGGCTGCGGCCGCTGGGTTTCAGCCTGCTCTCTGCAGCGGCTGTGAGGAAGCGCGGCGGAGCCAGACCCGACGGGACTCCGGTCGCGCACCCCAGGCCGGAGACTGTAGCTCCCACCGGGTAAGTTGAGACGGAAAAATGGGGGAGGGTGGGCGGGCGGCAAGGGTCTGACAGGCCCCGGGGGGCGCGGGGCGGGCGCGGATTCAGCCCGTCGCTGTCGCGGTCTCCGCGGCCCCACACACTGGCTTATCCCGAAATGGGACGGAAGCGCCCTGACCCTTAATCTACTGCCTGAAGGCATTCCGTTTTTCCACCGAGAGGGACTGGAAGGTTAACCCTTGTCACACTCAATCTCCTGAGAATGTAGGAAGTGAGGCCTCCCCGGGACACCGAGGTCCCTTCCCGTTAGGAAGTCTGCCCGGGAGAGACTTTACGATTTCTGGAAAAGAAGCCCTCACCCTGGTGGCTGCTTGCTTTTTTTTTTTTTCTTCCACCTGTCATCCCGTCTCTAAAAACTGATATTAAAGCGTAAGCCACATACACCCCCACTTTTAGTTACAACCAGTTTGACAGTCGTGTGATGTAAAGTGGACAATCAATACATGGAAATATATGATGGTTTTTATAAATTCTCCAGTGTTCTTCGAGGCTGAATTAAGGGGAAATTGACACTTAGATGCCCATTTTTTTACCCAAAAGATGTTAAACGGGCCCCAGGGCTCCAGTGAGATGGCCCAGCTGGTAAAGGTGCTTGCTGCCAAGCCTGAGTGCCATCCCTAGGACCCAGGGGTGGAAGGAAAGAACCAGTAACCAGCAGAAGTTGTGTCCGCACATGGACACAATTTAATTTTAGTTTTTGTTTGTCTTTTTTCATGGTCGGTTATTGTTTGGTTGGTTTGGTGGTTTGTTTTCTGTTGTTAATTTAAAGACTTCAGTTTAAAATACGAGGTTTGTGAGTCGAGAATGCAGCTCCAAGCTAAAGTGCTTTCTGGGCACCTATAAGTGCCGAGTGTCATTCCCAGAACCAGCAAAGAAAAATACAGGGCTATGGGTACAGCTCAGTGTAGATTACTTGGTAAACATGCAAGCTTGAGTACAGAAAGTGAGGGGTTTGAAAAATACACTAAGAGCTGGGCGTGGTGGCGCACGCCTTTAATCCCAGCACTCGGGAGGCAGAGGCAGGCGGATTGCTGTGAGTTCAAGGCCAGCCTGGTCTACAAAGTGAGTCCAGGATGTCCAAGGCTACACAGAGAAACTCTGTCTCAAAAAACCAAAAAAGAAAAATACACTAAGGGCTTGGTTCCAGTAAATATTCTCAATATCCAGACTTGGCGGGGGGGGGGGGGGGTTGGTTTGGTTTTCTTTTCTCTGTTTAACAGCCCTAGATGTCCTGAAACTCGTTTTGTAGACCGGGCTGGCCTTGAACTGGAGATCCAACTGCCTCTGCCTCTCAAATGTTAGGGTTAAAGGAGTGCACCACCAGACCTGGCCCCCAAGATGTGATTTACTTTCCTTTCCTTTTCTTTCTTTTTTTTTTTTTAAGTTTTGTTCGTTTGTTTGTTTTTTAATGTACATTAGTGTTCTGCGTACATGTGTGTTTGTGTAAGAGTGTCAGAGCCCCTAAAACTGGGATTACAAACAGTGGTGGGTGCTGGGAATTGAACCCTGAGTCCTTTGGAAGAGCAGCCACTGAGTGCTCTTAACAGCTGAGTCATCTCTCCAGCCCCAGTGACTTTGAAACATTTTAAGAAGTGAAACATTTCTTGAATTTTTGCCTGGAATTCCAACATAAAAAAAGCAACACGCCAGCTGGGCGATGGTGTCCTACACATTTAATCCCAGCACTTGGGGCGCAGAGGCAGGAGGATCACTATGAGTTCCAGGCCAGCCTGGTCTATAAAGTAAGTCCAGGATATCTCAAAAACAACAACAACAACAAAAAACCCATGCACTAGGCATGGTGGTTCATGCCTTTAATCCAGCACCTGAGAGGTGGGCTAATCTCTGAGCTCAAGGCCAGCCTGATCTACAAAGTGAGGTCCAGGACAGCAAGTCTACACAGAGAAAACTCCCCCCCACCACCACCACCTCCCCTGCATTGGAGGGGAGGGGCGAACAATATGCTGCAGTGACGCTGAGTTTGGGTGGGTCACCTTCCTATCTTTAAAGACATCTCCAAATAAACACAATTTGAAAACTACTGAGCCAGAGTTATCAAGCCTACGATTCTTTTTCTTGGGAGGGGGGCATTGTTTGTTTTTTCAAACAGGGTTTCTCTCTGTAGCCTTGGCTGGAAGTCTCTAGACCAGGTTGGCCTCAAAATCACAGGGATCCATCCACCTGCCTCTCTCTGTCTCCTTAGTTCTACCTTCAGGTTCGTTCGTTCGTTCTTTTTGTTGTTGTTGTTGGTGGTGGTTTTTTTTTTTTTTTTTTTTTTTGGTTTGTTTGTTTGGTTCCCCCCCCCCCCCAGACATGGTTTCTCTGTGTACCCTTGGCTGTCCTGGACTCACTTTGTAGACCAGGCTGGCCTGGAACTCATAGTGATCTGCCTGCCTCAGCCTCCCGAGTGCTGGGATTATTTATTTTTATAGTTAGTTACCCTTAAAAGTTTTAAAAACCAGGGTGTGGAGAGATAGCTCAAAGGTTAAGAGCACTGCCTGCTCTTCCAAAGGTCCTCAGTTCAATTCCCAGAAACTGCACTATGGCTCACAACCATCTATAATGAGATATGATGCCCTCTTCTGGCATGCAGGCAGACTACTGTACAAATAATAAATACATAAATCTTTGAAAAGAAAAAAAAAGTCTTAACCAAAATTAGAGTAGTCACATGAAGAGATCACAATATAAGTAAATATAACCTGTAGAGTGCATGCGTGCTGGTACCCTTGTGTATCACTTTACTTAAACTCATGGCAGCACCTGCCTCTGCCTCCAGAGTGCTGAGATTATAGGCTTAAACCACCACACCCAGCTTTTAAATCGTCTGCACTTAAAGGGAGAGATTATCTGCTATATTTACTTGGCAAACTGAGCAGTGCAACAGATTAATGAATTTGAGTCTCTCATAGTAAGTACAACAGTACAGATGTTAAAAAAACAACTTGAGAGCTGGGATTGGTGGCATACACCTTTTAGTCCCAGCACTTGGGGGACAAAAGCAGGTGAATCTCTTGAGTTTGAGGTTAATCTGGTCTACATACTAAGTTCCAGGATAGTCAAGTCTACATGGCAAGACCTTACCTCAGAAAAGAAAGGTAATTAAATTAATGCAGAGGAGTTCTGAGTTCTTCAAAAGTACTTAGAAGATTGTTAAAGTCAAAAAAAGAATCAGTTAAAAGTAAAGCTTATATATTTCTTTCTACCATTCAGTGTTTTCTCTTTTTTTTGTTTGTTTTTTGTTTTGTTTTTGTTTGGTTTGGTTTGGTTTGGTTGGTTTTTTTGTTTTGTTTTGTTTTTTAAGACAAGGTTTCTCTGTGTTCCTTTGGCTATCCTGAACACACTATGCAGGCCAGGCTGACCTCGAACTCACAGAGATCCCCCTGCCTCTGCCTCCAGTTTTTTCAAGACAGGGTTTCTCTCTGTGTGTAGCCTTGGCTGTCCTGGAACTCACTCTGTAGACCGGGCTGACATGGAACTCAGAGATCCGCCTGCCTCTGCCTCCCAAATGCATTGAAAGCGTGTGCCACCACAGCCCGGCCAGTGTTTTCCTTAATACTTCCTTGGGAAAGCTTCCTTATAGCAATAACAGTACATTTTGGTTTCCTTTTAATTTTTGTTTTGTTTTATGTGTATGGGTGTTTACCTGCATCTATATCCCACACGTCACTTGTAGCCTGGTACCTAAGAGCACCAAGAGAGAGCATCAGAGCCCCTGGAACTGCAGTTCCAGCCACCATGTGGGTGCTGGCCCTCATCAAACACAGCAAGTGCTCTTAACTGATAAGCCATCTAACCAACCCCATTTTAAGTTGTTGTTGTTGTTGTTGTTGTTGTTTTCTCCCATAGTCCAAAGGTTTTATTCCCTGTATTGTTGTACTGATAAAAATATCTTCGGATTGCTTGATGACGAGCAGCATTCTAGAGCCCTTTTTAATTCTTGTTTTCTTTAAGATAGGCCCTTAGTATGGATCTTAGACTGCCCTTGAACTTGGCACTTCTGCCCTCTGCCTTTGATATCCTGGGAAGATATCTTTGTTTTATGCCAGTAGGTATAGCTCACTCTTGCAAACCTCCTTTCCAAGAGGTGAGAGTAAAAAAGGAGTTTTATCTTTCTATATACCTTGGGAAAGAAGGTAAGTGGTGGTAATTAAAGATTTCTGTTGAATGTTGTAAATTTTTCCTAACATTTCTTTCTAGGGCAGAATCCAATTTTAGGAATCTTTCTGAGAAATAATACTGTGGTCTATGAATGAAAAGCTATAGTACCCTGTAGTTGAGTTGAGGATGTATGTACAAAGTTTTCTTGTGTTTTGGTGAGACTAAATTCCTTTAATAAAGATTTTATTTAGATATCACAAATACGTATTAGACCTGAGGATTATGCTGTGCTGCTGAGTGCTATATTGTAATGAACACAATACGTTTGTGAAGTATACCAAGGGAAACATACACTTTTTTTCACATACATGTTTAATGCTGGATAAATATAATGCATATGATCTTATAGCTGTCAGTGTCAGAGTTCCTGCTATGATTTCCAGTGTGTCAGAAACCTCTGGAAGTCGAGAACTATTTAAAGTATGCACATATCCTAAACATCAAATTGGGCACTGGTTCCAGGAAACATTTAACAGCAGTGTTAAATGTTTCGTGCCATTTCAGGCATGTCAGGGCTGAGGAGAGCCATGTAAGTGGAATTTGACTCCTGGGTTCATCTCTAAGGAAAGCATGGTACTGTGAACCCAAACTACATCTACTGTACAGAGCCCGATCACCTCTCCGGATGACTCTGAGGCTATAAAACAAGTGGTGGAATTTGGAAGTATAATGCTTGTAGAACTAAAAAACAAAGCTGTGTCTTTAGTCGTGCCTTTATGTTGCTAAATATTAAGCAGATATGTTATATAGTACATACATATTCATACATTTTCCTGAAAAGCAGTGCATTTTTAACTTTGTAGATTTACTTGAAAGATCCTGATTTTGGATAATGGTTTGATTTGGTTTTTGGAGACAGAGTTTCTGTGTGTAATCTTAGCTTTTTTCCTCATATAATATATTCTTATAAGGTTTCCCCTCCTTCTGCTCCTTCTAGTTCCCATTGAGATCCATTTCCTTTCTCTCTTTCATTAGAAAACAGACCTTTAAGGGAGAATAATAAAATACAATATACAAGGACAAAACAAAAACTTAACACATCAGAATTGGACAAAACAAACAGGGAAAAGAGCCCAAGAGAAGGCACAAGAAACAAGAGACCCACATGCTCACACACTCAGTAATTCCATAAAAACACTGAGCTAGAAGGCATAATATATTTAGAGGACCTGTTGCAGGCCCATGAAAGTCCTGTGCATGCTGCTGCAGAGAGAATTATTTTTAAAATATATTCAAGTTGTGAAACATGCTATGAAGAAAATATTAGAAAACAGAAATAACTTCAGAGATTAGAATCAACTTGGAAAAAAAAATAAATGAAAACCAGTTGAGGGGATAGAGAAAAAAAACATATCAAGTCTGAGAACAGAGACATACACATGCAGCTTCAGGCAAGGTTTCAACTGTAAAGGAGTGCATTCATCCCTTTCCTAGGGATCTTGCTGTTTAAAGAAGTCTTGTGACAGATAGTTTCATATTGGATTTAAAGTAGCCGACAGCAGTAGTTTTCGTAAAAACAGTATGGCTCTTACAGAGTTCTACTGGGAAGAACCCAAGGAAACCATTCAAGGAATCTGAAAATCACAGAAGCCATTGTAAAGTGCCCCAATACCTCTGTTAGCTCTCCCAAACCTGTCCTCTTTGCAGTTAACAAAGATACTACAGATGACCAGAGAAAGTTGGCAAGCAAATTATTTGAGACAATTGACAGTTGTGCCCTCTGTTCAATAACTTATCTCTGAGGTGTGTGTGTGTGTGTGTGTGTGTGTGTGTGTGTGTGTGTTTTTAATGGAGGGGAAGGAGGAGTAACCCAAGTAACCCAGGACCTAGAGAATGCTAGGTATTAAACCTCTGAGCTGCATCTCAGCCCTGCCCTAAATAAATTTTAGTGGAGGTTTCTGTGTTACTGTAGGAAGGGCTATGGTTAAGTACTAGAGGTTAGTTCTATGTGCCTCTTCACTTTCCCAGTTTTGTCTTTACCCTATTTGTTCCTGTTATTTCCAAGCCCCGTCATGGGAAGTTTGTGCTGTAGGGTGTCTTTCATGGCTGTTACCCTTCCAACTACTGATTTGTTTAACATTACTAGGTAATTACATGATCACTCCCTGACTTCTCCCCCATCTTTCACAGAATTTGATAAGTGTTTCCTACAGTGTATTCATATAGTACATAGTATCATTTTTACATTCTACAATCAGGGTAATAAGCATTTACATATTTCATATTTCATAGTTGCTTGTTATAACGATTATTACTAAATGCTATTAAGTATTTACCAGATGTTGGACTGTGGCAGTGGTGGTGCGTACCTTTAATCCCAGCGCTCTAGAGGCAGAAGCAGACAGATCTCTGAGTTTGAGGCCAGTGAATTCAAGACAGCCAGAGCTACACAGAGAAACCCTGTGGGGGGGGGAGTTAATAGTTAAAAAAATGTTACAAAGTCGACATTTATAAATTAAATTTTAAATGTTACTCCTGCAGAATTACAAGTAATTAATGCTGTTTAAGTTCTTACCCACAAACTAATACATTTGGTTTTGTAGAGAATTAATAGGAAGTTTTTGGTTTTTTGGTGTTTTTTGTTTTTGTTTTGCTGTTGTTTGTTTGTTTGTTTGTTTGTTTTTAATCCCTTTGAGCCAAGGTTTTCCTGTGTGTAGCCTGGCTATCCTAGAACACTGGCCAGGAACTTGCAGTCATCATTTTGTCTGTCTCCTAAGTGCTGGTCATTTTATTCAGTCTATGGGTGTACGTGTGCACACAAAACACAGCTTACCTGGGAAGTCATGGGACAACTATCAGCAACCAGTTTTCTTTTGTCATCTTGTGGATCCAGGGATTAAATTGAGGTCATCAGTTTACTTTATGCAAAAATACATACATGTTGTAGATAATCAGGGAAGAAAAAATCAGTTTGTTGCCTTCCGTCTAGTCATACATGTAGAACATACATGACATACGTAGTGTAACTCTGAGGTCGGCTAGACCCAGACAGAAACCTAGTTCTACTTCCTGGATGCTTCAGGAAAACACCTTGACATCTCACATCTAGTTTCCTTTTCTAAAAAATCAAGCTAACAGCCTGCTTCATTGGAGTATTAAATAGGGACTAAATGAGATTAAATAATACCTGTAATGGCACTTTGTATTATCTGCCATCGCTTCCTCATCAAGACATTCCCTGCCCCGCCCCTTTAAAACAGGTCTTACTGTGGCGCACACTGTCATTGAGCTCTGCTCCTCCTGCCTTACGCTTCAGAGTAATAAGAGTACTAACATGCCTCATAGCGAACCATACTGATTCCTGTACGTAAGTAAAATTGGGGTAATACAAGTCAGGAATTCACTGCTTGAGAGAAGAAAGAATTGACTAGAGATAAGCCAGCATTATTGGGTAATAGGAGTGTTCCAGAAATGCTCCATGTATTTTGGGTTATGTATGTGTACGTACACAGTTTTTAAAACAGTATGCCTTTTGTTGGTTTGATAATTACATATATTTTTTAAATGTTATGGGCTTTACCTGCCCATATGTATGATGTACCATAGGCATGGTATGCCTGCAGAAGCCAGAATAACGTTAGATTCCTTCAAACTCAAATTACAGACAGTTGTGACTACCATGTGCATACTAGAAATGGAGCCTGAGTCCTCAGAAACAGCAGCATGTGCTTTTACCCACTGGGCCATCTCTCCAGCCCCCAGTACATGTATTTTTGTTTATTTTTAAGCCACATTGATGTGATTGGCTTCTTTTTTTTCCCTCCCCCCCTCCCCGTTAATACCTTACAGCCGTCATGGCAACTTCATCTGAAGAAGTGTTGTTGATTGTGAAGAAGGTTCGTCAGAAGAAGCAGGATGGAGCACTGTACCTCATGGCAGAAAGAATTGCTTGGGCACCTGAAGGCAAAGACAGATTTACAATCAGCCATATGTATGCAGATATTAAATGTAAGTCGTATATACTAACATCTAATGCCGGGTTTGTATTTTATATTAGAAAACATATGATGATTATAAAATAAAATCATCGAATAACTGTATAGTGTAAGCCTACCTTCATTTTTAAAAAAAGTTCCATAATATCCATTGAGTGGATATAGTCTAGTGTGTAACTGTTCTCTCTTAAAGGACAATTAGACTATTTTAGAATTTGTTACTACAGATAATTTCACATTATAAAAATGTGAGCTAATATTTATAGGTAGGTTGATAGATAATGCCAGGCTATTTCTTCAACAAAATTTTGCTTTTGGGCAAGTTATCTAATTAGTCTTTTGTTATATGGCCATTATCTGTTGAAAATAAACTCAACTTTACAATGATAGCTGGGAGAAATAGAGCTTTTGAGGTCACAGTAGGGCATGTTGGGGATCAGACCTAAGGACTTTGGCATTCTGAGTGCACACTCTGCCACTGAGTTACATCCCCTGCCCAAGGACAGTCAGCTGTGAAGGCGAAAAGCAACATACCTTCTTTTGCCATACTTACAAGGTTGTCTTTGAATTTATTTATTCAGAATGTATAATATTCTACAGTCGATTAGGTTTAAATGTACCAGAAACTTGGAGTCTTTAATTTGAAAATGATTTCTACAATTCTACAATCACCTAAACTGTACATACATCTACTGGGTAGGAGCCTATGGTCTCCCACATGCTAGACAAACACTCTATCACTTAGCCACAGCCATGGCCCTTAATCTAAGATCTTGATTACAAATAAACCCTTAACTGACCATTTGCGTAGATGTACTTATTTACCTAGACAAAAGAGTTTTCTCATAGATAAAAGTCTTATGTAGATTTCAAGTGCTCTCGTACTTCGAAAACCAGAAAGCTCTGAGTATTCAGTTAGGCATCCTTTGTGTATAGGTAGCAGTTCTTTCCCAGAGATTTAACTCCTTTTGACTGCTAGAAGTGACCAAATGCCTACCTTTTTCCTTTGCAGTAACTTGAATTTTTAATTTCCCAAAGAAATAATATTTAAAACAATTCCTTTTAGAACTAAGAACTACCTATATTAGTGTTAAAGTGCTGGGTGGGCCGGGCACAGTGGCACATGCCTATAATCCCAGCACTCAGGACAGTCAGAGGGCTGTCTGTGAGTTTGAGGCCAGCCTGGTCTACAAAGTGAGTCCAGGACAGCCAAGGCTACACAGAGAAACCCTGTCTGGAAAAACCGTAAAGTGGGGAGGGTAGGTACAAGCATTTAATTCAGCACTCGAGGTACAGAGACAGGCCAATCTACACGGCAAATTCCAGGCCAGCGAGAGCCACATAGTGAGTCCTTCTCTTTCCCCACCCCACCCCCAAAAAAAGAAAGAAAGAAGTTCCGTGTCTTTACAATAGATGTTTTTATACCCACAGTGTATAAAAAGGATATGCCAATCTGTTTTTCCATATTATCAGCCATTGAGTACATGCCCTAGAGCTGTATCAGAACAGTTTGCATCTTAAGTTACTGTTGGGAAAATGCCCATTCTGAAAGAAGCCATTGAAAGTTATAAATGGTAAATTGCTCAAGGGAAGATGAGCTGTGTGTTCTATCCTAACAGAAGTTGGCTAAGTAAACCAGAGAACATGGGCTGGAGAGGGGACTCAGCAGTTAAGTTTCCAGCACCCACATGAGGCAACTCACAGTGACCTGCCACTCCAGCTCCAGAGGGACCTGATGCTTCTCGGCTCATGTGCAGACACACACACTGCACTAGAAATGATGAAACAAGGATGAGGCAGTGGCTATGTGTTCTGGAGGCATGTATAATAGGGATTCAAAAAAATTATATAGATTTATATAATTTTATATAATTTAAATAGAGAGAAGTATAACTTCTGTAAGCAATGTACATTCCTTTCGTCTCGGCACACAAGAGGCGAAGGAAGGAGAATTAAAAATCCTACATCCTGGCCAGCTTGGTTACATAGTGAGACCCTGTCTCAAAACAAAGACCCTGGGGGAAAGTGACTAAGTGATTGCTTTGGAGAGACAGAAAAATGAAGGTTAATGGTTTAAATAGGTGTATTGTTGCTAAAAACCTTCCATCTAACCTATTGGTTTTGGAATCATCATCCTTGAGGCCAAAATACTGTTTAAGGTTTATAAAATCTATCTAGATAAGCTGGGTAAGGTGGCACATTTCTGAAGTCCCAGCACTCAGGAGACAGCAGAGCCAATAGAGTCAACAAAAATGAGGCCAGTGTAGACTAAAGTTCCATGTTTCAGGCCAGCTTAGACTACAACGTAAAAGACAGTCTGTGTCTGTCTCCCCTATACCCCCTTCCTTACTTTTGTAAATATTTGCTTGCTTTTATGCCAGTATCTCCTGTATCCTAAGCTAGGCTCAAGCTTGATGTTACAGCCCAGGATGTCCTTGAAATTCTGATCGTTCTGCCTCCAGTTCCAAGTGCTAGGTTAGTGTGAGTGTCCTTGTCTAAGTTAGCCTCATGCTTCTTTTAGGCCAGAAAATCAGTCCAGAAGGAAAAGCTAAAATACAGCTTCAGCTGGTCCTGCATGCAGGGGACACAACAAACTTCCATTTTTCCAATGAAAGCACAGCAGTGAAAGAGCGGGATGCAGTGAAGGACCTCCTTCAGCAGCTGCTGCCCAAGTTCAAGCGGAAAGCCAATAAAGAACTGGAGGAGAAGAACAGGTGAGAGTGGAGATTCTGCTTCCCCGCTCTCCGGGTGGGCTTGGCCTGTCTCCCTTCTGTAAGAAAATGGGGTCTTTGCTGTCATTCTTCTGATTCTCCCCTTTGACCACTTGTTTGCTGTGTGACTTCAGGCAGGCAAGACCATGCAGCCCAGGGCTACCGTTTGATTAGGAGACCTGACACTACAAATCACAGTGGTTCCTTGCCTTCTTTCTCCAGTTCCTTACTACAGAGAAGATACTAAAGTATTAGTAGCATGTTTATGAGTAAGAAACCAAGAATCCGTACTGTAGGGTTTCAGACCTCTGAGACCCACCTCTACTTTGCAGAGGGTCTTTCTCCCTGTGTGCGTCCTTCTGTGTTTCCTTACCCCCAATAAAAGCCTTTCTTCATTGGCAAAAATAATAATTAAAAGAAGAAAATGTATATTGTGAAAGACTGAAATAGAAAAGCAAGGAAGATTTTTGGTAAGAGATTATTTTATTAACAATATCTGCCTTAAGTTATTGGTCCTTACAATTCCTGTCAGAATGATCAGAATGATGAGTGAATACTGGGAGCTCTGTCAGTCTCCTCTTGTCCACCTTTATGTGTGGAAGAATGTAGTACTGTTCAAATACAGAGTGGGCTTTGTATTGCAAGCGTGCAATAAGACCAGCTCTTTGTCTTAGAAAATGTAGTCTGCTTCTTCAGACTTCCTTCCTTGTGTGTATATTTCATTTATTACTCTAAAAATGATTTAATCAAATGACTGATGCTACTCAGTCATTATAAAATGAAAGTAGTCATGTGAATATCACAGAAGTTTCATTACATTTACTATGTCTATCCCCAGAATGCTCCAAGAAGATCCTGTTTTATTCCAGCTCTATAAAGACCTTGTTGTGAGCCAAGTGATCAGTGCTGAAGAATTCTGGGCCAATCGTTTAAATGTGAATGCAACAGATAGCTCTACACCCAGTCACAAGCAAGATGTTGGCATTTCTGCAGCATTTCTGGTATGTGACCTTTATAAATTTCTGAAAGGAAAAATATGAAAACTCCATTTAGGGGTTGGGGGAGCATATCTGTAATACCAGCATTTAGGAGGAAGAGGCAAGAGGATCAGTGAGTTCAAGGCGAGTCTAAATTATTTTTCTGTAGCTATGATAAAACACTATGACCAAGGAAACTTGTAAAAGAGTTAAAATAAATAAATAAATTGTGCTTATAGTTCCAGAAGTAAATTAGTGAAAATCTTGTTGTTAACAGGCATGGCAGTGCGCACCTTTCATCCTAGCACTCAGGAGGCAGAGGCAGATAGATCTCTGAGTTTAAGGAAGCCTGGTCGCTGGTCATGGTGGTGCACGCCTTTTATCCCAGCACTCAGGAGGCAGATGCAGGTGGATCTTTGTGAGTTTAAGGCCAGCCTGGTCTACAAAGCAAGCCCAGGACAGCCATGGCTACCCAGAGAAACCCTGTCTTGAAAAACCAAAAATAAATAAATAAGAGGAAGCCTGGTCTATGTGTAAATTCCAGGACATAGAGAAATCATGTCTCAAAAAGAAAGAAAAAATGTGTTTTCAGTGGTAGTCTTCTAAGAAAATACTCTTTTAAATGCAAATGGTATTTTTTACATTGAAATAGATCTTGCTTTGTAGCCCTGGCTGGCCTCACACTGGGAGTGATCTTCTTGCCTTTGCTTCTAAGAGAAGAAAGATTACAGATATATGCCAAACTCTGATACTTTTGTAAAAATGATTGCTGTGTTTTACTCATAATACAGAGTTAAATGTACAGAGGCTACCACCATTTAGAAAAAAAAACTGTAAAACATATTTAATAGAAAAATTAGAGTCACTTCATCTGTTCAATTAGTAAATGGATGATTTTTTTAAAATAGGAAAAGATTGAGAACAATATTTAATCATTAAATAAAAATTTGAATAGGAGGCCAGGAATGGTTGTGTTCATCTGTAATTTCTGTATTTGGGGGCAGAGGTGGGATCTTGAGTTCAGGGCCATCCTGGGCTATATAGAGTTACATAGCCTAGCCTGGCTTCGTAGAATCCCTGTGTCAGCAAACTGAAAACTTGAGTAGCTGTTACATAAATTCATCACATTTCTGGGTGATTATTAGTGAGTCATTCATAAAGCCTTTCCTAAGGAAACCAGTTAGCCAGTGTCCATTCAACTAGTAGCCAAGGTTCACAGAGGTTGTGGCAATTGTATGGCTTCTGTTTTAAAGCTGTAGTAAGAGTCTGATGCTGGCCACTCTTGAACATGTCTATTTGGCCATTCCAGACTTCCAGAGAAGCAGACTTACAAGTCTCCTGGACTCTGATAAGCAAGTCCAAGCTTCTTTGTGCCCTGTCTTTATGTATACATTTGGTGTGGGGCTTGCTGTCTCTGCAGTTTGCTCAGAAAATCTGTTTCACCTCTGTATTATCCATTGGGAACTTAGATATAATCTCCAAATATCTAACAGATGTATGTAATACATGTTTGTGGTCTTTGTTTTAGGCTGATGTCCGGCCCCAAACAGATGGCTGTAATGGTCTGAGATATAATTTAACTTCTGATATCATTGAGTCTATATTTAGGACCTATCCAGCAGGTAAGAGTCAGTTACTGATTTTTAAAATTAGACAGGGGATTTTTAGGTGAATTCTATTTATATCAGTGAAAAGCTTCTTTTATTCCTAATTAAATACAAGAGAATATGTGCATATTTTTTCCAGTTCCCGACATGGTTGGTAGGTACTGAGGGTTCAGTAAATGATTTGCGGTCATTAGTTCGTGCATGTGATGACTCGTTCTTCCTTTCAGTGGCTCTTTAGCCCTCAGCTGGAGTGAAGTGAGTGGTTCTGCCCATTCCCACCTCATCTCTCTCTCTGTATGCAGAATGACCTTCCCAACCCACCCCTTGACCCCAACCCTGATGGTCTGTGATGTTCAGTTACTCTTCTCACTAAATAGTGCTCCTTGAGCCAGATACTGTCTTGTCTCACTTGCCCAGCTGTCTTTGCTTGCTACCTCTAGAACTAATACTGTGAACCTTTAATACAATTCCTCATGTTGTGTGACCCCACCATAAAATGATTTCATTGATATTTTATAGTTTTGCTATGGTTGTTAATCATATTGTAAATATCTTATATAAAGGCTATCTGATATGAGACACACACACACACAAAGGGGTCACAGCCCCATGTTCAGAACTTCTGTTCTAGAATACCAGTGCAGTCTTTAGTGTTCATGCTTCTAAGATCCTTTCTGTATACATTTAATCGTCATAAATCCTGTGAAGTAGATACTGTTAATATTTTTTTAAGGGCTGGAGAGATGGCTCAGAGGTTAAGATCACTGGCGCCTCTTCCAAAGGTCCTGAGTTCAGTTCCCAGCAACCATGTGGTGGCTCACAACCATCTGTAATGAGATCTGGTGCCCTCTTCTGGCCTGCAGGTGTACATGCAGGCAGAGCAGTGTATACATAATAAATAAATCTTTTTTAAAAATAATTTTTTAAATAAGGAACCAAAGTACAAAGAAAATGATCTGCTTCATGGTCACCTAAACAGTAAATGGCAGACCTAGTGCTTCTGAACACTGGAAGCTTCTGGAGAGCGGAACTGATAGTACTGTGAGAATTAACAGTTTTATCCTCCCACCAACTAACACGGCCTTGCATTAGTCAGGTCTGATTTTCAGATTTGCTGTTGAAAAAAGATCTTCGTGGTATGTAATGATGTTTAAAGTTTGTAAAGTACATAAGTGGTACCTCACCTAAATCTGTTAAGTTTTATTCATACTTACAATTCTGTAGTGCATAAGGTAAGAAAGAGTGTCATGTGAGCTCTTAGTCTCTATCCAGTTAGGATTAAGAACTGGAAGATTCTTAAGAAATGGGAACTCGCTATTTTAACATATCTTACATGGACTTTCCCCCCCCTCCCCCCACAGTAAAAATGAAATATGCAGAAACTGTACCACACAACATGACAGAAAAGGAGTTCTGGACACGCTTTTTCCAGTCCCATTATTTTCACAGGGACCGACTAAATACAGGATCAAAGGATCTCTTTGCAGAATGTGCCAAAATAGACGAAAAGGGTAAGTGGTGCCCTGATACTCACCTTGCCATTCTTGACTGTTGGAGCTATTAATAAAACTCTTAAAATATATCTTAAGAAGGAAAGGCTTTGAACCTGTGTTTTCATTGATTTTTCTAGGATTAAAAACGATGGTGTCATTAGGAGTAAAAAACCCAATGCTGGATTTGACAGCTTTGGAAGATAAACCATTAGATGAGGTAAGAAGCAATAAAGGGAAATAGAGACAAAATGATCTTTTCCTGGTTTTCAGTGTTGTCTGTATTTTAAATATGCTGTAAATTAGATAAATCCGTGTGTAATATCCTAAAATAAGCAGAATACTGATAGCTTGTCAGAAGTGCTTTCCATATGGAATAGGCTCTGTGTCTGGTTCCCCATACCTTAAGAAAAGCAAAAACAAACAAAAAAGGGATTTTTGGTACTGCTGTTCGCCAGTAAAGTCTTAGGATACCTGTGAGTAGGCTCAGTGGAGGAGAGTGCTTGCTTCAGAAGCCTGACCACCTGAGTTTGAACCCCAGAACCTACAGTGCTAAGGGAAAGCCACCTCCCAAAAGTTTTCCTGCGACCTCCACATGAGCTCACGCACATACACCATACACACATGCTATGTAGTAAGTTACTGAGTTCTCTCTGAATTGCTTAACATTTTTAGAAATGATTTTTTTAAGCTTTCCCGTGAGTAGTTCTCCAGAAAATGGACTCGTCTCATTGTTCTAGTAAAATTTTAATCTAAAGAAATGTGTGTGAATATTAGTAAACAAGCATACATTTGTTGACTGTCAGGTTGCAGGGTATGATTCCCGGCCTCCTGCTCCTTTAACTCTAAAGGTCCTAAATCACTTACCCAACTGTATGACTCGTATTTACTACTTAGAATGTTTGTTTGCCTGCCTGCTTATCTGAATGTGTGCCATGCAGGTACCTGTGTGTATGCAGGTGCCTTTGAGTGCCAAAAGAGAGCAGCAGATCCCCTGGATCTGAACTTACAGTGGGAGTTGCCATGTGGGTGCTGGGAACTGGGCCTGCCCTGCACAAGTGCTTTTAACGCTGAGCAGTCTCTCCAGTCCCTCTGCTTAGAAGCAGAATGAAACAAATCTTTTGATAGTCCTCTTCCATATTTCATTTTAAAAATTGTATTAACATTTGTGTAGGTCGTGGCTTTGTGCCACCTCCCCTCTAGTAGTGTTGATCACGTTCCCTCATAGTTCCTTTCTTTTCTGACCTTAATAACTGACTTACAGAGTCTTTGCAAATTCTTCAAATAATTACAAACTACCATATGCTAGGAAAGCCACTCAACAAAAATGCACAGCCTCGTGGCACCTACACTTTCTGAGAGTAGATTGAAATGAAATAGTACTGGTTTTTGCTTTTTGTTTTTTTAAGGTGAAATTGTGAAGAAAACAGAAAGGGTGATAAGAATAACTGCTAGGGTGGGTGGTGTCTGTAGTTAGACTTTAGAAAGTTGATCACCTGCCTGGACTAACAGTCAGAAAATGTAATAACACCTAAAGTTGAGTCTGTATCTCCTTGCTTGTTCATTTTCTGTGTATGGGTATGTACATGTATTCAGAGCAGAGCCAACCTTAGTTACTGATTCTCTGCTTCCATCCACTTTTTTTGTTTTCTATTTTTTTTTCATACATCTATGTGCATGAATATGATAATTTTTCTTTGACTTTTGTGGTTTTGTTTGGGGGTTTTTGGTGGTTTTGTTTTGGGTTTTTTTGCGGGGGGTTGGTTGGTTGGTTGGTTTGGTTTGGTTTTACAAGACAGGGTTTCTTAGTGTAGCCTTGGCTGTCCTGGAACTCTCTTTGTACACTAGGCTGGACTCGAACTCAGAGATCCATCGGCCTCTATTTCCTGAGTGCTGAGATTAAAGGAGTGCGCCACCACACCTGGCGCCCCGCTCCCCTTTCTTTTTAATTTATTTATTACATATACAGGGTTCTGCCTGCATATATGCCTGCACACCAGAAAAGGGCATCAGATCTCATAGATGGTTGTGCGCCACCATGTGGTTGCTGGGAATTGAACTCAGGTCCTCTGGAAGAGCAGTCAGTGCTCTTAACCGCTGAGCCATCTCTCCAGCCTGATATGAATTCTCATGTTTATCCTAACACTCCCTTCTGTCCTCCTCCTCTTTCCCAGTAGGAAGTTTTTCTGCTCTCATGTCTTTTGTGTATATGGGACCCACTGAGTTTTGTCAAGGTCACCTTGGTGTGCATGGGTAGTTTATTTACTGGAACAGTGACTATGTTACTGAAAAAAAAAGTGACACTCCTTTCTTCTGAGGCAACAGACAGTCTGGGCTCTCCACCCTTCCATGAAGAAATGTTGGTGCCTAACCTTTTGTAGGTCTAGTGCAGTAACTGACATAGCTACAATGCCGGCATTATATCCAGAAGATGTCTTTTTGCAACATGCCTCTCCATCCTCCAGCTCTTCCCGTTCTTTATGTCCCTTCTTCTACAATGTTCCCTGCTCCTTACAAGTGTAAAATAAATGACCTACTTAGGGCCAAGCTTCCTATTGTCCTTGGGTTGAGCATTTTACTTTATGTCCACCACCCTCTACAGTAAGAAGCTTCTATGCATATGTGTATGTTCACAACAGTTACTGAAGAAGTTATGAATTTGGGCCAGGCGTGGTGGCACACGCCTTTAATCCCAGCACTCGGGAGGCAGAGGTAGGCAGATCATTGTGAGTTCGAGGCCAGCCTGGTCTACAAAGCGAGTCCAGGACAGCCAAGGCTACACAGAGAAACCCTGTCTCAAAAAACCAAAAAAAAAAAAAGTTATGAATTTGGAAGAAAGCAAGGAGTGTATGTGAGGTTTTGGAAGGAAGAAAGGGAACAGGGAATCCTGTAATTATATTGTAATCTCAGAAAAATCCTTAATTTTAGTTTAAAAATTATTTTGGGTTGGTTTTTGTTGTTTTGGGGGTTTTGTGGGGTTTGGTTTGTTTGTTCTTGTTTGTATTCCATCTCCCACCCCCACCCCACCCCTAACTCCCAAGTCAGGGTTTCTCTGTAGACCTGGCCTGCCTCTGCCTCCTGAGTGCTGAGATTAAAGACATGCTCCATCGAGCCCAGGTTTTTTTTTTTTCTTTTTTCATGAAACTTCTTTGGTGAAGGCTGTCAGCACCCATATATGGGTATAAGGACAAGATACTTAGAAGATACTTTAACCATATGGGTTTCCTGCTTTGGGTCTATGATCTCTCTAGCTACCAGCTCAGGTTTGCTGTATCAAGAAAGCAGTTAGTTACCACTGTCATACTAATGCCTGTTACACCAATGGACACACCTTGCCAGGCTGTTAGACCAGATCTGACCTGATAGTCTAGGCTAGATCTCTCATTAGGTAGTCTGTGCTGAATGGCCAGCAAGCTCCAGGATTTTTCCTGTTTCCATATCCCAGGACTGAGATTATAAGTGTATATTCCATATCTAGCTACCCAGTCATTTTGATGTTTACTAAAGCGTTTCTTACAGGGCTATGGCATTGCCTCAGTGCCATCTACCTCCAGTTCCAAATCCGTAAAGGAGAATAGTAACGCTGCCATCATCAAAAGGTTTAACCACCACAGTGCCATGGTCCTGGCTGCCGGTCTCAGGAAACAGTTAAGTATGCATGGAGAAGCTGTCACTTACCTTTTCAGAATAACCAGGTCGGGCAGGGGTTCAGTTCGGCAGTTTTAACATGAGTTTTTTTCCCATTTGTTTTTAAGACAAGCACAAAACGGACAGAATGGTGAACCCAGCAGCATAGACGGAAATTCCGGAGATGCAGACTGCTTTCAGCCAGCAGTCAAAAGGGTATGGGCATCAAGTTAGGCCATTTGGGGATTGCATATTGTTTATACTGCTTATTTCCTAAGGCTGGATTTGGTTTTTAACGAGAAGTTTTCTTTTTTTTCCTTTTTTTTTTCTTTTCTTTCTTTCTTTTTTTTTTTTAAACAGTTTTTATTCCGTTTCCCATCCCTTTTTTGCGTGTGATTCTGTTTTCTGGGGAAAATATTTAAACAAAGACTGTAGAGAATTTTGTATGTGTTTTGTTTACAAAAAAAGTTAATTAGCCCTCCCATTAAACTGGTGGGTTTTTTGGTTGAAAACATCTCACAAAAAAGTCATTTGGGGGGGCTGGAGAGATGGCTCAGTGGTTAAGAGCGCCGCCTACTCTTCCAAAGGTCCTGAGTTCAATTCCCAGCAACCACATGGTGGCTCATGACCATCTGTAATGTGATATGGCTCCCTCTTCTGGCTTGCAGGAGTACATGCAATTAGAGCACTGTATACATAATAATAAATAAATAAATAAATCTTTAAAAAAAAGTCATTTGGGAGAATGAGGAAGTGTGGATAGTTGTTACTTCATTTCTTTCTAAGTCCCTTCTCCCTGTTTATAAAAGGATACTTACTTAGGGGCCAGTCAGGCAGTGCATGTGAAAAGGTTAAAGGTTTATACTCTTCCATTTGTGCACATTTAAGGAAAGGATGGGGACAGTGTGCAAAGATTATCAGATAGAAATACCTATCACGGACTGCAGTTGGTGTCTGAGGCATATCCATACAGGTGAGGTCTGTACCACCACTGTAACTTTCTTAGAATTAGTGGGGCTGGGGTATAGCTTAGTGTTTAAGAGCTTACTGGAGATTTACTGGTTGCTGGGTTCAATTCCCCAGCACCAGAAAAAATAAAATTATAAAAAAGCCTCATATTACAATTACTCATTTTTGTGATAGCTTTATAGCATCCTAAATACATTTTTACCTTGTTATAACAGAATATGCACGACCCGATTCAAAATAGAGAATGTCTATATTGCTCTGAGAAGAGCTCACAACATCAAATATGGTAGTATGTATGGTAGTGTGTGCCCATAATCTTAGCCTTTAGCAGACATAGAGGATCGTGGTCTGTGGCTCGTAGATTACATATCACTCACACATTTTTTTTTTAAACAATAGGTGTGGTGGCTCATGCCTTTTATTGGACCGCTTAGGAGGCAGAAGCAGGTAGATCTCTGAGTTCAAGATGACCCTGGTCTACAGAGCAATCCAGGATAGCCAGGGCTACACAGAGAAACCTTGTTAGAAAAAAACCAAAAAAACCAACAACCTATTATGACCAAAGTGTGGGAAATAGTACTTCATTGTGGCTATTGGTGAAAACACCATCTTAGCCATTTAAAAGATACTCGTCGCTAGTTCATGGTAGAAAGGCTTTCTTTTTCATGCTCTGTGAAATTTCAGTTTTTAGTCAATTTCTGACAAAAATACCATGTCTTAATTACAGGCAAAATTACAGGAGTCCATTGAATATGAAGACTTGGGAAACAACAATTCAGTGAAAACAATTGCACTGAATCTCAAGAAGTCAGACAGGTCAGTTTGGCCAATGGGAGTGAAACACTTATGTAGCAGTCAGTGCAGAATGTACTCTGCAAGTCTATTAAAAGTTTGCTTTGTGAACTGGGTATAATTGTATGCAGCTGTGACCTCAGCAGGAGGGAGGAAGAAGTAGGAGTAGTAGCTTAAGGATGTCTTCAGCTGCAGGCTAGCCTGGGCTAATAAGACTCAGTCAAAGCCCCAGCTCCAGGGCATCCAGCTCCCTCCTGACACCAGGTACGCATGTGGTACAGATATACCTACAGACGAAACATGCATAAAGTGAATCTTTACATTGGAAAGAAAAGACAAAAAAACATTTTAACTTCATACATACCTGTACTTCATCCTAAGTAATTAAAGTCAAGAAAACTCTTAATTTTTATTACACAGTAGGTGTGCATGTGTCACAGCAAGTGTGGAGGTCGGGACTGCTTGGGATTAGTTTCCTCCTTCCACTTGGGACCCAGCTCAAGTGTCTTTCAGAGACGGCTCATAGGCTCAGGGGTTGGATTTTTTTTTCTCTCTCTCTCTCTCACTGCTTTTTTAGAGAAATTAAAAGGGCTGAGGCTGGAGAGATGGCTCAGTGGTTAAGAGCATTTGACTGTTCTTCCAGAGGTCCTAAGTTCAATTCCCAGAAGCCACATGGTGGCTCACAACCATCTGTGATCTGATGCCCTTTTCTAGTGTGCATGAAGACAGAGAAAAAAACATGTGAATAAAAAAGAAAAGGAAACCCTGTCTTGGGGGGGTGGGGGGGGGAGGATTATAAAGGCCAGAGCAGATAGCTCAGTGCTAAAGAACTCATGTCCTCTCCCACAGGACCCCAGTTCTATTTCCAGCACCCATAACAAATGGCTCATCATTACTTGTAACTCCAGCTCGAGACATCTGGCCTCTACAGGCACCTGCACGCACATGCACATAACATACCTGGCCCTCCACCACATAACATACAGATAACCAAAAAGAGTAAAGCTGAAACTTCTAAAAAGGAAATTAAATCACTTTAAATTTTAAAGTGTGCTGTCATTTTTTGTTGTAAGGGAATGTTTTGTTAGTGCTAAAATATTTGAAAGATGTTGAACACCTTTTACTCTGTATAATTGATTACTTTTCCTGTGCTAATTTTCAGGTATTATCATGGTCCTACTCCAATTCAGTCACTACAGTATGCTACAAGTCAGGATATTATTAATTCTTTTCAAAGTATTAGACAAGAAATGGAAGCTTATACACCCAAGTTAACTCAGGTAGGTGACTTTTACTGTTTTGTTTTTGTTTTTTGAGACAGGGTTTCTCTGTGTAAAAGCTCTGGCTGTCCTGGAACTCTCTGTTTAGACCAGGCTGGCCTCAAATTTACAGAGATCCCCCTGCCTCTGCCTCCCGAGTGCTGGGATTAAAGGCGTGCACCACCACCACCCGGCAGCTTTGACTGTTTAAAGGCCAGAGTTCTTGTAGCTGCTACCTCAGGTTATAAGCAAGCCAACTAAACTGTGTAATTGAACATTTGTTTATGTGTTTTTATACGGAGCTACAGGAAGTCATTTTCATGAGAATGTCTAGTGTACTAGGAGCTGTACATAAGTGAATGTGTCTGTAAAACGAGGACCTATAGATTAGGAAACAGAGAGCCAAAGCAGTTATATAACTCCAAGCATACATGACAGCCTGGAGTCAGTCTTTCTACCATGTGGGTCCCAGGGCTTGAACTTAGGTGGTCAAGCTTGCCAGTAGGCACCTTTGCACACTGAAGTACCACTGGGCAAGGCGGTGCATGCCTTTAATATTGTTAGACCATAGTTGACTGTAGGAAACTAAAACCTCTAAAAGCAAATTTATGGGAGGCAGAAAGATAGTTAAGTGGTTCAGAGGCTAGTAATAATATGTGCTATGCTTGTTTAAAAGGACTCACATTTGACTCTCAACCTACAGTTGGTAGCTCACAGCCATTTGTAACTCAGCTCCAAAGGATATGATACCCTTTTCTGGATACCAAAGGCGCCCGCACACATATGGCATTCACTTACACAGATACACACATAATGTAGTATTAAAAAAATTTTTTTTCAGCCAGGCATGGTGGCACAAGCCTTTAATCCCAGCACTCGGGAGGCAGAAGCAGGCAGATTGCTATGGGTTCGAGGCCAGCCTGGTCTCCAAAGTGAGTCTAGGACAGCCAAGGCTATACAAAGAAACCCTGTCTCAGAAAACTAAAAAGAAAGAGAAAGACAGTTGCCATGGTGGAGAGATGGCTTATATGTTAAGAGCATTGCCTGCTCTTCCAAAGGTCCTGAGTTCAAGTCCCAACACCCACATGGTGGCTCACAGCCATCTATACTGAGACCTGGTGCCCTCTGCTGGCCTGCAGGTGGAATACTGTATAAGTAATGAATCTTAAAAGACAGATGCCTGGAGGGAGCTAAGTCAATTCCTGATCCATTTTTTTCAGGTTCTCTCAAGCAGTGCTGCTAGTAGCGCCATCACAGCCCTGTCACCTGGAGGAGCACTTATGCAGGGAGGGGCACAGCAAGCCGTAAATCGTACGTGGTGGGCCACCTTCTTCCTTTCTCTCTTTGCTTAAAGAAATGCTAAGGCAACCGAGCAGTGGTGGCACACACCTTTAATCCCAGCACTTGGGAAGCAGAGACAGATGGATCGCTGTGAGTTCGAGGCCTGCCTGTGTACAAAGTTAGTCCAGGATAGTCAAAGCTACACAGAGAAATCCTGCCTCAAAAAAATAAAAAATGCTGAGGCTGTGCTGCATTGTCTTTTCTTTCTTTCTCAATTATTAAATTTCTTTATTGGGTCTGGGGAAGTTGTCAGAGGGCCATGGCACATGTGGAAGCCAGAGAAAAGCTTACAAGAGTCAGTTCTCTCCACAAGGCAGGTCCCAAGCTCAGTTACTCAGGCTTGGTGGTAACTCTCATTCACTGAGACACCAGCACTGTAAAGAGTTGGGATATTTTGCTGACAGTTTGTGGGTGTGTGGGCATGGATTTGAGAGTTGGTAACATGGACTTCCTGTGTGCTGTGCGTGCTCAGCACCTGGAGTAGCCACTTTTTAGGACTGTAGGGGTACCTGTTGCCCTAGGGCCCTCTTCTTTCTTTTGCAGAGATGGTGCCAACCGATATTCAGTCTGAATTGAAACACTTGTATGTGGCTGTTGGAGAACTTCTGCGACATTTCTGGTCTTGCTTTCCTGTTAATACACCATTCCTAGAAGAAAAGGTTAGAAATGATTCTAAATACGCCAGCTACTGTGGTAATGACTGAGAGGTAAACATGCATTACCATGTGCCAGTTTAATATAGCTGTTAGGTATTCATACGTCATTTAAGCCTCACTGTGTCTTTATGGAGAAGGTATTGATCATAATACCCATTTCATAGATTAGGAAACTGAGCATACAATTTAGAACACCTTACCTCTAGACCATAAATAATTGGAAAACAGAGACTCAGTACAGGTCACTGTTTGTTCAATACATTTGTTATTGATCAAAAGCACGCCTATAATCCAAGCACCTGGGAGGCAGAGGCAGACAGATCTCTGAGGTCCAGGACAGCCAGGACTACACAGAGAAACCCTGTCTCAAATTTAAAGACTGACAACAAGCAGCGCTGTGTTTTTCCTTTTTTTGTACTGCTAGGGTTAACCCCAGAGACTCATGCATCCTTAAGTGCTTTACCATCAAGTTGCATGCCAAGCCCCCACATTAAATGTTTAAAATAAAAACTTCTGTAGCCTATTAAGGGTCATTAACAAAAAATATTTGTAGCATCAGTAGTAATACTAACTTTCCTATATAAACTGCTCTTCAAGCAAACATTAAGGAAAAGACAGGACAGGTGGTGAAGCTAGGTGGTAGAGCACTTGCTTAGAACACGCGAAGGCAAGGGCCCAGTCAGCAGATGAAGAAAGGAAGGAAGACAAAATGTTTTTTAAGAAACAGTGGGCAGCCGGACATGGTAATGCACACCTTTAATCCCAGCATTCAGGAGGCAGAGGCAGGCAGATCACTGTGAGTTCAAGGCCAGCCTGGTCTACAAAGCAAGTCCAGGACAGCCAGGGCTACACAGAGAGACCCTGTCTCAAAAAAAAAAAAATAAAAGCCGTAGGTAGAAGGGTCAGGTGGGATCGTGCACTCCTTTAATCACAGCACTTGGGAAGCTGAGGCAGGCAATGAATTCCAGGCCAGCCAAAGCTTCACAATGAGATCATATCTGAAATTTAATTAATTTGTATAACAACAGGCAGAAAAGCTAACAAGCAGTACCCTAGAGGACACAAGTGACAGCCAGGCATGATACAAGCATTCAGATAAAATCTTGAGAAGGGTGATGTATGCCTTTAATCCCAGAACTCTGAATTTGAAGAGAGCCTCGTCTACATAGGAAGTTAAAGCCATCCAGAATTACATAATAAAACCTTTTTTTGTTTGTTTGTTTGTTTGTTTTGTTTTGTTTTTGTTTTTCGAGACAGGGTCTCTCTGTAGCCTTGGCTGTCCTGGACTCGCTTTGTAGACTCGGCTGGCCTCGAACTCACAGCGATCCACCTGCCTCTGCTTCCCGAGTGCTGGGATTAAAGGCGTGCGCCAAAAACCCTATTTTTTTAAATCTGCATATTAAAACTAAATAAGAACAAAAAAGGCTGAACACATAGCCCTTGCAAAGCCCCGAATTGATTCCCTGCACCACCAAAGTGAATGGGCAGATAAGAGGGCTGATGGCTTTGCTCAGTAGCAGTGCAAGATCCTGGGTTTGATCCCCTGTCGTGGAGGCAGAGTGGACCCAGGTAGCTCCAACTCACTCAAATTGCAGTTAAAGAACACTTTTACCCAATAACTTACTAAATCAATATAACACTCAAAATCATCACTAATGCTGAGTTGCTAAAAGGAGAGTCTGTTTTCCACAATTATAAACATTCTTTGACTTAGAATTTGTTCAGATTTGTGCCTTAAAGCGCCAGGCAGTGGTGGTGCATGCCTTTAATCCCAGCACTTGGAGGGCAGAGGCAGACAGATCTCTGAATTCAAGGCCAGCCTGGTCTACAGAGTGAATTCCAGGACAGCCAAGGGCTACACAGAGAAACTTTGTCTTGGAAAAAGCAAACAAACAATGCCTTAAAGTTGGTGCTCGAGATGCCAACAGCTATTCTATCCCTTCAGTTCTAGTAGATAGAGTACCAGGCACACACACAGTGCACAGTCATACATGCAGGCAAAACACTCATATGCATAGAAATACAGTTTTAGAGCTGTTAAAGATAAAAATAAACTTTCACATCAAGGAAATGAAAATGTATAAACATTTAGCTAGAGAAATGTTCCTATACCACCATGTAAGACTTAAAAAAAAGTAGAAAAGGCTCTAATATCTACCAAAAGAGAGTTGGCTGAGAAAACATATGACTTGTTCATACATCAAACATTGTGTGGCCCTTTCTTTTAAAAACTGACTGGGGGAAAAAAACAGTGACTGGTGGCCAGGCGTGGTGGCAGACACCTTTAATCCTAACGCTGGGAGGGTGGCAGGGCGGCAGAGGCATGGATTGCTGTGAGTTTGAGGCCAGCCTGGTCTACAAAGCGAGTCCAGGACAGAAAAACCCTGTCTCGAAAAAAAGAGAAAAAAAGAAAAACAGTGACTGAGACAAGCATTTACTGAATAAAAGATGTATGTTCATATTAAATGAGAAATTTTTAAATAGTATGATCTGATTCTTTGCGTATGTTTATGCTCACATGACTAAAACAGTGAGACAAGTATTTACTAAATAGAAGCTGTTCCATTAAAATAATATGAACTGCTTCTTTGCAAACGTTGATGCTCACACGATTGTGTAGGATCTGAATTATAAGCTTTGTTAAAGATAATTGGTAAGTAATGAAATACATGTTTTTCTTTAACAAAGGATACTTTCTTAAAAAGATAATATTTTTCTCTTGGTTCCTACAGGTTCTTTGCAATTTCTCCATAATTTGTTGTTTCTCTTTTTTAGGTAGTGAAAATGAAGAGTAATTTGGAACGGTTTCAAGTTACAAAGCTCTGCCCATTCCAAGAAAAGATTCGGAGGCAGTATTTAAGCACAAACGTAAGTCCTGGTTTTCTGACTCTTTGTATTGAATGATGAAATTAACTTTGCTTTCATATATCATTGCATTGTTCTTTTCTTTACACGGTATACTGTCTTTAATTTTAAAATGTATCTTGCATTCAAAACAATATATAAAATACTGGACTTAAACTATCCTGTAGCTGGCCTTTGCTTCTCTGTGGGTTCTTCTTTTTCCCACCCTTTATCCCCCCATTTTCACCCCCTGGCACTAGATAGAAAAAGAGGGAAAGAAGAGAGAGAGGGGTCCTTGAATCTAGTAATTTCTTCTTGTTTCTTCTTTGAGCATGACTAGCATCCCCCTTGAACAACCAACAAGTACCCATCCGGCCTCTCGAACCCTCTAAATAAAGTCCCCCAAGTTCCAAAGGTCACACAATTTGCAGAAACTGTCTGCAGCTGGCAAAACCACACCTCTGCTAGAACACGAGGTAAATCATGGTCAGCTGCTTTGAAGCGGCCCATATCCCCACACCTGGGATTAAAACAAAAACATATCCTTACAATATTTCTTGGTTTTTTGGTTTTAGTTTTTTTGTTGTTGTTGTTGTTGTTTTTTGGTTTTGTTTCTTGTTTGTTGTTTTTGTTTTGTTTTGAGACAAGAGTTTCTCTTGTAATCCTGGCTGTCCTGGACTCACTTTGTAGACCAGGCTAGCCTGGAACTCAGAGCGATCCACCTGCTTCTGCCTCCTGAGTGCTGGGATTACAGGCGTGTGCTGCCACATCTGGTGATTCCAAAATTCTTACTACACTAGCCAAAACTACATTGTGAGACCCTGTCTCAAAAAAAAAAAAAAAAGTATTTCCCAGTTAGTGAAACTATCCTGAGTGCCTTATCCAGCTGCGCACCAGTGCCTTCCTACCAGCTTTTATAAGAATCATCCCAAACCCAGTGCAGTGGCACGTGGCTGTAATCACAGCACGTGGGGAGGCAGTGGGATCTCTCTTGAGTTAGAAGCCAGCCTGGTCTATAGAGCGAGTTCCAGGACAGCCTGGTCTATACAGAGAAACTCTGTCTCAAAAAAACAAAAAGAACCATCCCAGTGTTTTTTGTTTTTTTTTTTTCCCTTTGTTTTATTTTACGTAGTGTGTTGAGGCAAGATGACAGTATGTGTATGCCACACTCAGAAGACAGCTCATAGGAGTCAGTTCTTCCTCCAAACCAAGTGGGATTTAAGGGTCAAACTTCGATTGTTTGGCTCGGCCCCAAATGCCATTTCTAGCCCTCCTTGTTTTTCTTGATAGAGTGATCAAGTATATAGTCCTAAAAAGTCTGTTACTAATTTGGAAAAACTGTGTAGCATCCACAAACTTGGCGGTGAAGGACAGGCAAATTGTTAATGACAGGAGGCTGAGCTCTCCCTGGATGGTGCTTTGCAGCAGTAAATAAGGCCAGAGATTGCTGCTCCACACAGGTCTTTAGTATAGTTTCCAAGCAAAGCTAGAGCAAACATTGAGGAGATTCCTTCAAGAGATACTGACTTGGTAAGAAAGCATTTACAAGCATGGCATCCAGCATTGCAGTGACAAGATGATAAGAAAGGGGGTTTTGAGAAATCTAAAAGCTGGAACATCTTCACTTAGGATTTCCTCAGTGAGCCTTGGGTGTCTCTTCAGAGCAGGTTCTCTGCCCTCTGCTCCCCCAGTGATTGTGTTTGCAGCGCTGTGCCATGTGTAGCCATAGAGTAAGATGGAGTGCATCTCACTGGTGCTACATAAAGCCACTGCTGTCTGTTGGTTTTCCATACAAAGAATGGCACACCCTCCTTCCCTGAAAAAGGGACTGGGTGGAGGTTGCTGAAGATTGAATCTGCTCTGCTTCTGCCTTGCACATTCAGTTGGGATTGGGACACACTTAAATTTCTGTTCTAAATCAAAACCACTGACCTGCTAAAAAGGATTTAGGACTTCCCCTCCCCCTGGTTCATCCTTCTCCTTCCAGATTGATAAGCTTAAAAGAATTTACTTCTAACCACGTAAACACTCACACACCTGTAAGGAAACACATTCCAAGGTTTCTAACCTCAAGTGTTAGTGTAGTCCTTTGACTTGGTTTGGTGCTAAGCCCATGAAAATATAATTCTTCAAAGTAGTATAAAGTTTAATGTTGAGTCAAGTATGACAGTGTGTGCCTGTGGTCCTAGCACTCAGACAGAGGCGGGGTGACTGCCAAAAGTTCAAAGCCAGACTGAGTGTTCCACAGTAAGTGTATCATAAGATGTGTTGGTACTGCCATTCTGGTCTTCTTTAGCTGACCAGTGTGTAAATTGAGAAGTCAACTTGGCATGGTTCTCATTGCACAAAAGAAGCAGGCGGCAGTAAGAGCTTTCACATCCTGGTACTGGTTATTGGCCAGACAGCAGTGTCACGACCAGGTAGAGCAGGTTGACTGTCCAGACCCTGCACTCTGCCCACCACCTGTTTTGTGTGGTTGCGCCTTTGCTTGAGGGCTTGTACTAGGCCTCATTGGCTCAGATGTGTGTGCCCGGTTTGGATGTGAAGCCTCAGCTTCCCTGACTGTACTCACTGCAGTGTCTCTGTGTCTCTCAGCTGGTAAGTCACATAGAGGAGATGCTGCAGACAGCCTATAGCAAGCTCCACTCCTGGCAATCACGGCGCCTAATGAAGAAGACGTGAAGCATTCGCGGTGCTCACAGGTTTTGTGGGTTGAAAAAACTGACCTGCAGTGACTCTGGAAACCTGGCTGAGGACGGGCAGATACTCACACCGAGGAAACATCTGCTGCATGCCAACTCTCAGAGCTGATGCTGTTGTACTTGCACATGAGAACTGAAAGAAGGGACGGATTCACCTAACTCTAGGGAGGTAAACTAAGGCAGAACCAAAATGAGCTAAGTTGCAAATATATGTGTATGTAAATGTATTTAAAGACTGTTTACTGCAGTTACTCAGGAACTGCTTTTCATTCACGTTAAGCTGCTTTCAATTTTTAAAAGAAAAAATAATTTAAAAAATACTTAAAAGGGTGCATTGATAAAATCTGAGGGTTTTTTGGTTTTGTTTTCTGGGTGAGTTTTTCCCCTAAGTTTATGACACAGGGTAGCCCTAAGTATTCCTCCTCCATCCCACACTGGGATCCTCAAATGTTACTGAATTCTAGTTGTCCCTTACATTCAAGAGAGTTTTAAATAAGGCCGAGAGAGGATGTTGCTCAGCCATCAGGAAACAGTTGTCGAAGACACCACTGGTCCTGTGTTTCCTACGGAAATAAGTGTTGCACTGAAGCCTGTGCTCTGAGTCCCCAAGTAGAAGGCACATCTGCAGGAGTCGGTGGGTTAGTGCAGCGCGTTGTCAAGCGACAATGATGCTGCAGGTATTCCTTGGGTGCAAATGTATATTGCTGAGAATTTTTTTAAAGATGGCATGTGCTTTGAAAAGAAGAAAATGCATTTTTTTAAGAGTTTAAAAATCTTACACGTGAGAAATATAAGAATTGCTTATTTTCAACTGTTTAGAAGAAATAAAGGAAGTTTCTCATACCTGCTGTTCTCGGTGTCTTGACTGCCACTTGTCACTGTAGAGTCACTGAGGAGTGTGAGTGTGACACTAACATTGGTAGAACACACCTGCATTGTTGGCAGAGCCCATACCCTATTCTGTTCCCGTGTGTCAACTCCTGCCTCTCTGCGGACAGCTGCAGATACTTGTATCGCGCACTGTGCAAAAGCAAAACCTTCTACAGGTGCTCTGCTCCTTTAGCTGGACACCCGCCACTTGTGGTTTCTCACCCTCAGGTGCTGCCCAAGGACTGCCTCTTTCTTCTTTTAAGTATACATACAAGCTATGTTGGGACCACCTCCACCCCTACCCCACCCCCACTCCACACTGATTATTTCTCTTTGCAGCCTGGCTGGCTTGGACTGGCCTCAGATTCCGAAACCTACCTGCCTCTGCCTCCAAAGTTTGAAATGAGAAAGGATGTCTGTTGGATAGACAGGCATAAGCAAAACTGCAGTGTTTGGAGGTGATTGGTTGTTGTTGTTGTTGTTGTTGTTGTTGTTGTTGTTGTTGTTGTTGGCGGCGGCATACATGATAGACCCAGCACTCAGTGTGGAAGCAGGATGGTCCAGAATCCAGGCTGGTCTGAGTTGCACAGTAAAATTCGTGATATCCCAGCTGAGCCTTGGAGGTAAATGGCTTTGTATGCCCAAGAAATCTGGACCCCCATGTGTTAGACATGGTAGAGCTAGAAGAAAAGTTTTGTGTACAAAGTTGTTTGTATGGATTGGTAACTATTTAAATAAAGGTCTGGCAGGCAGGGAATCCAGAATCTACCAGGCTTTGGAGTAATTGGGACTAGAGAGAAGGTGAGAAGTAGAGCCCTCCCTGTATGCAGAATGGGAAAGGGTCAGACCAGGGCCTGTGGAGCTAGCTTAGTTGTGTAGCACTCAGTAGGCACACCAGAGATCCTAGATTCAATCCCAAGTACCTCTGGTATAAAAAAGACATTCCAGGCATGATGGTGCCCTATAATATAGGCACTTGATGGGGTGGAGGCAAGAAAATCAGAAGTTTAAGGTCTCCCTTAGCTACATAGAAACTTTAAGGCTGGGGGAACTGGAGAGATGGCTCAGTGCTCTTCTAAAGGTCCTGAGTTCAAGTCCCAGCCACCATGTGGCTCACAACCATCTATAATGAGGAGATCTGGTGCCCTGCACACATGCAAGCAAAACACTCTGTGTGTGTGTGTGTGTGTGTGTGTGTGTGTGTGTGTGTGTGTGTGTGTGTGCGTGCGCGCGCGTGTGTGTAAGTTTTTTGAGACAGGATTCCTCTATGTAACCTCATCTGTACTGGAACTTGCTCTGAGATTCCCCCCTGCATCTGCCTCCCATGTTCTGGTATTAAAGGAATGCACCGCCACATCCAGCCCATAAATCTTTTTAAAAGCAAGTTCAAGGGCTACTTGAGACCCTATCTTTTTTTTTTTTTTTCTTCCGTGGAGTGGGGGTTGGATTTTGTTGTTGTTATTTATTTAGGTAGCTGTGTAGCCCTGGCTGTCCTAGACTCAATTTGTAGTAGACCAGGCTGGCCTTGAACTCACAGAGATCTGCCTGCCTCTGCCTCCCAGGTGCTGAGATTAAAGGTATGCACCACCTCAGCCAGCAAGACCCTAATTTTAAAATGTACATATATGATCATGTCTCAGAAGTGTGAAGGAATCAAGAGATTTTATGTCTGCCTTATACATGAATTATTTTGGCTCTGGGAGATACAGCCCCAACAGAACACACAATGTTCTTCCACAGGACCTGAGTTCAATTCCCAGCACTCAAGTCAGGCACCTTACAAATCTGTCATTTCAGCTCCAGGGGAACCCGATACCTCTGTGGGCACCTGCACTTGTGCACTTACACACATATGATTAAATAATTTTTAGCCAGGTAGGTGTCGTGGCGCACACCTTTAATCCCAGGACTCAGGAGTCAGAGATCTCTGAGGTCAGTCTGGTCTGTATGGTGAGTTCCAGGACAACCAGGGTTACATAGACCCTGTCTCAATAATAATAATAATAATAATAATAATAATAATTTTGTTTGTTTTGTTTTCAAGAAGCCACATTGCAGCTCAGAACAGTCCCACTACTGCAGTTCTGGGGGATAGTCTCTTGTGGGCACCAGCATGAACATGGTGCGCTTACATGCAGGCACATCATACACATAAGATAGAAATAGTAAGTCTTAACCAAAGCCGCGGTGCACGCCTTTCATCCCAGCACTCAGGAGGCAGAGGCAGCCAGGACTACACAGAGAAACCCTGTCTGGAAAAAAAACAAAACAAAAACACCCTCAAAAAGCCTTAGCCAAGTAACTGACTTTAAGTGGCAGTTGGAATTTACCCTGGACTGCACAGCCACCTCAGTCACTTAGTGAAGTGTCTGTGACAAGCTGTCACACCCTGGCTTTTCATTCGGCCATCCTGCTGTATCCTTCCGTTCTCTGTAAACTACATTAGAGTCAGTTGAGCCCGTGGGCTGCAAGTTACAATAGTTTGGAAAGTATGTCTTGCCTTCTGCAAAGAAGCTGATGGAACTAACTTAAAGTTAGTACTGTTGGTTTGAAGTCATACTGCGCGACCTTGTGATACTTCCTTCGGTCTCAACCAGCAGAATTACAAGCTAGAAAGGTTGCTGGTCACCCGGAAAGTGCCTGTGCTACATACACCAGAGCCAAGATGGAAAGCTGCCTGTTTTAAACTTAGATCTGCTGTCACCAGTGTCAAGTCTTGCCTGGGATTCTCAGGGTTACCTCTGCCCTTTCCCAGTTTAGCTTGTTCAAGACTCAGCTGTTTGAGTTCTGAAGGCCAAGGCAGGCTTAGTTATTTTCAGTCCTTAAACTGTCCAGAGCTGGGACACTGCCCTAACCTGCTTAAGCAGTGATTAGCCTGTGTGTAATCTACCTCCATATTGGGTTGTGGATTAAAGTCATAAAAGAGACTGGGAGCCTTGCCATCTAGTGGGTCTCAAAACTCATAGTCACAAAACTCTGTTTTACAGCCGGGCGTGAGGGCGCACACCTTTAATCCCAGCACTCAGGAGGCAGATAAGTTCTGTATGAAATTTCCTTACCTGTTGTCACAGGAATAAATAGCAACATTGCAAATCTACATCCTGGTGCACCAATTACAGTGAGCGTGAGCAAACCAAACAAAAGGCTCGCCTAAATGTGTAGTTTCCGAGGACTTGCCTTCTTGTCCGGTATCAGTTCAGCTTTACTAGATGTCAGTAGCTTCCAAGGCCTTCAGTACTCTAAAATGTATTCCTTCCTCGAAGCTAAGTAAGGAACAGAGCTGAGAAATACCTGTTACTGCTCAATCATGTTCACTTAAAAAAAAGGGGGGGGGCAAAACTTCCTTTTGTGAGTGGCCTCGGAGGACGGACCGCCACGAAGCATCAGACACACTTTGGGAGTACAAGGTGGTGGGACTCTACTTGCCCACCCCAAGTGCCATAGCCACCACTGTACCAAATTTGTACCCAACCATGTGGTAGCCAAATCCTGCTTCTGGTGCTTCATATCACAGCTGAAGAAGATAAAGAAGTCATCCGGGAAGATGTGTGCTGCAAGCAGGCATTTGAGAAGTCACTGCTGGCATAAAGAACTTTGACGTCTGGCTGCACTATGACTCCCGCTGTGGCACACGCAAGATGTACCAAGAGTACCGGGACCTGATGGCTGCTGGGGTTGGGGGGTGTCACACAGTGCTACCTCAACATGGGTCCCCAGCACCGCGCCTGTGCACACTCCATCCAGATCATGAAGGTGGAAGAGATTGTAGCCTCCTGAGTGCTGAGGTTTAAGGCATGTACCACAATGCCTGGCCACATGGCTTTTTTAAAAAATATGAATAATAGTGAAGTAGAAAAGATCACTTTACTCTGACCTAGGTCTCACCCTGGTTCTAACACTCCTGTTTCCTAATAGACAGTTCTCTGTACTTGAATTCTTTTTTTCTAACCTGAAACCTGAGGTTTTTGGACACAGACACCTATGCACATGGCCCTTTAGATAGTCCTTGGCAAAGAAGCTCAACTCCGGACAGGGATCCATTAGCAAGCCAGTCTCCTGTGAAGAAGAGTCTTCTCTTGATGTTCCATTTCTGGGACCTGTTCAAATTGGCAGCCAGAGTGGACTTTTTGCTTGTACCAACATGTCCTACTATTCTACTGAAGCGTGTTCAGTGGGCCTCTGGGAATAGCTGACGCCTTGGCTACAGAAGAGACAGGTGATCACAGAGCTGTCCAGCAGGGCACGGACTCTGGACTCTGGATTCAGATTCCAACCACTGTAACTCACTGGCTTTGTGACCTTGAGCAGTTTACCCAGCCTGCCCACACGTGTTTGCTCACCTACATAGATGGTGTGATGGTCTCTGACAGATGCAGCTTTAGCACCGTGAAGTCACTACTCACCCGAGGAACCTCATGAGAAAAAAAGCCCATCTAAGTAAGCCTGCTAGCACTGGGGACGTAGCTTGCCTGCGTGACTGGAAGCCTTTGTTCACTCCCTAGCAATGATGGGGTAAAAAATGTTAGTGTTATCCAGACACTGGTGCACGCCTTTAATCCTAGCACTCAGGAGGCAGAGACAGTTAGATCTGCATGAGTTTGAGGCCAGCCTGGTCTACAAAGTGAGTCCAGGACAGCCAAGGCTATACAGAGAAACCCTGTCTTTTTTTTTTTTTTTTTTTTTGGTCTTTTTTTTTTTTTAATGTTACAGAGGAGTTTATTAAATGAGCGTGGGAGGAGAAAGAAAGGGGGAGGGGTACCCCAGAGACAGAGACAGGAAGAGTGAGAAAAAAAGAGAGAGCGAGAAACCCTGTCTTGAAAAAAAAAAAAGGGATGTTAACAGGAAAGCAAAGCCATGTGGGTACCATTCAATGTGTCCACAGGGATTATTTTCAAGACCATCACTACAAGCTTCATCTCACACATGCTGAGATCTAAATACATGGGTTTCTATTATGCAAACTAACTCAGACAAGGAGTATCTTGCAGAACAAGCAACTTTCCATTATCCCATGACTAGAGTAATAAAAAGTCTACTTGGGAGGCAGAGACAACTCTGTGAGTTCGAGGCCAGCCTGGTCTACAAAGTGAGTCCAGAATAGCCAGGGCTACACGGAGAAACCCTGTCTCAAAAAGCAAAAAAGAAAGAGTCTAACATAAAAAGATTAACACTCGGTGTTCAGACTGTAGCGTTGAAGTGCCTGGGTTCAGGTCTGAAGGCCAGGTGGAGCAATTTACTCAATCTGATGGTGCTTTCATATCTTTGCTTGTAAAATGGGCATAATAGCATTACTCACAGACTTATTGTGAAGATTAAATGAGCTAATAAATATGAGGTGCTTAGATTAGTGTCTGGCCCCAAATGAAAGGTCTGTAACTGTCCTGTTGCTTATTAGTTATGACTTACCATCACCAGGCTCCAGGCCAAAGCTTATTAGCTCTGCCTGGTGTGGTGGCAGCTTAGGTGGCAAGCTGCATCGTGTCTGCTGACCTCCTTCCTGGGCCTTCTCTCTTCACAGTCAGCACTTGAACCTGACAACCACAGAGGCTGGCTCTGAGCTGGTTCTGCTCTTAAACCCACTCCCTTTCCCCTCGTGTCTCTCAAAGGCTACTGACAGGCTTTCTCAGTAACAGTTCATGCACCGTTATTATGGAAAGTAATAAAAGGGCCCTGACACATGTAAATTGAGTAATTTGAGGGAGTTACTAAGAGAACAGTTGCGCAGAGGTGTGGCCAGCACATAGAGCAACTACAGAAGCGACATAACCCAAGCCTAGGCCTGTGAGACAATTTGACAAAGTGTTATCAAGAGAGAAGATGCCAAGAAGAGCTAAGGCAGTCTGCCCTGCTCCCTCGGGGAGGATACCCTCCCACTCTCAGAACTCCCATGGGATGTTTGGTTCCAGTAGGTCCCCACACCTCAAGTGAAAAGCAGAAGAGATCAGGAGGGCGCCTTCTTAACCCCTAGCTGGCCCTTGTGATTTGAATGAAATGTTTTGCTTTGTTTTCCCACAGTGAAAACAGTTTACTAAGAAGAGTCAAAAAAACTGAGATTTGGGGAGGCTTCAAAATCCTTTATGTATTTATGTATGCATGTATGTATGTATGTATTTACTTATTTTGAGATCCTTTAAAGATGACAGGAAACAAGGACCATATATGGTGGCTAATGCTTGCAGGCTCAGCACTCAGGAGACAGAGGCAGGAGAATCAGGAGTTCAAAGCCAGCCCAGCTATAGATCAAACTTTAGGGCCAGGCTCTGCGCGCGCGTGCGCGCGCGCGCACACACACACACACACACACACACACACACACACACACACACACACACACACACACAGAGCTCTGTGTCCACAGAAGGGATAGAGTATGGTTGGAAAAAGCCACTCTCCCACCGCAGGACTCTACTGCCAGTATTATGGGCTAGACTCAGATTTTCATCTGGGAATAGAAACTTGAACGCTAGCTTTCTTTTGTTTGTTTGTTTTTCGAGACAGGGTTTCTCTGTGTAGTCCTGACTGTCCTGAACTCACTCTGTAGACCAGGCTGACCTCGAACTCACAGCAATCCACCTGCCTCTGCCTCCCAAGTGCTGGGATTAAAGGCGTGCGTCACCACCACCCGGGCAACGCTAGCTTTCTAAGAAAGAGTCACCTGGGGAAGAGAGGCGTGCACACAATCCCCGTAAGCCAGCTGCCCTAAGTTAATGATTTCAAAGCTCTTAGGGCCTGGAGTGCTGGAGAACTTGCCTATCATGCAGGAAGGCGTGGGTTCAGTTCCAAGTACCACACAAACCAGGCGTGGTGTGCTGGTGCCCAGATGTAATCACAGCCCTCTGGAGCTGAAGGCAGGAGGGTCAGGGGTTCAAGGGCATCCTCAGGTACTTAGCAAGTGTGTGGCCAGCCTCGAGTACATGGGGCCAATTAAAAAATAATTTTTTTAAAAAATCACAACAAGCCGGGCGTGGTGGCGCACGCCTTTAATCCCAGCACTCGGGAGGCAGAGGCGGGCGGATCGCTGTGAGTTCGAGGCCAGCCTGGTCTACAAAGTGAGTCCAGGACAGCCAAGGCTAACACAGAGAGACCCTGTCTCGAAAAACCAAAAAAAAAAAAAAAAAAAATCACAACAAAGCCTCTCACTAGCTCCTGCTTCTAACCTCACTAGCCCAGTGTTTTCTAAAGCAGGTAGGCCCAGTTCAGCACTAAGAATAGCAAATGCAAATACGCATGCTTTATATTTGTTTCTCTACTTTGGAGGGAACAGGTACCTGTAATAGCATGCAGGTGGACGTCAGAGGACAACCTGTGAGGCTCTGTCTGCCTGTCCACCACATGGGGTCAAAGTCAGGCAGGGCTGCAAGCTTGGGGCAAGCTCTTTCACCCACTGCTCCATCTTATTGGTCCTGAATGTATGTTGTTGTTGTTGTTTTTGTTTTTTTAAAGAAAAAGTATATTTTGACTGGCATGGGAGGGCGTGCTGAGCATGCACAGCCCTGGTTCAGTCTCCTACATGCACACAATATATATATATATATATATATGGTTTTTTGTTTGTTTCTTCTTTTGAGTGTGGTGGGGTTATTGGTTTGTTTGTTTGTTTGTTTTTTGTCTGTTTGTTGATTGGTTGTTATTGGTGTTTCAAGACAGGGTTTTTCTCTGTGTAGTCTTTGCTGTCCTGGACTCACTTTGTAGACCAGGCTGGCCTCGAACTCACAGAGATCCGCCTGCCTCTGCCTCCCAGAGTGCTGGGATTACAGGTGTGTGCGTTACTGTACTGGCTCAACTCTAGTTTTAAGAAATGTATCGAGCCAGGCATGGTGGTGCATGCAGCCCGGTCTACAAAGCCAGGACACCCAAGGCTACACAAAGAAACCCTGTCTCAAAATACAAAGAGAGAAAGGGGGTGGGGATGGGGAGAAAGAAAGAAAAATGAAATATAACAAAACAAAACAAAAAGTCAGTGGTAGCGCGTGCCTTTAGTTTCAGCATTTAGGAAGCAGAGACTGGTGGATCTTTATGAGTCCAAGGCCAGCCTGGTCTACAGAGCAAGTTCCAGAACAGCCAGGGCTGCTACACAGAGAAACCCTGTCTCAAAAAAGCAAAAAGAGGGGGCTTGGAGTGATGATAGCTCAGCGGTCGGTTAAGAGCCCTGACTGCTCCTCCAGAGGACCCAGGTTCAATTCCCAGCACCCACATGGCAGCTCACAACTGTCTGTAACTCCAAGATTTGACACCCTCACACAGACATATGCATATAGGCAAAAACACCAATGAACAGAAAAATAATTAAAAACAAAAACATAAAGAAAGGAAGGAAGGAAGGCCAGGCACGGTGGTGCACTCCTTTAGTCTCAGCACTCAGGAGGCAGAGGCAGGCAGATCTCTGTGAATTCTAGGACAGCCTGGTCTACAAAGTGAGTTCAGGACAGCCAAGGCTACACAGAGAAACAACAACAACAACAACAAAGTAAGTAAGTAAGTAGTAAGGTAGCAAACATATCAGACTTGTATTTTGTTGAGGAGGACTACAAGTAAAATAGTGACTTTAAAGAAGAGTGTTGGACAGGTATGTAGGTGCTGCTCAGGTAAGGCAAACTGCATGGCCAAACAGAGGCCCTGGGGCTTTCCTAGTCCTGGTATCCTGGCTGGAATGAAATCTGTAAGGATTGCAGGCCAGCCTCCCCAGCAACCATTTACTTTGCAGATACTCAGATAAGCAAGCCTAGCATACCAGAGGAGCTGGCAATTGAGAGGTGAGAGCATGTGAGAGGAGCTGGTAACTGAGAGTTAGCTGGAGGCTTTAGTTCTAGCCTCAGAGGCAGCAGCTGGCATTCACCCTGACCAGGCAGCAGCAATTTATGAGGCAGTGGTGTCAAAGGGCCTCCTAGCTG
Organism: Acomys minous; assembly: GCF_964271855.1. NCBI lineage: Eukaryota > Metazoa > Chordata > Mammalia > Rodentia > Muridae > Acomys > Acomys minous. The sequence goes on from NC_140484.1 coordinate 87,301,693, forward strand.
AATGTAGGCTCCTGAGAGCCACCTAAGAAGTGTGTTCACAGGGCTGGAGAGATGGCTCAGAGGTTAAGAGCACCGGCTGCTCTTTCGAAGGTCCAGAGTTCAATTCCTAGCAACCACATGGTGGCTCACAGCCATCTATAATGAGATCTGGTGCCCTCTTCTAGCATGCAGGCACAGCACTGTATACATAATAAATAAATAAATCTTTTTTTTTTTAAAGTGTGTTCAGTTCAACATGCAGCCAAAAAGGATTTCAAAGGGGGATTAGCATTAATTGAGCACCTACTAAGTGCCTAGGCTTTACAACACCTTATTAAATGTCATTCTTAGCCAGGTGGTGGTGGCCCATGCCTCTAATCCCAGCACTTGGGAGGCAGAGGCAGGTAGATTGCTGTGAGTTCGAGGCCAGCCAGATCTACAAAGTCAAGGCTACACAGAGGAAACCCTGTCTCAAAACAAACAGAAATGTCATTCTCATTCAATATTGACCCTAAAAAAAAAAATCAAGCAACTTGCCAAATCCTCCCAGGGAATAGCAGAGCTAGGAATCCAACCCAAGATTTCACTGGATTTCACTGGACCAGGGTATGGAGTGAGTCTGTTCTCAGGAATGCATGTCTCTCTCTCTCTCTCTCCTTGCTGTGTGGACAGTATATGGCTGCTAATCAGAGGTGATTACAAGAACGCATGGCCTCTTCTGCAGAAATGCCTTTCCAGATCCTTGTGAGAGGCAGAAGCCAGCTGCTGTATGGCAATAGCCATAAACACTCATGCATTTCCAGCATCGATTAAGGATGCCATTTAAAAATAATAATAAAGCTGGGCAGTGTTGGCGCACGCCTTTAATCCCAGCATTTGGGAGGCAGAGGCAGGTGGATCACTGAGTTCGAGGCCAGCCTAGTCTACAAAGCGAGTCCAGCATAGTCAAGGCTACACAGAGAGACCCTGTCTCGAAAAACAAAAACAAACAAAAAAACCAAACCAATATAATAATAATAATAATAATAATAATAATAATAATAATAATAATAATAAAAAACAGGAAGCCCCTTCCTCAACATCCCAAACCTGTATTATAGGACTTAGTACTGAGTTATAATCTGTTCCTCCTTAAGAGAAAAAAAAAGATAGGAGGGCAGGCTCTGGGGTAGCCCTCACCTGAGCAAGCAGAACAAACCTTGGTGCAGGTCCAAGAACTCTGAGCTTGAATAGCAAATTGCCAGGAGCTGGGGGTCTAGCCTGAGCTATGACTAATAGGTTCTAAGCCAACCTGGACTAGAGAGTAAGATTAGCAAGCAACGACATTCAGAGCACCATCGGCAGATAGACTCTAGAAAGGTGGCCACAACTTCCTGTCCAACCCATTTCCTAAGGCATGTGGCTTGCTGAGCAACCAGGCAGCACCGAGGCTGTGTGTGTCTTTCTTAAATGTAACCAGGGCAGACTTGCCGGGGCACATTTTTATGCCAGCACTTGGGATCTCTGAGTTCAAAGTAACTCTGGGCTATATATCAAGTTCCAGGCTGGCCAGAGCTATACGGTGAGACCTTGTCTTAAAAAACAAAACAAACAAGAATCAAATAATGGTAATAATCATGTTATTGTGAGGTAGGGCTGTTATTTTTCTTATTTCACAGATATAAAATATTTAATGTGCTAAATGGCTTGCCTAGAAGCCCAGGGCAAGGTGGATAAAAGTCTGCCAGGCTCCTCCTTGGTGCTTAGTGGCTAGAGTCCTGGGGGACACTGCTGGGGTTTGGGGCTCTACTGCCTGTACCTCCTTGCCCACTGGAAAAGGGATCAGAAAAGATGGAAAAGAGAGGCCATGCCTTATTCTCAGAATCTAGGCGTAAATGAGAGAGCAAGAGACCAAGTGAGCTAGAGAGAGGGACAGAGACAGAGAGAGACAGAGAGCGCTCCTCATCAGGGAGTGTCACCCCTGGACTGGGCTTTGCATGCTGCCCTCATCCTCACTCCCCTTCCACCCCCTCACCCCCACCCCTGCAGGCCTTGCACATCCCTGGGCCCCAAAATGTCTTTCTGTTCCACGGCTCCCGGATCATGTGCCCCACTCTACCCTGCGCCGCCCCCCTCCCCTGGGCACTGCATCCCTCCCCCCCCCCCCCCAAACCACTCCTGGCTCTGCGTCCTGCCCCAGGAGCTTGATGCTGCAGCAGTGCTGGCAGGAACTGTTCCTGGTGGTCACGTGGGCCGGCACATTCCAGCTGCCCAGCTCAGTGAACGAACTGCCTCGGGGGCAGCTGTGCCTCCAGCCAGCCTCACTGAGCTTTCTACTTCATTAGATTTCTGAGAGGCTCTTCAGAGAGGCCTAGCATTCCCCTGGGAGCTGTTAAGAGGCACTGTCTCTGCTCTGAGTTTTGTTTTTACCTTTTGTGGAGTTTTTGTTGTTATTTTGGTTTGGCTTTTTTTTTTCTTATCATTGCCTTTTTTTTTTTTTCTTTTGAGACAGAGTGTCCTCCTCTACCCCCAGCCTCTGTCTCTTCAGTGTGGCAACTACAGGTGTGGAGTCCTCAGGTTGTGGTGCTGAGGAACTGAGCTTTGGGCCCTGAGCATGCTAAATGGGTACTCTATGCCCTGAGCTACACACCCACCACCCTGCCTCTGCTCTTATTAGCCACCTGGCCTCCACATGGATATCATGTCACTGAAGCCTGACTTCAGCACATCTGACTTTGTCACTTACCTAAAATTCTAATCCTTTAAGACAGGGGTAACATTCCCTACTCAACAGAAAGACTGTAAGAAGTAATTGGATGATGTGTTGAAAGGGGTTATTGTATATGACATGTTCAGTAAAGCATGAGGGATTATTACTGAAAATCTTTTCATTCGTATTTAATCTATTGTATGTGTCCAGGCACAAGCTTGTAGAGATCAGAGGGCAAACTTTTTTTTTTTAATATGTATGGGTATTTTGCCTGCGTGTGTATCATGGGCGCAGTGTGTTCAGTGCCCACAGAGATCAGAAAAAGAAAGCATTTGATCTCTTGGAGCTGGAGTTGTTGCAGACAGTTATGAGCAACCACATGGGTGCTGGGAATCAAACGGGGGTCCTCTGAAAGAGCAGCCAGTGCTCTAAGGAGTGGCCTTTCTCCTGCCACCTTGTGGGACCTGATCTGGGCTTCAAGCTAGGGCCATCAGGTCTGGGAGCCATCTTGCTGGCCTTGTCCTTGAAGGTCTCAACATAGGCTGGGTCCACGAGGTTTGCTCCCCTAGTAGGATGTGAGCTCCTGGGAGGAAGCTGCGAGTGCATCATCATCTGACTTACTGATAGTACTGCAGTGCTGTGGAGAGTTGGGATGTTGCAGGTCCAGAGAGAGGTTAGTTGCCTTATCCTGGGCTAGTTCTAGCCATCTGGAACAGCCATTCCTGACCCCCCTCTGTGTCAGACTAACATCTAGTGACTAATAGCTTTCCACCAAATAAACCACTCCGATAGCATTTTCGGCCTAGAGAAAAGCTCCGCCCATTTCACCGAACCTGTCCCTGCTGTACCTAGTCAAAATGAGCTAATGACAACGAAGCTAAAATACATAAATTCAGGTTTATTGGAAGTAGCACAGGAAGGGGAGGGGAGGGGAAGGAGAAAGGGCAGGGAGGTGGGAAAGGAGGAAGGGGTGTAGTACCACAATGTCTGGTTTATATAGTGAGTCTGGGGGGGGGGGGGGAAGCCCCGCCCCTAGGTGGAAGGCGGGGCATGCCAGCCATGCCCTGCAGCAGGACCTAACAGTACCCATCAAAGAATTTTAAACTTGCTTTGATTTATAATTTTATTTGTTCCATAAGACTATAAGACTTCATGAAACTGCTTCCAGGTTTGGAACATGGAGTTTGGAGTAACCTAAACCTGTGTTCCCAGGCTGTGGCCACTCAAAATGGCTCCAAAATAAACTATCTCTTATTCCCTTTAAGACGAGAGCTGTGCTTTACTCCCAGCACTGGGGAGGCAGAGGCAGGTGAATCACTGATTTACTGCGAGTTCGAGGCCAGCTTGGTCCACAAAGTGAGTCCAAGACAACCAGGGCTACACAGAGAAATCCTGTCCCAGACAAACAAAAAAACAAACAAACAAATGAATAATTAAAAATAATTTCAAGCTATGTGTGGTGATATATACCTGTAATCCTAGCATGAAGATCCTGGGATGGATTACTGGGGACTAAGGAGTTTATTACAAGATTTATTAATGCCATGGACAGACAAAAGGTCAACAGTATGGTTGGTGCTTTGAGGAGAGTTCAGGCCCCCAGGCGTTATGACAGGGTCTCTGAAGAGAGTCAGAAGTCCTGAGCAGATGTGGGAGCCTCCCCTAGTCCTTCTGAGAGTGAGGAGTTCACAGCTTGAGTACTCAGGCTTTGTGGTACCTGGTCAGGGAGGCGGCCTGGAGCAGCAGCAGTGTGGGCCTGCATCCTAGCATCAATACCCTTTGATGCTAACTCACTCTCCAGGTGAGAAATCCCATCTGCAGTGTCCCAGTAGGAGCCTGTCAATAACTTAGACCAGTAGGACCAAGGTAAAGCAATGGCTAGATTCCAACACTTTTTTTTTTTCCCAACATTATTCTTACACTGGGAGGTGGAGGCAGGAGGATCAGGAATTCAAGGACATAGCAGACCCTGCTTCAATAATGATGATGATGATGACGATTATTCAAGGGAGCCAGCCAGCCAGGAGTGATGGTGCAGGCCAGCCAGGGCTACATAGAGAAACCGTGTCAAAAAAACAAGAAAATAAACAATAAATAAAATAATAATAATTATTATTATTATTCAAGGGTCTGGAGAGATGACTTAGTGATTAAAGCACTGGCGGCTCCTCCAGAGATCCTCAGTTTAATTCCCAGCACCCACATAGTGGCTCACAACCATCTGTAATTGAATCCGATTCCTTCTGGTGTGCACGAAAACAGAGCACTCATAACATTTTTAAAAAATAAATCTGCCAGGCGAGGTGGTGCACGCCTTTACTCCCAGCACTTGGGAGGCAGAGGCAGGTGGATCACTGTGAATTCAAGGTCAGCCTGGTCTACAAAGTGAGTCTAGGGCAGCCAGGGCTACACAGAAAAGGCCTGTCTTTAAAAGCCAAAATAAATAAATGAATAAATCTTTAACTTGGGAGGCAGAGGCAGGTGGATCCTATGAGTTTGAGGCCAGCCTGGTCTACAGAGTGCGTCCAAGACAGCCAGGGACACATACCGAGAAACCCTGTCTCGAAACACCAAAAAAAAAGTGAGGTGGGGAAATCTTTAAAGAAATAAAAATAATTAAAAACAGCTCAAACCCATGGTTTACTCTAACAGGTAGTGAACCCAAATTTCTCTGAGAGCCCGGCTCCTCCAAGGAATTTCCCTCATTCTTTTATTATGTCAATTAACAGCCCCTAGAGACCCTAACCCTCCTCCCTGCTGTTCCATAAAGTCTCTAATCCCGATTTCTGCATCACAGACCTCCAAAGAGTAGGTCAAACAAAGACACAACTCCCCCCCCCCCAGCCCCCAGGGGCTGGGAAAGATGTTAAAGAGGAAGAAGGCGGGCCCTGGAAGCCGGGAACTGTGAAATGCTGGGTCCACAGTGCCTCCTCCGTGTTTAAGAGCCGAGAAGACCCGCACCAGGGCCAAGAGGAACCCGGCCCTTTGTTCCTATTCAGCTTTGTTTCCCTCAGTTCACCTCTGGGAGGCTTTGGCCTGCTAACCAGGGTGCACATTGGCTTGGCTTCTCTTTCTCTGTCTCTCTCTGTCTCTGTCTCTCTCTCCCCCCTCCCTCTCTCTCCTCTCCCTGTCTCTCTTCCCTCTCTCTCTCCACCTCCTCCCCTCTCTCTACCCTCCCCCTCCCCCTCCCCCTCCCCCTCCCCCTCTCTCTCCCCTGCTGATCACTTTCTCACTCTGGAGTCTTCTAATTGCACACTGATAAGCAGCTCGCCTGAGAGGCTGGCACCACCCCCTACTAACCAAGGACCACTTGATGGAATGGGGACAGGAGAATTCTGGATTATGGCCTAGGAACTGCAAACCATCTCCTGTCATCCCCATTTCCACGTCCAGGGAGCAAAGTCTAAACAGCTAACACAGTGGAGTTTTAACTTTCACCCATTGCCCTGGAAAAGCTTGTAAGCACCGGAGCCTACCAAGAGAGAGCAATTGGGCCAACTCCAAAAAAAAAAAAAAAAGGCAGGTCCTAGCCTTTCTCATTTCAGACTTTTCCTCAGATAACCCCTGCTGGGTCCAAGATGTTCAGGGCAACCTAGCTGAGTAGCGGCTTTAAATGCTGGAACAGGTGATGGGGTAGGCTGTGTGAGCCTAGGGCCACAGCCAATCTTGGGGTCCACAAGGAAGCTCTATTATTGTGCAATCCCTTGATCCAGGCAGGGAGGCAAGAAGCTGTGAGCCCTAGTTGTCATGGAGACGCTGGCACAGGTTAAGCCCAACCGCAGTTGACAAGCAGCCTTGAAGAAGAGGTGGGGGGAGGGACTTGGGTGCTTGAAAGCCATCTCAGTTTGGGGCTAAGGGACCCGAGGAGGAGGAGGTAGCCTCTGGGCCTGCGGCCTTAATAGCTGGGTGTAGCCTCTTGAAGAGCAAATCCTCCGTTTCCAGTTGCCACCTCCATCCCCCCCACCCCCCACCCCAAGCCAGGGCTGTTGTAAGAGGTCTGGCACAGTGGAAAAACCCAGAAGCCAGAGACTGGTAGCAGAGCCACACCCACGAGACCAGGAAGAAGCCAGGCTTGCAGATACATTAGTCAAAGCTCAAGACTGGGCCTGAGTCATCACCACTGACAAGAGCACTTCCCTCCTTCTCTGGGTCCCCCTGAATGAATAATGCCCTCCTTTGGGGGACGGGCGGCAAGTGAAACAGAGTCCCTGGCACTCAATGAGTACAGACAGGTTGGGTCCCAGCGATGAAGACCTCGGAAGCACCTGTCTCTTTCATGACTACAGATGGGGGATAAGGAGCCCTCAGCTGTGTTTGCATGTTGCAAGTATTCACCCCCCAAGGCAGGGCTTGGTCCTGTACACACACACACACACACACACACACACACACACACACACACACACACACCACAGGTGGGCCATGCAAGATTAAGGGGTGGCCAGGAGAGGGCTGCTGACTAGATGACCTCAAAGTACCCTTGTGGCCTGGTGAGCTGCCAAGCCCTTCCTGCCTCTACCCTAGGTGATTCTGCTGGGTGGGACCAGCCACCTTTGGCCTTGGATATCTGGAGAACAAAGGGTGACTTCTTTGCTACTGTCCTCTCAGGCTGTTAGACCCGCAAGTCCAGGCAAGTGGTGTGGCCCAAGGAAAGGTAGTATAGACGTTTGAAAGGCATGTGGCGTTTCCCAGGTCTTGAGGCCGTTTAATATTTTGTGCTTTGGCAATATTGTCGATAAGATGTTGGAATTCCTATTCTGGTTTCGGAAGGTCTCCAGATGAGGGTAAATATGCTTTGGCAGTGAATGGGAGGACACAGATGTGACACAGCTGGTAGAGTCAGCTCAGACATGCGCGAGGAGCCCTGTGTTTCGTTGCTGGTACTTTGTAAAACTAGGCCTGGTGGTGCACACCTGTAACCCCAGCGTGCAGGATGTGGAGGCAATAGAGTCAGAAGCTCAAGGTCATTCATGGTTACATAAGTGAGTTCAAGGCCAGCCTAGGAAAAAGGAGACCACACACACACACACACACACACACACACACACACACGTACAAATGAATGGGGAAACCACCACGAGCTATACACAAAGGATCTAGTGCTCATAAGCAGAGCCTTCACCCAGCCTGAGGTGTCGGCTGTAGGCTTCGCCTGGCCCCTCTTAGCAGAATCCTAGGCCCTGAAACAGAACCAGAGCCCCCATGACCCCTACAATAAGACAGTAGGCCTCTGAGCATGCTCAAGGTACAGTGCAGAGAGCCTCCCCCAGCTCCCCGTCCAGCTAGAACCTGCTCTCTGAGATGCGGCCACATAAGTGTTGTGTAAACAGTTTAAAGGGAAAGCAGCCAGCAGCCTCACAGCTCAGCCCTTGTCCCTTCCCGTTGCAACCCCAGGAAGTGACAACTAGGCCTCCAGGACTGAAGTCATGCTTTTAATTGGATTTGACCCACCTGGCATATCTCAATAATTTACCCCTTGTTTTGTTTTTTGTTTTTTGTTTTTTTGAGCCAAAACAGAATATAATGCTCCATTTCGTAGAAGAATTTTAAAACAATCTGTATAGAGTTCGAAGATTGATAGGGTCTTATCAGAAATCTCTTCACCTCTGCCTGCCCCCATGGGCCAGCTAGCCTCAAACTCCCTACACAGCTCAGAGTGCCTTTGAACTCCCAATGCTGTTCACCACCACCATGCCTGCTCAAGAACACAGTCCTCAAGCTGGGCATGGTGGCGCATGCCTTTAATCCCAGCACTCAGGGAGGCAGAGGATCGATGTGTGTTCAAGGTCAGCCTGGGCTACAGAGCAAGTCCACGACAGCCAAGGCTACACAGAGAAACCCTGGAGAAGAAGAAGGAGAAGAAGAAGGAGAAGAAGAAGAAGAAGAAGAAGAAGAAGAAGAAGAAGAAGAAGAAGAAGAAGAAGAAGAGCAGCAACAACACAACAACACAACAACACAGTCCTCTGGACACCCACCCCTACCCCGCCTGTCTTTAGCAAGCTGCATACTCATCTTTGTGAAGCCATATCTGTCACTGTTCTTGTCACCCAAAGTAACAGAAGGAAAGACTGTCAGGGCTGTAAACGACCCTACCCAGGTGTGGTTAGACAAGGGACATCTTTTGCTATGGAGACCCACAGTGGGGACTGACAGGACTTGGGACTCCCTCTGTAACACTGACCTCAGTTTCAAAGTCGCTTGTGACCATCTTTATCTGGGACCTGCCAATGGGACACCCCTGTTCCCTCAGGAAGGGTGGAGAGCAGAGAACACTGCTGTCCCTTTTCCCCAGGAGTAACAAGTGGTGGGGGTGGGGGTGGGGGGCATGCAGTTCCTGAGATGGCACCTCTTAAGGAATCTCAGAGATAAAAAGCCTCAAAAGGAAACAGGCACGGTTTGTCACTGGCTTAGAAGAGCAGAGGGGAGAGGGGGAGGAGAAGGTGTTAGGATCCTAAGAGGTGTGGCATCCCGACCCCAGGAGGTGGCACCAAGAGAGCCTGGGAAGCTGGGGTGGAGTCTTCAGACTTCATGCTCATCAATTGAGGGGTGGTTGGACTGGGGCCTGAGGGGGGGGGAGGGGGCGTGCGCGACACAAAGCAGTTTCTTGGGGCTGGTGCTATTTTCTCTCTCTCTAGAGAGAAGAGCCTCTCTCGACACACGCACGCACGTACGCAGGCAGCACTCCCCGCAGGTCAAGGGCAGAGACATGAGGTTCTCTACATTTTGGGTCCTGCAATTCAGGAAAGCCATCGGCCTCGCAGTCAAGGACGAGGTGAAGACAGGCAGACTGGCAGTGAGTGTTGGGAGGGGCTTCGGGGTGTGGAGGGTTGCATCGGGGAAACCGGACGCCCTGGACAGATGTGGCTGGAGCCATTACCGCTCTTCAGGAATCCTCTACATGTGTGCTGTCCCCAGATAAGGCGCTCTCTTTCCCATGGCCTTTCAGACACTGCCTTTCCCATTCTGTAGAACCTCCAGTGGCTGCCGACCACCAAAGCCTGAACAGAAGAAAGCACACCTAAATGTGTACTGAGACTGGCGTTGAGGGCTCAGGATGTCCCGACACACCTTGCATCTTGTGGTTTCTGAATTGCTTCATGCCCTTTTCTCTGCTTTCTCAACACTTCATCGGCCAGTTGAAATCTTTTCCCACCCCAGGCCCGGTGCTGCCTCTCCCAGAAAGGAAAGCCTTCTCTGGTTTCTTTGCTCACATGACTTAAGTCAGTGCTCTTTCCTCCGAATGCAGAGCATTCTTAACCTCTTTGTGGCGGTGTGACATATTTTACTTTTTGCTTTGGCTGTCTTTGTTAGCTTGTTTTATAGACTAACTCTCCTACAGCCCAGGCCAGCCTTCAACTCACTATATAGCCAAGGCTAGCCTTGAACTCACTATATAGCCAAGGCTAGCCTTGACCTTGTGATCCTCCTTCCTCTGCCTCTCAGGTGCTTGCTGGGATCACAGGTGTGTGACCCACCAAGACCAAGGAGGATGTTGTCAGTCCCCTCCATGTTGGTTTTTGAAGGCTTATAAATCTCTCTCTTGTACAGATTGGTCTCGAACTCATGAACCTAAGCTATCTTCCCAGCACCTACACTTTATGAGAGCATATGCCACAGCTGATTGCCTTGCTCATTTTTGTATCTCTGGCACTCAGTCTCTGACTGTGTGGGCTCGGGGAGTCAGATCTGGTGGCAAGGGAGAGTTATTCAGGTGTTAGGGGTGGCCTGAGTGGAAGGATAGAAATGGGACAGTGTATGGTCCATTTGAGGGGTGTGGAGAGTAGCCATGACACTGGTACACAGGAAGCATAAAGGAAAATAGGCGATAAGGTGGGGGAGGGGCGCACTGTAGGTATCGTACTATGGAGGCCCTGATGTGCAGGGTTTGGCTTTTATCCTGGAGGCAATCAGTGACCACTCTCGGGGACTCATTCAACAAACCCCAAGTGGAAGAGTTGACACAGAATTGTTTTGGGTGGACGCCATCCTCTGGCTAGGACTACTTTAGAAAAATCCTATTCAGTATATTCCAGGGACCAAGCCTTCTTTGCGCCCAGACCAAGAACCTCTTTGTAGATCCCCTTAAAGAGCACTTGACAGGCTTCAGGGGTGTGCTCTGCTCTGTGACAGGTTTCCTGAGACATTTTGTGGGTTCTGCACTCTGTGTGGTACGGACACTTGACTGTGCAGACGGTGTCAGTCACGACCAGAAACAACAACAGAAGCGCACAGATTCACTGTGAGGACTTGGCTTACGTGGCTGTGACCGTGGATGGCGAGAAGTCCCACCATCTGCCACGTCCCAGCCAGAAAGCTAGCGGCATAAGGGTCCTGCCCAGACCTGGAAGTCAGAACCAAGATGGTGTCAGCCCAGGGTGAGGGCGGAAAAGAACAGCATCACAGCTGAAGCAGGCAGAGACACCCACCTAAGACTGGCACCTAAGACACGCACTGCGCATGGTTTTGTGAGCATGGCGCCTTATAGAGAGAGAAAAACAGGCTTCGAGCTGCAGGTCGGTATCAGGTTAAAGTCCAGGCTGAGATCGCTTAGAAACTGCATGGTTTTGGCAAAGCCAGTACTATCTCCAAGTCCTGATGTTACCATCTGGAAAATGTAAATGATCTTGTCCAGAGCGAAGACAAGCACGAGACCTGCCTGCTATGAGCCTCTGCAAGTGGAGTTTGTCTTACCCTTCCTGGAGCCAGGAAGTGGCTGATATGCCTCGAGGAGGGAGGCTGCGCTTGTGACTAGTATTGTCAGTTGCCCTGAGGTATTTTCATAGGCCTTACCTGTCTTCCAGATCTTTTTTTTTTTTTAAGATTTATTGTTTTTGTTTGTTTGTTTGTTTGTTTTTTATTTTATGTGCATTGGTATGTAAGTGTCAGATCCCTTGGATCTGGAGTTACAGAGAGTTGGGAGCTGCCATGTGGGTGCTAGGGATTGAACCCAGGTCCTTTGGAAGAGCAGACAGTGCTCTTAACCACTTGAGCCATCTCTCCAGCCCTTAAGAGTTATTTATTATTATGAATACAGTGTTCTGCCTTCATGTATGCCTGCAAGCCAGAAGAGGGCACCGGGTCACATTATAGATGGTTGTGAGCCACCATGTGGTTGCTGGGAATTGAACTCAGGAACCTCTGGAGGAACAGTCAGGGACCTTAACCTCTGAGCCATCTCTCCAGCCCCCATGTCTTCCGGATCTTACCTGTTTCTCGGCCCCAACCCACTCTTGGCTTTCGGCCAGTCCCCTCCTTCCAGCTGGGACATACTTAACAAGCTGGCAGATCCTATCCTTGACTGAATAAGGACATTGTCCCATAGGCCTAGAGGTATTGTTGGAAGCTGCTCAGTCCCTAGATACCTTGGGACAACCTGTGCACGCCCCCCCCCCTCCAGCCATGTTTGCAGTCTCTGGGCCTGCAGCAGTAACTGGAAAATGATTATAATAAGCTAAATGGGTGCCTCCTTTTTCTGGAGCTGGGGTGAGTTTTCCCCCTTTGCAACCAAAACAAAACAAAACAAAACAAAAACCACAACTGTGGGTCTTTCTGGAGTGAAGCCTTGAGCTGCTGCTGCACACTGCACACAGGAAACGTGCCTATCTGTGTCCCTGAAGGGGAGCAGACTCCAACCCCTTAACTGCAAGGGGGGCCCTGAAGGTTGTATAGGCCAAAGTGTGGGGTGGTGAGGAGAGAGCGTGTCCACTCCGCGGGCATACAGAGGGGTGTAAGGGAAGAGACAAACCCTCCCCAGAATACTCCTGGGGCCAGACATGTGTGTGCACACATGCTTTGTACACGTGTATTTTCCACGTAAAGCGATTTCCTAGTGGCTGAAGTGGGGCATCTTCTAACTCAGTGTACACTCAGCTTCCAACATTGTGCTCCGCTGGTTAACAGGTCAATAGCACAAGTAGTTACTAGATTGCAACCTGTACTTCCTCCCAGCCACTATAAACTGAGGCGTTCCCAACCAGCCTTCCCTTCCGCCTGGTTTGAATACTGGCTTTAAATGTCTCTTAGAACTCATAGATAAACCTTTATTGTTTCTTTAAAAAGTTACATTTCACCAGGTGGTGGCGGCGTGGGGAGGCCAGCACTTGGGAGGCAGAGGCAGACAGATCTCTGTGAGTTTGAGGCTAGCCTGGTCTACAAAAGGAGCCCAAGATAGCCAAGGCTACACAGAGAAACCCTGTCTCAAAAAAGCCAAAACAAAATCCAAAACCCAAACCAAAAAAAAACAAAAACAAAAACAAAAAAAGTAAAATTTTATTTCTCTTGTTTTGACTTTTTATCCATTTATTTTTGAATAATTTATTTATTTTTATTTGACATGCATAGGTGTTTTGCCTGCATGTAGGTCTGCGTGATATTGGAGTTACAGACAGTTGTGAGCTGCCATGTGGGTGCTGAGAATTGAACCCTGGTCCTCTGGAAGAGCAGCCGGTGCTCTTAACTACTGAGCCATCTCTCTAGCCCTGTTCTGACTTAAAAAACAAAACAAAACAATACACACACACACACACACACACACACACACACACACACACACACACACATATACATGGCTCTGTGAAGGCCAGAAGAGGATGTTGGATCCCCTGGATTTGGAGTTACGAGCTTTTTTATAGTCTTAATGGCAGGGCCACTGTTGTGACTTTTTAATTTATTTCTTTTGTGCTCTGCCGAGGATGAGACCCAGGGCTTTGTGCATACCCTGGCCACATATACAATGTTCTCCGTTTATTATAAAATATACCACAATGGATACAGCCGAGACGCAGAGGACAAGCAGGGGTTTGTAAGCTTCATCCTCTCTGGGGGTTCGCGCCTCCTGCTCCTTCAGGACGCCCTTTAAACCTTGATCAAGACTTTAGTAGACCTCAACCTGCAGTGAAAGCCCACCTCCATCCCGGGTGGCTGGGGCGCAGGGCTGAACCTCACAGATCACTTGGGAGTTAAAGCGTTTGGCGAGCTGTATTTCACACCCTGTCAACGGGTGGTGGGGCATCCGGAGACTCAAACACAATATAGGGGCAGCTGGGAAAGGAAGAGGAATTGGTAATAAGTAAAGGCCTACAGAAAAAGTTTAAAGACAGAGGGATGTGAAAACAACCCGAGACTCTTGATATTTCTTGATAAAGCTGAAACACAAATACCTGTGGGGTTGTAGAGTGCAGACATGGATGTAAATTGGCCCGCATCGCTCACAAGACCTCAGAAACTGGGACCCCTCTTGGTTTGGGACTTGGAAGTTTAGCTGCAGGAGAAAGGCCCACCAGACAGACTGCTATGGGGGACGGACTGACACGGCGCTGGGAAGTGCTTTCACTCAGTGCTTACTGAGGGCCTGTGGTATGCTAAAAGTTGTCCCAGGCTCTGGGAACAGCAATTAACAAAGCGGCCAGGGCTTCCCTGAATCCCACAAGTTTTACGGAAAAGGAAGCAGAGGATCTAAGCATTTCTGGCTCCTAGAGCTGAGGCTGAGGAGCACGTGGGCTCGGCAGTTCCTGGAGGTGTCCCAGCACACGTGGAGTCACCCCTGCAGAACGATCCGGCTGCCGGCGCCTCCGCGGTCTCCGCATGGCTCCGCCCGGCTGGACTCCCGCCCCCGGCCCGGCCGACACGTGGGTTCCTGCACGTCCGCTGGGCTCCCACTCTGACGTCAGCCCGGAGCCTCCATTTAAGGCCCCGCCCGCGTGCTGCTCCGACTGCTGGAGCCACTGTCGCCAAGTACAGGCCATCCTGTCGAGTGCTCAACGCGCACCGTCGTGCACTAGCGGTACGGACGGGCCCACGTTGCCCGCACGAGGGAGGGTGGTCCCTACCCGGGGTGGAGGTGTAAAGGTGTTCGGATCTGGGCACGCGTGGCTTATTGCGCTCTGGAGCACTGAGTAGCCGGCCCCACCCAGCCTGGGACTGCAAGTCCGGGTGTTTGAAGAAGGATTTGGGGGTGGCTGATCTGTAGGTTGGGAGCCACCAAACAGATGCAATGGAGCCTTGAGAAATCTGTGATCCGGTTACTCGAGCCCATACGAGACTAAAAGCCTCAGCACGTTTGAGTGTGTGTTTATGGGGGGAGTACTTGGGAGCAGCCTCGCGGTTTGCATTTTCCCTTTTGTGGACTCGGTGGAGTGGTTGTTCAGATTATAGGGCGCTCTTGGCCTAAATGCAATTTAAGAGGCTCCTGGTGTGGTCTGTGGATTGTGCTAAGCGCGCTGCGTGCGCAGAGGAAGAGCGAAAAGTCGCAGCCTTCTGCACCCTAAACGGAAAGAGGAAACCTGTAGCGCCGGGGAGTGCGACACTCATCGCGTGGGGAGTAGACGCACCCTGACTCAAATGAAGTCCGGAACTGAGGTTCGGGGGAGGGCGGTTATTTGCGAGAAGAAGCCCACGGCCTGCCCTCAGCCTGGAGGAACCTTCAGGGGCTGTCTAGAAATAGCAGCGGTTGTAAGGGGACCGGGTTCCTGCTTGATGGCTCTAGGCTTCTTGCCCGGACATCTTGCCGAGTCCTATTGCTCTTTGGAACGATTTCAAAGAGAGACGTAGTGCTTGCTAGGAAAAATGGCTCTCGTGGTTCTGGGGAGCTCCGGGCCTCGGGCCTTCTGAAACTCTATCGCCTTTCGGAACTGAAGGCATTTCTCCTTAGCGGTCTCATCCTGGGCAATGCGGCCCCGCCCTGGCCGGTGAAGGCCCTGTTTTCTGGTATTGGCATTTGAGATCTGACCCAGGCTGAGACTGCTGGCAGCCTCTCTTCACAATGTTTGTATGTGCTTCGGCTCCAGGAAGGGCCGAAGTGTGACCGAGCAGTCTCATCCATGGCCAGCAGCCACTAGACCTAGCTTACTACCTTGCTCTGGGATTGCGCACGCGCACAGCCTTACCGGGTCAGAAGCATCTGGGCTGGTCATAAAACTTGTAGGTTCCTGTGCGCGGGGAGGGAGGGGGCGCGGGAGGATAGGAAGTAAGTTTGCGCGTGCGTAGGTCTTAGCACGTTGCTTAGCTTAAGGGTCGCACCTTTTGGCCGTTATTGGCGCCCTATGCTCTTTATATTTGGTGCTTCCTGGAGCACCTAGGCACCTTACTGTAGGACTGGGCGATGGGGGAAGAGTAAGGGGAGTCTCTACTAATCGTGTGTGAGGAGAGGCCGTCCCCCTTTGGGATTATTTAAAATGAGTAAGTCCTCAGAAGAATGCTGCACTTACACGGAGACCTCCTTATTCTTTTTTCACTTCAAGGTGAGGACCTTCACCCAGGCTTTTATTTATTTAATTTTCTTTTTCGAGACAGGGTTTTTCTGTGTAGCCTTAGCTATCCTGGATTCACTTCGTAGACCAGGCTAGCCTCGAACTCACAGTGATCCTCCTGCCTCTGCCTCCTGAGTGCTGGGATTAAAGGCGTGCGCCACCATTCCCGGCTAAAGTTGGCACTTTTAAAGACAGGGACTTGGTTGACCCACCCCCCACCTTGGAGAGGCCACAATGGCTTGCATTGTTTCCACCTTAGGTCCCAAGAGATTCAAAGTCCAAGATGGCATCCCTCAAGGACCAGCTGATTGTGAATCTTCTTAAGGAAGAGCAGCCCCCCCAGAACAAGATAACAATTGTTGGGGTTGGTGCTGTTGGCATGGCTTGTGCCATCAGTATCTTAATGAAGGTAAGTGGGGCTCCTTCATGTCACAAGCCCGTGTGTGTGTGTGTGGGGGAATCACCCCTACCTACATTGTCATATTGTATATAAAACTGTTAAGGTTTGCACACTGGGAGAGGGGGTCTGTGAAGCATTTTGCCACATAGTGATACACAGAAAGGATTCTCCAAAGTAGCAGTATCAAGGATGACCAGGCTGAGCTCTGTATAAAATGCTGCCAGCGTGTATGCCCTAGAACAGCCCCTGTATTGTACCTTTACAGTGCAAGGGTTGCATGAGTCAACCGGGGCTTTCCCACATGCTAGGTCACTCTTGAGCCGTGTGCCCAACTCTACATACAGTGCGTGTTGAACGGAAATTTAACACGTGCATGTGGTAAAATTTAAAGTCCTACTGAGCGGGTTACCTTGAACTTCTATCCGATCCAGACCCCATTACTACTTGATGTATATGGTTTTTTTTCCCCTTTGGGTGGAAAATTGTGTGAGCACACATGTGGAGGGCACAGGACAACTTCTGGTTAGTTCTACCTCGTGAGTTCCGGAGAGCAAACTTGGCTCAGCAGGCTTGTGTCCGCTGCTTTCATCCACTGCTTTTATCAGTCATAGAGCAACAGTTTAATTACATAATAAATTACCTACCTATATGGTGCTCTACTTGTAGGCCAGAAGAGGGCACCAGACCCCATTATAGATGGCTATGAGCCACCACGTGGTTGCTGGGAATTGAACTCAGGACCTTCCCTCCAGCCCCATGTTGTTGCTCAAACTAGCCTCAGACAATCCTCCTGCCTCTTCTTCCTGGGTGTTGGGATTATATGTCCAACCTCACTAGCTTTGCAGAATACTGTTATAGTGTTAACTAAAACCTGGCTTATATATATTTTAAATTCGAGGCAAATTTTAAGGGCTTGTTCACACTGGGCAACAGTCGGCCACGGAGCTTTGTGCCTAGTCCTAGTTGCAATCCTTGGTACTGGCCAACATCACCTAGTTAGTGAACAGCAACCCTCACCCCTCACTGCTCCAGGGGGAGCTTTTCCGGAAAGTCTCAACGCTGCATGGGACCACTTGGGGGGGGAGAGCAATGGGTTCTGCTTTGAGTGTTTCCTAACGGACTAGCACAGCGCCACCCTCCTGTGCCTGGAATACAGAAAATGTCATCTCCAGAAAAGTGTTCAAAGTGAGGTCCCGCTTAACTGAGGCTTTTGTCTTTTAGGACTTGGCAGATGAGCTTGCTCTTATTGATGTCATGGAAGACAAGCTGAAGGGAGAGATGATGGACCTCCAGCATGGCAGCCTCTTCCTGAGAACACCAAAAATTGTCTCCGGCAAAGGTTGGTTGCGGCTAGCCGCTCCTAGTGTTAACGACTCGGGCTCCTCGCTGGGAGGGCCTTGGGTACCAAAGCCTTGACAGTTAGTGAAGGGTTCTCAGTGGAAATTCTCTGAATTAGAATGTGATGAGTAAGTTCTGGATCTACAAGTGTGTGATGATGTGTGGGTTGTGGGGGGAGCTGCAGTCCTGGGCACGCCAGGCTGTGCTCCACTTGGCTGAGTGACAGACAGCCCCAACCTTCGCTCTGTTTGGTACTAACACAGGGTTGAGGACTTTACCGCAGGGGCCTGCACAGCCGATTGTTCTTGGCTTGACATTTTTACACTTGACTGGCCCAAGCCAGGAGCCCAGGATTGCAAGTCTTTGCCATCTTACCCCATAGGCAGCTCTCTGGGCCTTCTGTCCTGTGCTACAAGGGGAGAAAAGGAGGTTAGAGAAAACTGCAGGACTCTTGGCAAAAATTAAGTTGGCTATCTTAAAAAAAAAAAATTAAAGAGTAAACAGAATGCCAGAAGAGCCAGACGTGGTGATGGTGGCGGCGGCGCTCACCTTTAATTCCAGCACTAAGGAGGAAGAGGCAGGTGGATCTCTGAGTTTGAAGCCAGCCTGGTCTACAAATTGAGTTCCAGGACAGCCAGGGTCACAAAGAAACCCTGTGTCGAAAAACGAGAGAAAATATGCTGAGTGTGGTAGCACATTACTTTAAAGCCAACCAGAGAACATAGCACATGTCTCAAGGTGCAGTGTGTAATAATACTATGCTGGGATCGAGAATAAATGAATTAATATGGAGATCAAATAGGAACAATTCGTGTTATAATGTATGAGAAAGGCACCGCCCCCACTCTTCCTCTGAGAGACCACAGTTAAAGCTACACACCAAAGGGAGGATGTGGGCTCCATCTGCCATGCACAAAAAGGCTGGAATAAAATCCTCTCTGGTGGAAGGTTTATGGGACAGGTTTTTACTGGGTAGGAAAAGTTCCCTGAAGGCACCTTCACTTATGGTTTTCTCTGTAGACTACAGCGTGACTGCAAATTCCAAGCTGGTCATCATCACAGCGGGAGCCCGTCAGCAAGAGGGAGAGAGCCGACTCAATTTGGTCCAGAGAAACGTGAACATCTTCAAGTTCATCATTCCCAATGTTGTGAAGTACAGTCCCAACTGCAAGCTGCTCGTCGTGTCCAACCCAGGTGAGGCGTGTGGTCTGCGGAGGCACCCAGCCTGTGTTCACCTCGTGGTGACGTGAAATGCCTGACAGGGTCTCTGTGTGTAGCCTTGACTGTCCTGGACTTACTTATAGCCCAGGCTGGCTTTGAACTCACAGAGATCCACCTGCCTCTTCCTCCCAAGTACTGGGATTAAAGGCATGCACCATCACCACCCGACATGATTTTGTTGTTGTTGTTGTTGTTGTTGTTGTTGCTGTTGTGTTGTTTTCAAGACAGGGTTTCTCTGTGTAGCCTTTGGCTGTCCTGGACTCACTTTGTAGATTAGGCTGGCCTCGAAAAATTTAGACTTTTTACTTCTGATCTTGGGGAAGTGAGTAACATTGTGAGTAATTTTATTCTTTTAATAGATGCACAGTTTATTTTTTAAAAAATACTTTGAAAATTTGATGGACACAAATTATATAGAAGGCGCTACCAAAATGCCCATACATCTCGAACAGTGTCAAAGCCATGTCGTCTTTTGAGTTACCCGTTATATGAGTATTTTGTTTTGCTCTTTGTAGTGGATATCCTGACCTACGTGGCTTGGAAAATAAGTGGTTTCCCCAAAAACCGAGTTATTGGAAGTGGTTGCAATCTGGACTCTGCTCGGTTCCGCTACCTGATGGGAGAGAGGCTGGGCATCCACCCGCTGAGCTGCCACGGGTGGGTCCTGGGAGAGCACGGAGACTCCAGTGGTAAGTCTTTAATATCAGCTTCCCTTCTCTTTATGAAAACAAAAAGATTACATAAAAGGCTTCTAGGCATTTCTTTCCTAACCCTCCAGCCTTAGTTTCTGTGCACGTGAGAATTTCAGGTGTGAGTCACCATGCCTATTCACGCACGTTTGTTTGTCTTGGTGCCAGTGATCGAAGCCAGGACTAAGCACAGGGTACTGGGCTAGGTTAACCAGGGCCATTGACTCCAGCAGTTCACACTTGACTTCAAATGCCTGCCCCTGATGAGGTCAGCCAGATGAGATGTGGCAGTTGAGAAGGGTCACATTTAGGTCCACTGCCAGGGAAACCCCCTTTCTGTGTGTGAATGCTCTCATCATATTGACACTAAGTATGTAGCTAAGCAAAGTCGGTTAGCATTTATAGTTCCTGCTTTTTTGGTGGGGAGTAGGTTTTGAGACAGGGTCTCTCTGTGTAGGCTGGCCTCGAACTCACAAAGATCCACCTGCCTCTGCCTCCCCGAGCGCTGGGATTAAAGGCGTGCGCCACCACCCACGCCCGGCCACTTCCTGCTACGCTAAAAGCCATAGCTTCAGTGATCCACCTTTGAAAAGTGGGGGTAACCTTCCTCAGCAGATGAGGCTGGTGAGGGTGGGACGCATACTGGGTGTGAAACAGTAGTGTGAGCTGCCCTGACTGTTCCAGTGCCCGTGTGGAGTGGCGTCAATGTCGCCGGCGTCTCTCTGAAGAATCTGAACCCGGCCCTGGGCACTGATGCCGACAAGGAACAGTGGAAGGAAGTGCATAAACAGGTCGTGGACAGGTGAGGCTTCCCGCTGGCAACCTGGGGGTCTGCAAAAGTACAGCTCTCTAAACGGGTTTTTGTTTGTTTGTTTTTTGAGAGAGGGTTTCTCTCTGTGTAGACCAGGCTGGCCTCAAACTCACAGCGATCTGCCTGCCTCTGCCTCCCGAGTGCTGGGATTTTAAAGGCGTGTGGCACCACCACGCCTGGCTGTAAGATTCTTCAAGACCATAATCAGACAAGTTAAATTCTTTAAGACCATGATCAGACAAGTTAAATTCTTTAAGACCATGATCATACAAGTTAAATTAGGTCTACCTTCCACAACACATTAATTTACTCTAAGAGTTAAAAAAATTTTTTTAATGAGCTACATCTATTTTTGTGTGTGGGTGTTCTGTCTGCTTACATGTACATACCACATGCCACATGCGTGCACTATCCATGTCACCTGGAAGAGTTAACAGGAACTTGGGAGCCATCTTGAGGGTGCTGTCTATCAAACCTAGGTCCTTTGAAGAGCTGCCAGTGCTCTTAACTAGTGTGCCATTTGCAGCCCCCAGAAACCTGATGGGTGTCACCTAGGTTTTTATTTTACTTACACTAAGAAAAATATAGCCAAGTTCTTTATTTGGGTAATGTGGGGATCAAGGTATGGTCTAGTTGTTTTGTTTTGCTTTTGTAGTTCGAGACAAGTTCTCTTTGCAGCCCTGGCTTCCCTAGAACTTGCTCCTGGACCGGGCTGGCTTCCTCCAGAGTTCTGGGATTAGCTTGTGCCACCCTTGCCTGACTTTGATTTTTAAGTAAATTCTAGATTTTTATTTTTGAGACAGGGTCTCTCTGTGTTAGGCTTGGCTGTCCTAGACTCGCTTTGTAGACCAGGGTGGAACTCACAGCGATCTGTCTGCCTCCTCCTCCTGAGTGCTGGGATTTAGATTTTTTTTTTTTTCAAGACAGGGTTTCTCTGTGTAGCCTTGACTGTCCTGGACTCACTTTGTAGTCCAGGCTGGCCTCGAACTCACAATGATCCACCTGCCTCTGCCTCCCGAGTGCTGGGATTAAAGGCATGCGCCACCACGCCCGGCTCCTAGATTTTGTTTTTTTAAGTAAATGTGGGAACTTTGTTTCCTGGCCTGTTTCATTTGAGATGGCCTTGATTCAACTGTGCTGTGTGTGTGAACATCATGGATTTTGTATTAGCGACCTTCTGTTGCTGTAACAGACCAGTTCACAGAAGAGTTTGTTTTGGTCTGGTGGTTCCCAAGGGTTAGAGTCCATAGTAACAAGGCAGAGGCATGAACAGCAAGAGGCAGGCTACTTCAGCAGCAGCTGAGAGCTCCCCTCACCCACAGACAGGAAGCAGAGAGCTGACTCAGTGGTGCCAGCCTGTTGAAACCTGAAATCCCGACCACCCAGTGACATTCTTGCCTCAACAAGACCTAATCCTCCCCCAAACAGCTGTTAACTGGGGACCAAATTTTCAAATGCCCTAGACTTATAGGGGACATCTCATTCATTGAAGACAGCAAAGGTTTTTTTGAGGTGCTTGGAATGGAGCAGAGTCCCCTGCGTATGAGGGACAGAACACACTTCCAGTCCAGTCAATATTTCATTTTGGTTTTCTGCCAGTTCTGTTGGTACAGTTCAATTGTTTTGACAATCTAATTATGTACAGGACTGTCCTGTCCACTGGGGGATCAGACTTTTTGCCTTGAATGTAACATGTCTTGGTGTTACTTACGGTAAAATGTGTTCAGTGAAAACCTTTTCTTTGTCTCTCCCTTGCCCGGCCTTGCTATTCCACAGCGCCTATGAGGTGATCAAGCTGAAGGGTTATACATCTTGGGCCATTGGCCTCTCGGTGACAGACCTGGCTGAGAGCATCATGAAGAATCTTAGGAGAGTGCACCCCATCTCCACCATGATTAAGGTAGGTTTGGAGTTTTAATTATTTATTATGTACACAGTGCTCTGCCTGCATTTACACTGGCAGGCCAGAAGAGGGCATCTGATCACATTATAGATGGTTGTGAGCCACCATGTGGTTGTTGGGAATTGAACTCTGGACTTCTGGAAGAGCAGGCAGTGTTCTTAACTGCTGAGCCATCTCTCCAGCCCTAGAGTTTTGTGATTTTGGTTTGCTATTTTTTTCCCCCGAGGCAAGGGTCTTAGTGCCTGCTGCCTCAGCCTTGAGCTTATGTAGCTGAGGTTAACCTTGAACTTCCTCCTGCCTCCAGCTCCCATGTGCTGGGTTGTGCCAAGCCTAGCTGTTGCTGACTTAATGACTTTCTATTTTACTGTTCATTATTACATCATACCTGGGCATTTCTGGAATAGGCTGGCAATGGCATTCACCATTTTCAAAAGGAGCACGCCTTTAATTCCAGCACTTGGGAGGCAGAGGAAGAATAGGTCTCCAGGTTTGAAGCCAGCCTGGCCTACAGTTTCAGGACGGCCAGGACAACAAAGAGAGACTGTCTTGGAGGGTAGAGGCGGTAAAGATCTAAATCCCAGGAAACTTTAGACAAGATGTAATCTCTGTCATTTGTATCCAGGGTCTCTATGGGATCCAGGAAGATGTCTTCCTCAGTGTCCCTTGTGTCCTGGGACAGACTGGAATCTCAGATGTTGTGAAGGTGTCTCTGACTCCTGAGGAGGAGGCCCGCCTGAAGAAGAGTGCTGACACCCTCTGGGGGATCCAGAAAGAGCTGCAGTTCTAAAGTCTCCCCATGTCCTAACACTTCACTGTCCAGGCTGCCACAGGGTTTCCGTGGAGACCACACTCTGTCTCCTCCTCATCTGGGCTGTGCTTAGTGCGGTGGTGTTGAGGTGGGCTGATGGAAACCTCAGTTCCCACAGCTCTACCCTGATGCTAAGTGGTACTTGTGTAGTGGTAACCTGGTTAGTGTGACAGTCCCACTGTCTCCAAGACACACTGCCAATTGTGTGCAGGCTTCAACAACCCTGGGGGCCTGTTGCGTCACCTCTGTGCACCCACCCTCACCAAACATGCCTAGGCCAGCAAGTTCCCAGCCAGTCACAACCTGGCTCCAGTGTGTAAGTCCATTCTGCAAACCTTGTGCGTAACTGTCTAAAGGATACTATTTTGTGTATTATATGTGTCAGTATACATTGCAATCGTATGTAAAATGTGAGATCTGCACATGGATGATGTAACCAACTACCCAAGTGTCATGCCAACGAGAACACCAAATAAACCTTGAACAGTGACTGCTCTACTAACTTTTTTGTTTTTTGTTTTTTTGTTTGGTTTTGTTTTTCAAGACAGGGTTTCTCTGTGTAACAGCCTCGGCTGGCCTGGAACTCAAGCAATCTGCCTGCTGGGATTAAAGGCGAGCACCACCACAGTGGTAGCCTGCTTCTGCTCTCTTATTAAGAGAAAGTTGAGAAGCTAGTGGAGGTGACCTTTGACCCCAGCGGAGGCTGTGGAGCTCTGAGTTCCAGAACAGCTGGAGCTACAGAGTGATACCCAGCTGGGGAAACAACTCCAGGAAGCCTCGGGTCCCCAGGACTCAGCTGCACCCCTGCCCCTGGCATCTCCGCACTGGGGAGGCAAAGGGAACTGGGTTCAGTGAGGGTCTGTTCTACTGCTGTGAAGAGGCTGCTGTGACCTCACAACTCTTACAAAGGAAAACATTTCATTGGCTGGCTTACAGTTGAGGAAGCACCAGAGGAGCAGGAAGAGCTACCAGGCCTGCCTTGGGCATTGAAACCCCAGAGCCTGCACCCTTTGACACAGTTCCCCCAAGGCTACCCCTACTGCTGCTCCCTAAGCATTCAAACACTTCACTCCATGGGGGCCATTTTTATTCAAATGGCTACAGTGAGGCACGTGTCTCACAAGAAATGTGTCTCACAAGAATTAAAGCGGGGAACTATTAGAAGGCACCTTGGCCTTTACACCTGTGAGCTATGTAGAACCGGTTACCTTGATTACATTGTTGGGAAATAAGGTCTGGAACAACTAAAGTTTTCTTTGTTTTGGTGTGTATGGGTGTTCTGCCATGGGTGTGGGACTGTGCCTTGGGACTGTAGCTGGGATGGTTGTGGGTGCTGGGGACTGAACCCAGGCCCTCTGGGTACAATTTAATGCGCAGCTATATGACATGAATTTACACATTAATGGTGTAACTAGATATTCTTTGGTTAGTTTCCATTTTCAATGGCTATTTGTGTTCTAAACCCAAGGGACTAAGAGCTTCACCATAATATCCCACATTCACATAGGCATTTTATACGTAAACATAAATGCTGGCCAATTGACCATAGGCAGCAGTGCTCCATTAGGAAGGGGCACAGACACAGGGTGCTGAAGAATTCCGGACCAGTGCTTGCCACCTGCTGACCTGAGTTCCCCAGAGACAACAGAATTAAAGGTGAACTGACCCCTACAAGTTGCCTGAACTCAATGCTAAACTAGGGAGCCTCTCGGCTTTCTCTTTAGCCATCCTCAAGATATTTTGTAACCAACTCTTAGGTAGTGTCCTGGCTACTTTTTGATCAACTTGACACAAGCTAGTCATTTGGGAAGAGGAACTAAACTATCTGACAAATAATTGCCCGAAGGCAAGTCTAGAGTGCATTTTCCTAATTAGTGATGTGGAGGGTCCAGCTCACTAGGCAGGTGGTTCTGGATTGTAGAAATCAGGCTGAGCCAGGCACGGTGGTGCACGCCGGTAATCCCAGCACTAAGGGAGGCAGAGACAGGCAGATCTCTGTTTTGAGGCCAGCCTGGTCTACAGAGTTAGTCCAGGACAGCTAAGGTAACACAGAAACCCTGTCTCCAAAAACCAAAGGAAAATAGAAACGAAAAGAAAAATAAAAAGGCTGAGGAAACCAGTAGTTAGGTTCCTCCAAGGCCTCTGCTTCAGCTCTGGCCTCAAGGTTTCTGTTTTGAGTTCCTGTGGTAAGCTCCTGGATGTGGCTGTGTAAGCCAAATAAAGCTCCTCCTCCTCAAGGTTTTTTCTTTTTCTTTTCTTTTTTTTTCCCTTGGTTTTTCTCTGTGTAGCTTTGCCTGTCATGGACTCACTCGGTAGATCAGGCTGACCTCGAACTCACATAGATCTGCCTGCCTCTGCCTCCCCAGTGCTAGGATTAAAGGCTTGTGCCACCACTCACTGCCCGGCCTCAAGTTTTGTTTTGTTTTGTTTTTATGAGACAGTGTTTCTTTGTATAGCGTTGGCTGTCCTGGACTTACTTTGTAGACCAGGCTGGCCTCCAACTCACAGCAATCTGCCTGCCTCTGTCTCCTGAGTGCTGGGACTAAAGGTATGCTCCATGCCAGCTCCTAAATTGCTTTTGGTTATGGTGTTTATCACTTGGCAATAGAAAGCTAAAACACTAGCCCTGGAAATTGCACTATTGTGCAATAAACCAGGGCTATATAGAAAGACTCTGTCTCAAAGTAAATAAATTAATCCTTTATTTTTTTTAATATAAAAAAGAAGAAACACCCCTTAAATCTTAAAAATATATATATATATTAAGTATGCAGTGCTCTGCCTGCATACACACCTGCATGCCAGAAGGGGGCACCAGATCTCATTATAGATGGCTGTGAGCCACCATGTGGTTGCTGGGAATTGAACTCAGGACCTTTGGAAGAGCAGGCAGTGCTTTTAACTCTGAGCCATCTCTCTAAGCACCAAAAATGGATTCTTAATTGCTCTTGTACTCAATGGCAATCTGTAAATGTTGTGTGGAACAGATCATGTTCCAGGCTAGCTCTGAGAGTGGTGGCTGCTGTTCCAGAGGGCCCAGGTTTGATTCCCGCCCTACATACTGGCATGGCAGTTCACACCCATCTGCAACCCCAGCTCCAGGGATCCAACATTCTCTTTTGGACTCCCTCCCACACCCCACAAACTCAGACCCTCTACAAAACCAACATGTGCTCCTAACCTCCGAGCCAACTCGCCAGCCCCCCTAAGGGATCTTGACCATTCAGCTCTTCCACAAAATGTCACATTGCTCCACTAAATCGATGGCATTATGCTGCCTGGATCAAACGACCAGAGGTAGCAACCACTTTGGACTTGCTCTTAAAAATATATGGGCATCCAAGGCTGGGAAATAAATCCAACCGAAACTCAGGAGCCGTCTACATCAGTGAAATTTCTAGGAATCCAGTGGTGTGGAGCACAGAGAGATATTGATCCTACAGTGAAGGGTAAGATTTGGCACCCGGCCCCTCCCACCACCAAGAAAGAAAGAAGCACAGCGTTTAGTGGCCTTCTTGGATTCTGGAGGCAGCATATTCCTTACTTGGGTGTGTCACTCCTGCACTTACATGAATGACTCAGAAAGCTGCAAGCTTTGGGTGGCGCCTGGAGCAGGAGAAGGCTCTGCAATAGGCCCAGGCTGCTGCGTGTGCTGTTCTACCACTTGGACCATACGATCTAGCAGATCTGACGGTACTTAGGGTGTCAGTTACAGATAGAGATGCTGTTTGGAGCCTTTGGCAGCCCCAACGGTGGGTCAAAGTGGAGACCTTTGAGATTTTGGAGCAAGGCTCTACCATCATCTGCAGATAGCTTCTCTCCAGGAGGCAGAAGCAGGTGGGTCTCTGTGAGTTCAAGGCCAGCTTGGTCTACAAAGCGAGTCCATGACAACCAAAGCTACACAGAGAAACCCTACCTTGAAAAACAAAAACATCCAAGAAGAGTTCTTGGCCTCTTATTGGGCCTTAATGGAAAATAAAGTTTGACAATAAGCCACTAAGTTACCATGTGACCTGAGCTGCTGCTCATCATGAGCTGGGTGTTATCTCACCCTGTGTGGGGCTGGAGAGGTGGCTCAGAGGTTCAGAGCACTGGCTGCTCTTCCAGAGGTCCTGAGTTCAATTCCCAGCAACCACATGGTGGTTTACAACCATCTATAGTGTGATCTGATGCCCTCTTCTGGCATGCAGGCAGAATACTGTATACAATGATAAATAAATCTTAAAAAATAAAATAGGATGTGCACTGTAGGCTCAATTTTCTTAGCAAATATATTTTATTATGAACTTATTAACCCAGAGTACCTCACTTATAACTCGACTAACCTAAACAATAGGAAAAGGATTAAAGAATACAATAATGAAGCTGTAAGGATATCAGTTCTGAGGAATGATTCTCCTGGCGTAATCAGCAGGATTTCTTCTGCTGGAACTTGGAGCAGCCAGAACCCAGAGCCTCAGCCGAAGCCTGGAGCCCCAAGCCCTCCCTCGAGCAGTTCTCTCTAGGAGCATCTGGAAGTGGAGCGATGAACAGCCAAATCTATCCAAGTCTCCAAAGGACCCACCTCTTGTTTTGGGCTCATTTTTATACCTCCCCTCAGAATTTGTTCAAGGATGTTTTTCAGCTGGTTAATAACCAATTTCCCTCACACAGTGGTTCGACTTCTAAGGGGATAAACATCACCTGCTCTCCCACAAGTCTTTTTCTCATCCCCCAATTTGTGATCTAAACAAAAAACATGTTTATCTCTCCTTCAGTGCACGGCAGCAATCTATTATCAAATGGAGGTAGTATACACGTGATTAGCCAGGCCGCGTGTGGTGCTGCATGCAGGCCTTTAGTTCCAACACTTGAAGCAGAGGCAGGTGGATTGCTGTGAGTTTGAGGCCAGCCTGGTCTACAAAGTGAGTCCAGGACATCGAAGGCTACACAGAGAAACCCTGTCTCGAAAAAAACAAAACCAAAAATAATAATAGCAATAATAATAAATGTGATCAAGCCCAACAAGTCCTGAAGACACAAGTCGCATGAAAAATTGCCCAAAAGCCTATGGTTTCTTCTGTTCCAAAGCCTTCTGCTCTCAA
The DNA here is from genome assembly GCF_964271855.1 of Acomys minous. Lineage (NCBI taxonomy): Eukaryota > Metazoa > Chordata > Mammalia > Rodentia > Muridae > Acomys > Acomys minous. The sequence continues at coordinate 87,329,862 of NC_140484.1, forward strand.
GCATGCACCTCATGGCGTGTGCCCTGCAGTTGGTGGGCCTGGCTCCCTGATGGTTCTGCAGATCATACAGGCACCACCCAGGAGTGGACAGCTGCAGCATCACAACCCCTTTCCGGTCCAGCCCTGCAAGACACCAGCAAAGGGAAACCTTCACTTTGGGCAGTACACATGGTTGTACGTTTTGTTTGAAAGGAGACATGGCCCAGATGTTCAATTGTTGACTCATTCATAGGAGTAGCCAACGGATTGTTTGGATGGGATTACAGATGTGCACCATCGTGCCTGGCTGAGGTGCGAGTTTTTAAACTCTATTTTGTTTGGGGTTCCTTAATGCCTTTATGCTAGTGCTAGCCACAAGAATCAGCCAGGGTGTGAGGATGGAGAAATAAAAAAGATAGAGGAAAAGATATAGGCATTGGTGGTGCACGCTTTTAATCCCAGCACTTGGGAGGCAGAGGCAGGTGGATTGATGTGAGTTCGAGGGCAGCCTGGTCTACAAAGCGAGTATAGGACAGCCAGGGCTACACAGAGAAACCTTGTCTTGAAAAAACAAACAAACAAAAAATACTGTAGCCCCAAGTTAATTTTTCTCAGATCTTTTCTACAGTATTCATCCATGGGAACCAGAAGATTCCTGGAGCAGAAACACAAGCCACCAATTACTTCAGTGCGGCTCCCCGAGAGCAGCTCCGGGAGTGGCGAGGAGGAGAGACGGATCCGTGGTGGGGAGAGGAAACAGTTGTTGAGGAGAAGTTGAGGACTGGAGGAAAAAGCAGTGGTGCTCTGAGACTCAAGCACGTGCTGTACAGGCTGAAGGTCTTAAAGCCCAGGAGACCTTTTCTATCTGTCACTCTCCCTCTGTCTCCATCTCTGTCTCACTTGCTGTCTGTCTCACTCTTCACTCTCTGTGCACTTCCTTGCTTGCTGTCCGTCTGTATCTCTGTCTATCTAATTATCTATCCATCTGTCTTGTTTCCTGTTACCCATCTTTCCATCTCCTTGCTGCTTGCTCCACATCTATCATTTGCTGTTCCACATCTCACTCTAGCGCTCTCTCTCTCTCTCTCTCTCTCTCTCTCTCTCTCTCTCTCTCTCTCTCTCAGTTCCCCATCTCACTCTCACTCCCCCTCTCTCTGACTCTTTTTTTTTTTTTTTTGGTTTTTTGAGACAGGGTTTCTCTGTGTAGCCTTGGCTGTCCTGGACTCGCTTTGTAGACCAGGCTGGCTTCGAACTCACAGTGATCCACCTGCCCCTGCCTCCCAAGTGCTGGGATTAAAGGCGTGCACCACCACGCCTGGCTCTCTCTCTGACTCTTACCTGCTTTCTCTGCCTTTTATCTAACTAACTTCTTGCTTGTTTGCTGTGTTTGTCTAACTAACTGTCTCTATGGGCCAAGCCCAGTATTTTTATTGAAATGAAGTTCAAATTTTTTGTTACATATTACATTATGATTTTTTTCATCGTTACAATCACCAGGGCAATCAAAAATCAAAGGAATAAGAAGGAAATACAGCCAGGCAGTGGTGGTGCACACCGTTAATCCCGGCCCTTGGGAGCCAGAGGCAGGCACATTGCTGTGAGTTCGAGGCCAGCCTGATCTACAAAGAGAGTTCAGGACAGTGAAGGCTACACAGAGAAAACCTTCCTCATGGGGAAAAAAAGAAGAAGAAGGAAATACAAAAGTTCTGTAACAAAACATACAACCAAAATCAATCATTTTCCAAACAACGGTCAGCATAACCTGCTTCTTGCTTCTTAAACAGTACTCAGGAAAGTTTAATCATAAATTTCCCTGGTCTAAAGCCAATGTGTTCACAAGATGGTCAAAGCAACATAGCTTGAGCTACATGTTCTCCAAAGGAAAAACTTGACTTCCTCCTAGTCCCAGGCTCACAGCTGTGCTTTCCAAGGCCAGGCTAACTCCCAAGGGGTCCTCTATTGTAAAATATCTGTAAAGCATAACGTTCCAAGCCTACCTTCTATTGTTTTCAAAGCAGATTCTAAAGAAACTTTTCTACAGGTAACAGTGTCTAGCCAGATACTGTTCTGTCAAGTTTTAAACCTTCTTTCCTGCAGTTTCTGCTTGGGTGCTCACAGTCAGAGCCAAGACTCGCTCATTGTCTCAAGCCTTTGGCCAAATACCTTCCTTCAACATTCTCTGTGGGAAAAAGTTTTCCCTGTATGATTTTCCTAAGGGCTAAGAAATAAAGAGAAAAAAAAATGGTTTAAGGAGAAATAGTAGATTTCTAAGTAACATTCCCTGTGGACCATACATGATATTTAGGGGCAGGGGTGCTCAGCTGGGGGTCTTTGGAACTTTGTCAAGCAAAGCCTGTATGACTTGTCCTCATGTCTGTGACACTTCAGTCATCTGCATGCTTAGACTTTTTTCATCTCAAGGCCAAAGGTGTACGTCAAGCTCACATCCTCACCTGGAACTAATAATAAACTTTCTTAACCAACAGAAGTATCTGGCCAAGTCCTCAAGGCCTTGCAAAAGTCTGCAAGCCAAGGTCGTGGGTCCTCTGGCCTGCTTCTGTTAAGCACTCCAAAACATGGCGCCTAACACCTTTACCTCTCTTCTAAGGTTCCCCCCCCCCCCAACCCTAGATAGGAGAGAGAGAACATCAGAAGGGACAGGGGATGTAGGTCTCACTCAATTTAGTCCCAGCTGGTTAGGGTTGTTGCTTGCTTTGGGAAAATACCAATCTCAGTCAGGACATCTAGCAATCCAGCATCAGCAAAGCACACACACAGTAAGACAAAGCTCCTCCTTCCGCCTCCATCAGCACCCTCCAAGCTCTCTCTCCCCTTTCCTCCTCCCCTCCCCCTCCCCTCTCTCCTCCTCTCTTGCCCTCTCTGCTCTGGTATTTTATATTCTCCACAAAGTCCTTAGAATTCCACTAGCTCCAGCTGGCAAAGACCACACCCTGCTCAGCCACAGGAGGCAATTAGCAGGTGTGGACAAACTGAAAGCAACCCCATATCCCACACTTGGGATTAAAACCAAAAATCTGCTTACATAACATAGACTGAAGATGAGCAGCCCTGGAAGAATTCTCCAGGCCCTCAGGGGCAGCGTGGCACTGCTGAGACTGAGAAGCTCCCGGACTCTCCGCCTCTCCCGTGTGAGGCCGCCACTGTTGGACTCCACAGATCACAGCCTGTAAGACAATTTAAACACATCTTCTTAATTATGTGTATATATATATATATATAGTGTGTGTGTGTATGTGCATGTGTGTATGTGTGTTTAGATATGTATTTGTGTATTTACATATGTATACAGTCTATTAGTGCTGTTCCTTTAGAGAAGTAGGTCTCATTCCTAAGAATGCAACCCTTTGGTACGGTCGTTTATGTTGTGACGACCCCAAACCATACAATGCTTTTGTTGTTACTTCACAACTGTGATTTTGCTCCTGTTATGAATCATAATGTAAACATCTGTATGCAGCCTCTCCCCCAAGGGGGTAGCGGCCCACAGGTTGAGAACCACTGCTTTAAAGAATCCGGACTAATATCCTATGTGTGTGCTGAGGGCATGTGTGCATGTGAGTGCAGGTGCTCTTGGAGGCAAGAGGCATCCAATTCCCCTAGAACTACAGTTATGTGAGTGTGTGTGTGTGTGTATGTGTATGTGTGGTACGTGGTGTGTGTGTATGTGTGATGTGTGTGTGGTATGTGTGTGTGTATGTGTGTGTGGTGTGTATGTGTGTGTGGTGTGTGTGTGTGTATGTGTGTGTGTGGTGTGTGTGTGTGGTGTGTGTGTGTATGTGTGTGTGTGGTGTGTGGTGTATGTGTGATGTGTGTGTGGTGTGTATGGTGTGTGTGGTGTGTGTGTGGTGTGTGTGTGGTGTGTGTGGTGTATGGGTGTGTGTAGTGTATGTGTGTGTGTGGTGTATGTGTGGTGTGTGTGGTGTGTATGGTGTGTGTGGTGTGTGTGTGTGTGGTGTGTGTGGTGTGTGGTGTGTGTGTGGTGTGTGTGTGTGGTGTGTGTGGTGTATGGGTGTGTGTGGTGTATGTGTGTGTGTGGTGTATGTGTGTGTGTGGTGTGTATGGTGTGTGTGTGTGGTGTGTGGTGTGTGTGGTGTGTGTGTGGTGTGTATGGTGTGTGTGGTGTGTGTGTGTGTGGTGTGTGTGTACATGCTAGTGCACAGGGAAGCCAGAGGATGACATCAAGTGTTGCCCCCTCCTCAGGTGTCACCCACCAGATTCCTTCAGACAAGTATACTCACTGATAGGCGCTAACTCCCTGTCTCTGCCACACCAATTCTGAAATTGCTGCATGTAGAACCACTTGCAGCTTTTTAACCTGTGTTCTGGGATCCAAGTCCAGTTCTCAGCTTGCACTGACTGCGCTTAACCAACTGAGCCATCTCCTCAGACTAGCAGTAATTTAAATAACAGGTGAGTGGTGGTGGCCCACGCCTTTAATCCCAGGCAGAAGCAGGAGGGTCTCTGAGCTAGACGCCAGCCTGGTCTAGAGAGTGCGTTACAGGACAGCCAGGGCTACACAGAGAAACCCTGTCTTGAAAACAAAACAAAACAAAAGCAAACAGACGTACAGACCACCTCCCCACCTTTCCCCCACCCTCCCCTACAACACACAAATAAAATAAATAAATAAATAAATAGCCTACAAACGACGTAAGGCTTGGGTATCCACAAAAGTTCTGCACTTCAGCAAAAAGGTAGCGCAGTTACTGCCAGGGCCTTCAAGGAGGCGCTTCCCGGGCTAGCAGCCTCTGTGTGGCCTCAACGTGCAGACCTAGAGGTCTACGAATCCTTCTGGAGTCCATAGCCCAGGCCCTGCTGGTGGGCGTGCCTGACTGGCAGGGGGCGTGGCAGGGGCGTGGCTTTCGCGCTGACGTAGTCCCTAGCGTGCTACGTTCGTTATAAACGTTGGCCCCTGAACCTAACTGTGGTCCCGGTTTCACTCCTCTGCATCGGTGTCAGCTCTAGGCTGTATCTTTTGCATCCTTCCGGTGAAGGAAGGCTTCTGTGGGCTTGTGGTACTGGGCAGGGGAGGAGCCTGCAGGGAGCCGCCTCAGGAGGCTTCAGTTTTACTCCTCCCACACTCTAGGTAGGGAACCCCTGGGTTTTCCTGGATCTTGGCTCCTGAACTCTGCAAACTCAAGAGGTAGCTTCTAGGCAGGTTTGGTGGCACAGGCCTGTAATCCCTACACTCTGAGTGACTGAGACAGGAGGATTGCTATGATTTCCCCCTACTCTTCCCCCTACCCTCACCCCAGGACAGGATTTGTGTTTCCCTGGCTGTCCTGGCCTCACTCTGAGACCACGAATTTACAGTCATCCTTGCCTGTCCCGAGTGCTGGGATTAAAGGTGTGGGCCCAGCTTTTTTTTTTTCCCCCATTTGTTTTTCGAGACAGGGTTTCTCTATGTAGCCTTGGCTGTCCTGGACTCTATTTGTAGACCAGGTGTGCTCCACCAGGCCTGGCTTTTTTTTTTTTTTGAGTGTGTGTGTGTGTGTGTGTGCCCGCGCGCGAGATGAGTTCAAGGCCAGCCTCGACTACATAGTGACTTCCTAGCCAGCCCTAGATACAGTGTGAAACCCTGCCTCAACTCCACTCCCCACCAAAAAGAAAAAAAAAAAAGTTGTTTAATGTCTTGACTGTAGGGATGGGTATCCACTGAAATTTCCTTCTGTTCTTCAGGCTCAGCATGTCCACTGTCAAAGAGAAGCTAATTCAGAACCTAACTGCAGAAGATAAAACCTCCCGGTGTAAGATCACTGTGGTGGGCGTTGGAAATGTGGGCATGGCGTGCACTATTAGTATCTTACTGAAGGTGAGCAGCGACTCTCTTAGGTCAGGCCTGCAAGACTGATGATGCCTTAACTGAAATAGGTAAATCCTGCGTTGAGCTAGTGAGCTCTTTGGTTTTTAGGTTTTTTTTTTTTTTTGGTTGTTGTTGTTGTTGTTGGTTTGGTGTTTGTTTGTTTGTTGTTTTAGTTTGTGTTTGTTTTTGGCTTTTCCTCTTATGAAGGTGAGTGTTTTGGGCCTTTTCCTTTGAGATGTGAGCTGAGTAGAGGCGCCAAAACGTTGTTTTAGAAAAGGAAAATCTAGAGCCAGGCGTGGTGGCGCACGCCTTTAGTTCCAGCACTTGGGAGGCAGAGACAGGTAGATCGCTGTGAGTTCGAGGCCAGCCTGGTCTACAGAGTGAGTCCAGGGCAGTCAAGGCTACACAAAGAAACCCTGTCTCAAAAAAACAAAAAAAAACCAAAACAAAACAAAAAGCCCTGCTAGCTCAGAGAGGCAGAGAGAGCACCCAGCTGACCTTCCTACTCCGCTCACATCTCAGAGGAGAAACCAAAAAGCTCAAAGCCAAAAGCTTGCCAGCCCAGCTGACAGCCCAGGAGGAAAAGCTAAAAGCCAAAGAGCTTGCTAGCTCAAAGCTCAAAAGCCTCTTATCCACTGTGTCTTTTTTTTTTTTTTTTTTTTTTTGGTTTTTCGAGACAGGGTTTCTCTGTGTAGCCTTGGCTGTCCTGGACTCGCTTTGTAGACCAGGCTGGCCTCGAACTCACAGCGACCCACCTGCCTCTGCCTCCCGAGTGCTGGGATTAAAGGCGTGCGCCACCATGCCCGGCTTCTTATCCACTGTGTCTTAAATCCCCCTCAACTCAAAGTCCTTCCTGCTCTCTACTCCCTGCCAGCTGGTTTCTTGCTCTGCCTCTTGACCTAGCGTCAGCTTTATTAAGTCCTGTGTACAGAAAGCTCTTGGATTAGCCATGTGCTAGGGCTGAGCCACACCATAACCATCTGTTTACAATAAACAAAGTTCTTGGATTAAAGGTGTGTGTTAGGGCTCAACCACACCAAACAAGAAGCAAGTTTTTAACACTTCTCAATCTCCAGTTTACAATAGGATCAAATATCCTGCAAATCTCCTGAGGCAGGGGAATCCTCAGTGTGAGGTGTGCCTGGATCATATAGGGAGAGCTTGTCTGTGTGGCTTGAGGTTTTCCTAAGGCCTAGAGAGCAGGCACAGAAGGTACAGTCTTGGAATAGATTTGTTCTATTGATTTCATTCTTAGGCACTGTCTATGTGGTGGTAGAGCCATTCAGGCTGGGCACGACATACTCCTGTAATCCCAGGATTTTAAAAGGTAGAGAAGGAGAGTCAGGAATTTTAGGCCATCCTCAGCTGCATGGGTAATTTGAGGCCAATCTAGTCTACGAGGGAGAACCTGTCTCAAAAAGCGCAGGGGTCGGGCAGGAGTGGCGCACGCCTTTCATCTCAGCGCTCGGGAGGCAGAGGCACACAGCTCTCTGTGAGTTCCAGACCAGCCAGGACTACACAGAGAAACTGTGTCTCAAAAAAATAAAAACACAACAACAACAAAAACCAGAGGACAATACAACTTATTTATTTATTTGTTTGTTTAGAGTGTTGTTTGTTTCTCTGTGTAGCCTTGGCTGTTCTGGACTTGCTTTGTAGACCATGCTGGTCTCGAACTCACAGAGATTCGCCTGCTTCCGTCTCACGAGTGCTGGGATTAAAGGCATTGGTCACCACACTCAGTGATGTCATAATTTCAAAATAAAATTGTCAAAGCTCACAGATCACATCTTTGTCACGTCTGTACCACTGTGCATGTTCAGGAGCCAGTTTCACTCTGAGGACAGTATGGATTAGTTGCCTGGATGTTTCTTTTTTTCTCTCTTTTGTTTTTCTTTTTCTTTCTTTTTTTTTGGGGGGGGGCATTGAGACAGCGTTTCTCTGTGTTATCTTGGCTGTCCTAGACTCGATTTGTAGACCAGGCTGGCCTCGAACTCACAGTAATCTGCCTGCCTCTGCCTCCCGAGTGCTGGGATTAAAGGCATGTACCACCACCGCCCTGCTGGCCTGGATTTGTCTTACATTTTAACTGTCTTATTATTAACCCAGACATGTGTATGTGTCTTATGAGTGTGTGCCATAAATATATAGGGTGGATGCCAGAAGAGGAAGGGGAAATCCCCACCTCTGGCCTCCTGTTGGATTGATTACAGGCAGAAGTGAGCCACCTGATACGGGTGCTGGGAATTGAACTCAGGACCTCTGGAAGAGCAGCAGGTGCTCCTCACCACTGAGCCATCGCTCCAGCCCCAGCTGTGTGGGATTTGCTATCTGTCAAATACAGTAATGCAGTGAGCACAGGCGGTGAGCTCCCATGAAGCTCAGGGGCCAGTATAAAAGTGAGGGGAGTGAAAGCAACAGACAGCACAGTGGTTTCCTTCTGTTTGAGCCAGAAGGAGACACAGTGAAAGCAGTGTTTGCAGGTCAGTGCCTAGCTTGATGTTCAAGTGAAAACCCTCGGACGGAATGCCCTCAATTCTCAGTGAGTTTAAAGTGCAACTTGAAGGGTTAAAAAAGACTCGTTCTGGGCCTGGAGCAGATGGCTCAGCCCTTAAGAGCACCATCTGCTCTTGCAGCGGTCCTGAGTTCAATTCCCAGCAACCAATGGTGGCTCATAACTATCATGAGATCTGGTGCCCTCTTCTGGTGTGCAAGTGTACATGCAGGCAGAACACTGTGTATGTAATAAATAAATAAATCTTAAAAAAAAAAAAAAAAAACCCTCTGCTCTAGGAGGGTGGCTCAGCAGTTAAGAGCGCTGCCGGCACCTGTATCCGGCACCTGTATCTGGTGGCTCACACACACCTGTAACTCCGCTCCAGAGGATCTAGTGCCCTCTTCTGGTATCTTCTAGTACTACCCCACCCACACACGTTAATGTGTATACCACAGACACACCCACATACACGTAGATGAAAATAACAAAATATAACCTCTAAAGAATTGTAAAAGGAGCTGGGTATGGTGGCACACGCCTTTCATCCCAGCACTCGGGAGGCAGAGGCAGGCAGATCTCTGTGAGTTCGAGGCCAGCCTGGTCTACAAAGCGAGTCCAGGACAGCCAAGGCTGCACAGAGAAACCCTGTTTCGAAACAACAATAACAATAACAACAACAACAACAACAACAACAAAACCCCCATGAGATTCAGGGGCTGGAGAGGTGGCTCAGAGGTTAAGAGCACTGGCTGTTCTTCCAGAGGTCCTGAGTTCAATTCCCAGCAACCACATGGTGGCTCAAACCATCTATAATGAGATCTGGTGCCCTCTGCTGGAGTGCAGGTGTACATGCAGGCAGAACACTGCGTACATAAATAAATCTTAAAAAACAAACCCACCCCTACACACGATTCTCTGTGGGGGGCACACATCTTTTTGGGGGGAGGCAGAGGGGATTTTGAGACAGGGTTTCTCTGTATAGCCTTGCCTATCCTGGACTCCCTTTGTAGGCCAGGATGGCCTTAAACACATAAAGATCCTCCTGCCTCTGCCTCTCTTGAATGTGGGATTACGGATTTATTCCACTGTGCCTGGCTTTGGTGGCATACATCTTTAATTCCAGCATGCGGAGGCATAGGCTGGTGGATCTTTGAGCTGAAGGCTAACCTGGTCTACAGAGCAAGTTCTAGGACAGCCAGGCTACACAGAGAAATCCTATTTTGAAAAAAAAAAACAAGCCGGGCATGGTGGTGCACGCCTTTAATCCCAGCAGTCGGTCAGCAGAAGCAGGCGGATCAATGTGAGTTCAAGGCCAGCCTGGTCTACAAAGCAAGTCCAGGACAGCCAGGGCTACACAGAGAAACTCTGTCTCAAAAAAAAAAAAACAAAATACAAAGAAAAAAGAAAAAGAAAACATTATTCATAACTCAAGTGTGTTTCAGGGTTTGGCTGACGAACTTGCTCTTATTGATACTAATGCAAACAAGCTGAAGGGAGAGGCCCTGGATCTTCACCATGGCAGCCTCTTCTTGAGCACTCCAAATATCGTCTACGGAACCGGTTAGTCTTCTTCGTTCATGTTGCTTATAGAGCTTTGTGAAAAGTGCTGAACTTGCCATGTGTAATTACTTGGGCGCCTTGGTGACTCTGCCATGGCTTCAGCTCCCGGCAACACCTAAGAGCAAAGGCCGCAGCCGGAACTGCAGGCTTCTTGCTCTGGGTCTCACTGGGTTGAAGGGGATGGCAGAGTGGGAGGTGGCCATGTGAATGAGAGAGCATGGGGTAGGCAGGTGGTTGGCGGTCCTGCCTGGAGTGCTGTCTTCTCTCTCCTCCTCAGATTACGGTGTGTCGGCCAACTCCAAATTAGTTATCATCACGGCGGGGGCAACGATGAAGATGGGGGAATCTCGCCTTGACCTGCTCCAGCGCAATGTTGAGATCATGAAAGGAATCGTTCCCGGCGTTGTCAAAAACAGCCCCGACTGTAAGATAATGGTCGTGGCAAATCCAGGTGGGGTGCCCTCCCCTTCCGAGCGATGTTTGGTCCATACCATGGCTTAGAACCGCTCTATTCTACACTAAGGCTGCATCTGCGGGTAATAAGCTTTGCTCATTCAAAGTCTGCAAGCCGTAAATTTGACAGATGCCATCACCCGCATTAGCATCGGGATTGTCACTGTCACCTCTGTGGGGGCTGTGTGCTCAACTGCACTTCATCCCTGTTCCTATCACTTGACTCATTTTCTGGAGCTTAACAAACAAAAAGACAACAGTGAGACAAATTTCTCCACCTACCCGCTTTTACGGTGCAAACTGGAGTCTCCTGTTTATGTTTCCGTGTGTGGGATGTGGTGAGCACGTGTGAGCGCCTGCATGCACTGAGGTTGGTGTCTTCCCGCGCTGCTTGCCAGCATCGCCCACTGAGCCTGCAGCTTGCCATTTTGGCTAGCCTGCTGACCACTGAGTTGTTGAATGAACGTGTCTCTGTGCACCCTGACCCTTACCAGCCCTAGGGTTGTAGATGTAGCATGTCTTACTTTTCTCGTGGGTACTAAGGGATCCAAACTTAGGTCCTTCACTCTTGACATTTTGCCTCCACAGTGAAAAACACCGATGGCTCTTCCAGAGGACCCAGGTTTGGTTCCGAGCACCCACATGAGTGCCTGGTCCAATGAAGGCCAGAAGAGGGAGTCAGATCCCCTGTAACATGTTACAGACAGTTGTGAGCCATCGTGTGGGTGCTCAGAACCAAACCTGGATCTTCTACAAGAGCAGTAAGTGCTCTCAACCGCAGAGCCACCTCTGCAGCCGCTGTGGATGCATTTTTAAGGATGATGTGAACACTCACGTGTAAGCATTTGTGCGGTCAAATCTTTCTTTGGAGTAAGTGATGAGGGCAGAGGGACACAAGCGGGTCACTGCCTCTGAAGTGTTAGGCTCTGTTAGAAGCTGCACACGGATTTTCCGAGTCCTGTGCTGTGCCGTTGACGTTCATACCAGCACTATGTGCTCCAGAGTTCTTGCCCACCTGCTCCTGTCAGCTTTTCCAAAGTTTACATCCAGTGTCTTCATTTTTAAAGATTAATCTGGCCAGATATTTGTGTGTTGACAACTTTGCTACTGTCACACGTGTTTCCTAGCGCTGTTATTTTTTTTCTTTTTCTTTCTTTCTTTCTTTTTTTTTTTTTTTTTTTTGGTTTTTTGAGACAGGGTTTCTCTGTGTAGCCTTGGCTGTCCTGGACTCACTTTGTAGACCAGGCTGGCCTCGAACTCACAGCGATCCGCCTGCCTCTGCCTCCCGAGTGCTGGGATTAAAGGTGTGCGCCACCACGCCCGGCTCCTTGCGCTGTTAAATTTTGTTTTATTTTACTTTTAAGATTTTTATTATGTATACAGTATTTCCCCTGCATGTACACCTGCAGGCCAGAAGAGGCCACCAGATCTCATTATAGATGTTTGTGAGCCACCATGTGGTTGCTGGGAATTGAACTCAGGACTTTTGGAAGAGCAGTTAGTGCTCTTAAACTTTGAGCCATCGCTCCAGCCTTGGCAGAATTTTCCTTAAATGCCTAAAACTCAAAACCCAATCTTTGCTGTTTCCCTCCCTCCTGTCTTCAGTACCCTGATCTGCAGCTTCTGGCTGCCCCTTAGCCATCACTTCCTGCTTGCATAGAGCATCGGCCTGGAAGCAAAGCTGTCATGCTCTTTCTGTATTGCGCATGCTCCTGCAGACCCCCCTGGCGGCGCCCACGCTCCTGCAGACCCCCCTGGCGGCGCCCACGCTCCTGCAGACCCCCCTGGCGGCGCCCACGCCCCTGCAGACCCCCCTGGCGGTGCCCACGCCCCTGCAGACCCCCTGGCGGTGCCCACGCCCCTGCAGACCCCCCCGGCGGTGCCCACGCCCCTGCAGACCCCCCCGGCGGTGCCCACGCCCCTGCAGACCCCCCCGGCGGTGCCCACGCCCCTGCAGACCCCCCCGGCGGTGCCCACGCCCCTGCAGACCCCCCTGGCGGCGCCCACGCCCCTGCAGACCCCCTGGCGGCGCCCACGCCCCTGCAGACCCCCTGGCGGTGCCCACGCCCCTGCAGACCCCCCCGGCGGTGCCCACGCCCCTGCAGACCCCCCCGGCGGTGCCCACGCCCCTGCAGACCCCCCTGGCGGTGCCCACACACAGTATTCTAGGTAACATATTGATAGCTCAGGTGAGGGTGTGGCAGTGGAAAGGAGAAGTCCATAAAGTCAAAGAGGTAGACCTGACCCCTTGTTAGATTTGCGGAAAAGCCCACAGAGTGTCTCGGAGGATGCTCCATGATTCTACTAGCGAATGATTTAATGTAAAACCCCCTGAGTTGCCTACCTTCTCCATTCACTAAACTTTGAATTCTGACGAATCTGCATGTGACTCCAAAAAATAGTTTATCTGTTTAGAAAAGCAACTGTAAAGAGAAATTGCTATGGCTCTTTGTCAAACATCGTCTGCCCTGTTGTTCCTAGTGGACATTTTGACATACGTCGTGTGGAAGCTAAGCGGCTTCCCTGTATCGCATGTGATCGGAAGTGGATGTAACCTGGACTCTGCCCGTTTCCGGTACATGATTGGCGAGAAGCTGGGTGTCCACCCTACCAGCTGCCACGGCTGGATTCTGGGAGAACATGGAGACTCCAGTGGTGAGCGCGGCCCAGCTTCAGGTCCCCTCCTCCGCCAAGATAGCTGCATAAGTCTCACATTTACTTACTTATTTATTGTTTTGGCTGTCCAGGGCTTGCTTTGTAAACCAGGCTGGCCTCAAACTCATAGAAATCTTAATGCTTCTGCCTCCCTGAGTGCTGGGATTGCGGCCGTGTGCCACCAAGCCCAGCTCATAATTTTCATCCCTTTCCTTAGAGGCAGGTTGCTTTTGTTTTTGTTGTTGGTGGTTTGGTTTGCTTTTTTGAGACAGGGTTTCTCTGTGTTATCTTGGCTGTCCTGGACTCACTTTGTAGACCAGGCTGGCCTCGAACTCACAGCAATCTGCCTCCCTCGGCTTCCTGAGTGCTGGGATCAAAGGCGTGCGCCACCTCCCCCCAAGATTTATTTATTATGTATACAGTGCTCTGTCTGCATGTACACCTGCAGGCCACAAGAGGGCACCAGATCCCACTACAGATGGTTGTGAGCCACCCATGTGGTTGCTGGGAATTGAACTCAGGACCTTTGGAAGAGCAGCCAGGGCTCTTAACCTCTGAGCCATCTCTCCAGGGACAGGTTGTATGAGAGTCTACATCGTTCTGTTCCTGTGAAAAAGTGTGCGGTCCTTTAAGTTAAGGCATGTTTCCTAGCAATCCTTTTCTTTGTAGAATCTGCATTTTGTATATTGCTTTAAAATGCCTCCTGCACCACACAATTACAAATAATTCAACTATGTGCTTTCTTTCTGTTTTGTTTTGTTTTGAGACAGGGTTTCTCTGTGTAGCCTTAGCTGTCCTAGACTCACTCTGTAGACCAGGCTGGCCTCAAACTCTAAGTGCTGGGATTAAAGGTGTACACCACCACAGCTGGCCTGTGTTTTGTAATGTTGTGTCTTGTAATTTCCCTTTCTGTCTAATTAAAATTTACTGTGGGGGTTGGAGAAATGGCTCAGCAGTTACAAGCACTTTTTCCTTGCCACCTGTAACTCAAGCCTCAGGAATCCAAAATTCTTTTTAGGGCCCCAGTACAAACACACATGCACAACTAAGTACGGAGGACAAAAATACAAACAGAATACATCTTAAAAAACAAGAAAACCTTAATGCCTTGTTTCTATCTATGATGTGAGATAGCGTCCTACCCATAAGATACAAACCAAAACTCCATCCAGGTATGGCAGTAAGCACTTGTGATGCCAGGACTTAGGAGGCTGCGTCAGGAGGGTCAGGAATTTACAGACATCCTCAGGTGCTTATAGCAAGCCCGACATTCTCAACCAACCCAAGCCGGGAGTGCTGATATATGCCTAAAATCTAACCATCTGGAGGTGGGGGTGGAGTAGAGGCAGGAGGATCAGGAGGTTGACACCATCTTTGACTATACATTGAGTTGAGGCCAGCTGGAGTCATATGCCACCCAGTCAGTCAACACTAGCCACATGTGGCAAAACATACTATGCTCGTCAGCAGTCACTGGGGCAAAGGCAGGAAGACATGAATTTGAAGGTAGCTGAGGCCTTTCTCAAAAGAACAGAAACAGAACAGAACAGAACAGGGGCTGGAGAGATGGCTCAGTGGTTAAGAGCACTAGCTGTTCTTCCAAAGGTCCTGAGTTCAATTCCCATCAACCACATAGTGATTCATAACGATCTATACTGAGGTCTGGTGCTCTGTTCTGGCCTGCTGACTCATATGCAGTACAGAATACTGTATTCATAATAAATAAACTTTTTGAAAAAAATTTAAATCTTTAAAAAAACAGAACATAAACAAACCCTCTCAACAAAACACCCCAGCAGTGAACTCAACCAAGCAGTTGGCTCAGTTTTGGCAAGAGAGACTCATGAGGACAGTTCTGTTTTCTCAGTGCCCGTATGGAGTGGTGTGAATGTAGCTGGCGTACCTCTGAAGTCGCTGATCCCAGGATTTGGAACTGATTCAGACAAGGAGCAATGGGGAATGGTTCACAAACAGGTGGTGGAAAGGTAACCGTAGCTATGTGATTTCCAATGCCTTAATAACTGGTATTAAGAATACATTTTGTAGGTAGGTGCGGTGGCGCACACCTTTAATCCCAGCACTCAGGAGGCAGAGGCAGGCGGATCGCTGTGAGTTCAATGCCAGTCTGGTCTACAAAGTGAGTCCAGGACAGCCAAGGCTACACAGAGAAACCCTGTCTCGCAAAACCAAAAAAACAAAAACAAAAACAAAACAAAACAAAAACCCAAAAACCAAAAACAAAAAACAACCCCCCCCCAAAAAAAACAAAACAAAAAAACCCAACATTTCCTACCTGTTGGTGTTACATACCTTTAATTTCAACACTCAGGAGCCTGTGTTGAACTCTGTGAGTTCAAGACCAGCCTGGTCTACGGAGCAAGTTTCAGGCAAGGCTACATAGGGAAACTGTATCTCAAAAAAACAAAAACAAAAACCCAAAACAAAACAAACAGCTCCCCCTCAAAAACCAAACAAAATGAGAAACAAATTTTGTCAATGGCTCGAGAGCTGGCTCAGTGGTTAAGCATACTGGCTGCTCTTCCAGAGGTCCTGGCTTGGATTCCTAGCACCACGTGGTGGCTCTCAACTTTGTGTCACTCCAGTCCAGGGTATCTGCAGCCCTCTTTGGCTTTTGTGGAAACCAGACACACATGTGGGGCACAGACACATGTAAGCCAAACACCCAGACATGTAAGATAAAATTTTACAAAGAATAAATCTTACACAGACCTTTGCTCCGTTAGATGAATAAGCCTAGGTTTCTGACAGTGTCTCGGTCTGGGCACATGAGGCCTGTGAAGTCCATACCTGCTGCTGGCTTTTTATCTGTGGCACCTCTGTAGGATTTGAGTTTTACTTCCTTTCATGTATTCCTTAGAGTTTCTCTGATGAGCATATCTGACTTTATATATGCATGTGTACCTATATTTGAGAGAGGGTATTGCCATGTGGTGAAGGCTAGCCCTGACCCATAGAGATTTTCCTGCCATCTAAGTGCTTGGATTAAAAGTATGTACCCTGGGGGCTGGAGAGATGGCTCAGAGGGTAAGAGTACTGTCTGTTCTTTCAAAGGTCCTGAGTTCAATTCCCAGCAACCACATGGTGGCTCACAGCCATCTATAATGAAGTCTGGTGCCCTCTTCTGCCATGCAGGGAGAATACTGTATAAATAAAAAGTCATTTGTAAAAGAACAATTTTTTAAAAGTATGTACCACTACACCAGGCCTATACCAGTAATTTTATGTGGTCAGAGAGCTGTATGTAGTAATTTTCAAGGTAATCATAAACTATATTTAAGTATTTAAGCAACAATAATTAATATTACTGACATTAGTTATTGATATTAAAAATTGATCCCATCTTGGTGTCTTAGTAGTCTGACTTTATGATAAAAGAAAGATGAACTGACCAGACAGTGGTGGCGCACGCCTTTAATCCCAGCACTCGGGAGGCAGAGGCAGGTGGATGGCTGTGAGTTCAAGGCCAGCATGGTCTACAAAGCAAGTCTAGGACAGCCAAGGCTACACAGAGAAACCTTGTCTCAAAACCCCCTCCCCCCCCCCCAAAAAAAAAAGAAAAGAGAAAGATGAACTGATTTTGTGGTTTTGTTTTGAGACTATGGATAGCTCTCAGCGGTCAGCCTGCCTTTTCCTCCTGAGTACTGGATTAAAGGTGTGTGCTGCCACGCCTCGCTCTTAGTCAGTTCTTATTTAAAGTGAATTATGGGGCAGGAGAGATGGCTTGGGGGTTCAGAGCATTGGCTGCTCTTCCAGAGGACCTGGGTTCAATTCCCAGCACCCACATGGCAACTGACTGTTCCAGGGGTTCTGACACCCTCACACAGACACATACAGGCAAAATACCAATGCACATAAAATAAAAATAAATGAGTAAATAAAGTGAATAATAACATTTTATGAGACTTATCTATTTGGCACAGGATCTCACTGTGTATCTTTGGTTGGCCCAGAACTTACGGTGTAGATCAGGCTGGTTTGGACCTCACCTATGCCCACTATACTTGGCTGAGACCTATTTTTAGGTCTCATTGTAAGCTCATAAACACAAAAGAACTCTGAGAGACTGTCACAAATGTGTGCTTCAGAAAGGATGTGTGAACAACAGTGTGGTCCTTGAGTTGACATCTCACGACTTTGATTTCCTTCCCTGCACAACTGCAGTGGCCTTGAAATCTTCCGGCTGAAGGGCTGCACCTCTTGGGCTATTGCGCTGTCCGTGACAGATATGTCAGGATCAATACTGAGGAATCTGAGGAGGGTGCATCCAGTTTCCACGCTGGTTAAGGTAGGAGGAAATGTTCATTTATCATGCCTGGTCACTGGGGAGGTTGAGTGTAAAGTAATGAATGAGGCAAGTGGCCGAGTTCCCAGCAGGAAGCTGGGATATAAGGAAAGACCCCAGGAGTGGGGGACCCTTCTCTGTGCACCCAGAGAGCACGAGGCTCTGGGCGAGTAGCGGAGTGGGGACGGATTGTCAGTCTGGCGATCTCCCCTGACCCTCAGCGTTCATACTTGACATGCCTACAATCACCGCTCTTCCATTGCCGATCACAAACCCAGCCTCAGCCTCACAGGATGAGTGGGACGTTTGGGTGGGCAGATGGGGAGAGTTCAGTAAGAGCTCCAGGGGCGGTGACGGGGTAGGTGGCACGTGTGGTTCTTCCCTGGGCGGGGGCCGCGCTGCCGGCCACCAGCCCACCAAGGCAGGAGGGGCAGAAGGCGAGGTGCAGAGCTTAGAAGGCCTCGAGCACTACGGAGATCAGACACTCTGGGAACCACTTCAGGGAGCTAGTTCAACTTTCCTTGGGGGAGAGCAAAGGCTATGTAACCCTTGGGGAGTGGGTGAGGCTTCCAGGATAGGTGTTCATAACTGGTTGGAACCAGGCACTTTTAGGATGCTTGCTTTGTATTGGGCAGCATGCTTCCATCATATGAACACAGCACCTAATTATTCCGCCGGTGAAGGGACGGGAAGGGAGAGCTGGCAGGGAGCTAGGTCAAAGGCCATATATCATCAGCCGGATCACCTACGGCTAGGGGCATATACGTCTAAAGATGCTCTGTAGATGAAGTCAGACAGAGAGCAAGACGCCCTGCTCGGGAGAGGGAGTCCAGCACCTAATGCAATAGCTATCCAGAGCAGGAGATGGCAGCCTCAAACAAGCAGGCTCCTTCCAACAGCAATGAGACAGCAGAGGCTGGAGTATGCGGGCAAATGTATGGGTGGCCATAGCCTTGGCTTTGGCTGTGAGAATGGAAGGGCTGTTGGGCCATTGGCCAGCGTTCCACGGCCGAGTACTGTCTATGGCTGGCTGCTTGTCTGCCATGTCTCTCTGCCCAGCCTGGGAGTCCTAGGGTGGAACTCCAGGAAAGGTGGCAGTTTAGGGTACGGAAGAGCAGGAATACATCCCAAGGCTACATACATCCTCAGATACTATGCTGGTTGTGTTAGAATAACCCTGGGCTGCTCCTCTGGGGCTTTACCTCTAAGGACTTGAGAAGCCATTTGTAGCAGCTGGTGGCCACACTGAGTGCTGCCCATAGTGCCCACTCAGAACAGGCTCCCTGGTCACCACCCACCTTAGCCTTCACTGTCTCCTCAGTGTGCTGGAGAATTCCTGCTCTCGGTCTTTCACAAGTTAAAAAGGTCACATGGAGACAGCTAACCTTTTAGACAGCAAGATGGTCTGTTGAGGGTCCTTTTAAAGGCCTCTGGCACATTCTCCTTGTCACTGACCATCCATGTGGTCCAGGACTCAAGACAGCTCTCATTTCTCCCAAAGATCACTCTGCCTTCTGTAAAGCTCTGCTTAGCGCCCCACCCGCCCACACGGCCTTCTCAAGCTTTCTGGCACAGAGCAAGGGAACCAAACAATGATGTGACCTTGTGTTTCAGGGCTTATATGGAATAAAGGAGGACGTCTTCCTCAGTGTCCCCTGTATCTTGGGACGGAATGGCATCACTGACATTGTGAAGGTGAACTTGAGCCCAGAAGAGGAGACGCTTCTCAGGAAGAGTGCAGACATACTCTGGAACCTCCAGAAAGACATCAAATTATAAAGTCTCCACATTCTGCACTTTAACAGATAGTATTGCATACGTCACATCTCAAGTGTTTCCATGTTAAAAAGTTAAATAAAATATTGGAGACGTATGGCATAACACCAGTCTCAAGATTAGAAAGATAAACGCCAAAGACATCCGCCCCTCCTTGGTTTTTCAAGACAGGGATTCTCTGTGTAGCCCTTGGCTGTCCTGGACTTGCTGCCCCGGGGTTAAAGGCATACACTCACAAGGCCTGTCTGAAATCTCTGCCTTTTAGAAATCCTTTGTGTGTCTGGCTATCAATGCAGGCTGCACAGAGGGAAATTACATCTCCGAGGAACTGATGAGTGAGTACTGCTCAGTTTTATCAGCGCACGTGTGACAACTCATTGCAACGCAGACTGAAGCTCTCACAAAACAGGAAGTACTTCCTCCAGTGTTCTCTCTTCTTTTGTTGCAAGGGAAACATTCACATTGCTTCATTAGTTCCCCTCTCTATGTATATCATTTACTAAATATATGATCATATACATTAAGGGACTGGAGATAATGCTCAGTGGTTAAGGGCACTTGTGGCCTTTCCAGATGACTCTGGTTCAATTTCTAGCATCCACGTGGTGACTGACACCTTCTGCAGACATACATGTAGGCATAACGTTCATACACAGAAATAAAGCTTTAAAAAACATATAAATATCAGAAGAAAAACATTCTTTTTTTTGAGACAGGGTTTCTCTGTGTAGCCTTTGCTGTCCTAGACTTGCTTTGTAGACCAGGCTAGCCTCCAGCTCACAGCAATACTCCTGCCCCTGCCTCCTCGAGTGCTGGGATTAAAGGTGTGTACCACCAGCCTGGCTGAGATGCAACTTTTGAAGTGGGGTAGGGCCAGGCCCTCCTATGCATGGGGCAGCCCATGTCGAGTGGCGCCCACAGCGAGGAGAGTTCAGCTGGCATGTAGAGGACCCTCACCCACTTTGTGGCACTGCCCGGGGTAGGAGTGAGCATGCTCAATGTTTTCCTTAAGTCGATACAAGGAGAGCATGAGACAGCGAGTTCGTTGCTTACCCCTACCTCCACAGGACCAGGCCCTTCCCCTGGGGAGTCGGACGTCATGTGAACCCATTTCCGACTGGCTATGGAGATGAGTAAGCATTTTTTTTTTTTTAAATTAAAGAGTGAGTGTGTGTGTGAAAGGGAGAGTGTGTGAGATGTTTACACTGAGGGTAGCAAAAAACTTGCAGAAACTGGCTCTGTCCTTTGACAATGCAGGGCCCAGGGATTGAACTTTGGCCGGCAGGCTTGGTAACAAGTTCCTTTTCTCCACTGAGCCATGTCACCTGCTCAGGTCTGTGTTTGGGGACCTGCTCTAGTGAGTCCACCCAGCTCCCAGTTTGCTGTAGGGGGGGGGGGGGGTTTCAGATTACCGGCTGCATCTGTGCTTGTTCTAGGCCTAGTCCTGTCTTGTTTCTGACTCAGGCCGACATGTCTCTTCCTGGAAACTGACACATCTTGTAGAGGTGCTCTGATTTGTTGGCTTCCAGCTTGTCTCCTGAAGGCCAGGAGTGATGGCGGCTGCCCTTTCCCTTCAGATCTTAACCATTTGTCTTCTCTCTCTTTAGACTGAATCTCACAGTGTAGCCCAGGCTGGCCTTGAACTTAATGCCTCCTGCCTCCTGATGCTGGGACTACAGGTATGAACCCAAATACCCACAGAGGCTTTTTTGAAATTTTGGCTAGTTTGGACTTCTTGGCTTTGTTCAAAGCCTGTTTTTTTAATGTGAGTAATGTTCTCTACTGGCTCCCCCCCCCCCCTTTTTCTCTTTTGGCTATTTCATTGTTTTATTTCCCCATAATACATTATATTTCTTGGCTTCAGTATACTGTTCTTGTATTTTTGCTTCTTAAAGTAGAGGCTGTAATTGGAGATCTTTCCGGTTTTGTAGCAGGCATGTACTGCTACAGGTTTAGTATTCCTTATTTGAAATGCTTGGTACCAGATTATATATGCCTTAGGAACCAGAGCTTTTCAGATTTTGGAATATTTGATGTAGGCTTTAGCAACTCATGCATCTCTCGTGTGAAATGGATTAAAAATATCTCGCTATATTTTCATAACAAGTCAGTCTCCCGCAAATTATAGTATTCTTTTTGTTTTGTTTTTTTCAAGACAAGGTCTCTCTGTGTAACCTTGGTTGTCGCAGAACTTGCTCTGTAGTCCAGGGTGGCCTCAAACTCACAGAGATGCACTGTCTCTGCCTCCTGAGCTCTGGGATTAGAGGCATATGCTACCACTGCCCAGCAGTATCCTATTTCTTTTAAAAATTCATTTCAAATATTTAAAAATTTGTTATGATTTCCTGCAATATCACACATGAGTTGTAAGATGCTCTATACCTACCCACTGTGGCTGGACTGTCTTGCCTATTGAACATGAGACTTCCTCTTGATTAAAAAGTCACAGTTCAGTTGGTTCTAGAAAGAAATAGATGTATCCTCTAATACACCAACTTCTGTGTTATACCCCACACTAAATGGAACTGTCTTTGTCCTATAGAATACCGAACTGCAACTTAAGCTGGACATTTATGTCCTGTTTGTAATGAGAATCCAGGCTTCTGACTAAGTTTCTGCATCTTTCCTCAAGTCCAAGAAAGAGAGAAATTATGCAACAAAGTTTATTTAGCCCACTCAGTCCTGACACAGCACAAGAAGCTTACAGAGGGTAGAAAGTGCATTAATAAAAGCCAGTCTTTACCCAAAGGAAACAGAAAATATATTATTGATTCAAAATATTTAACACTCAAATGATAAACTGCAATAACTTATTGTGGGTTCTACTGATGAGAGAAAGGAAAAGAAAAGGATGCTTTACGAAGAGGCCGGTGTCCAGCCGATACCGGAGTCAGTAGAGGTCACTGAGACCCGCAGTCTTCCTTGCTTTCTGCATAAGTGCTCTTAGCTGGAACTGTTTACGGGACAGAAGGCGGACGTGCTAGGAAGGAAGAAAGTGTTAACAGGTCAGATTGGCTTTGACCCAGGCATGAGGTCAGAGAGCATCTAGCAATCTTAAATATACATATTTAGCCTTGGATACATAAATATCCAAATAGCAGCCTTTGGAACCATTAACTCTTTATACATGGCTTTTAAAAAGTCTACTGCACTGCAGGGTCTGACTCAGGGTACTTTGGTTGGCTCTGCAGTACTGAGGATTGAACCTAGAGTGTTGTAACCATTAGGTAAGTGTCATACCCTGATATGTATCCCCAGCCCATAGCTACATCCTGAGACACCAAGATGCCAGGAAAACATACTGCAAATCTCACACAAGTTACCAAGCTGTCTCTTACTAAGAGAAAAGGAAGAGCTGAGGAGAAATGGAGCTAACTTTGCCCCTAGTCAATGTCTCCAAAACAGCATACTTTTCTTGCCTCTCTCTTCACATTTTTTCTTGTGTCATGCCCCCCAGCCAGAAGACCGTGGTTGCTTGCATTAGACCCAAGACACATGATTTAGCCACTCATCCAAGTGCCCTACCCAGCTTCCATGAACACTGAGGTATCGCCAGAAGCCAGGTCAAATACACAGAGTGCCTGGCTACTATTCCTAAGCCCATATTCTCTATGACCCAACAAACAGCAACAAGCAAAGCTTACTACATCTTCAGTCTGTATGGTATTAGCAAGCCAGAGATAACCTGCATGAAAGAAGGTAGCCACTTCCTTCTAGGACAACCTGATCTGGGAAAACTCATCTAAATTATCCAACCCTAAGACCAGTAATGGATTAGAAACAGCAAAACAAAACGGGAGTGGGCAATATCTCAAATCCAGGTGGTGTGACTTCTCTGAGGTGCCCTCAGACCCACACAGGCAGAAGGACACCTACCTTCAGGAAGACATCCAGATCTATTACTCCCCGCCTCAAGGCTTCTCCCAGGTAAAAGATAGTGTCTTCAATAGCATTTTCCTCTGCATACAGATTTAGAATCTGTTTATACAGTGGGGCTGTGGGAATGATAACTTCATCAATATCATTATTTTCAGATTGATTTTCCATTTTCTCCAGAGCAGAACTTAGTTCTTCATCCTTCTTTTTCAAAAGTTCTATGTTTTTATCAACTTCAGCCTGAAAACAGAACAATCCGTGCATAACTTTATACTGTTTTGTACATGATCACCTACTGTGACACATCTACAATGTGACCTCATGGCAGTATCTTTTTTTTTTTTTTCTCCCAAGACAGAAACAGTTTCTCTGTGTACCCTTGGCTTTATAGACGAGACTGGCTTTCAACTCACAGAGCCCTGCCTGCCTCTGCCTCTGCCTCCCAAGTGCTGGGAATAAAGGCGTGCGCCACCACGCCTGGCTGACTGACGGTAGGATGTGTGAATGGCGGAAACTTCCCAGAAGGAGCATAATAGTGAGTGAGGCGTGGCGCTGCCAACTGGACCGCAGACACAGTGCCTTCCAAAAGGAAGTCCCTCCCACAGACAATAAAACAAGGAGTTCCACAGGAGAACTTGTGTGTGTAAAGTATTCGACTCTCAGAGCTACAACACTTTCTCCAGTGTCAAGACACTGCAGGTGGTGGCTGTGGCTCTCCATTACACTGCTATCACAGTTCTGAACTGAAATGGTTGGCTATTACGATGTCCACTTTATGCCCGACAAGAGAAAGCCTGAAGACTGAAGGGGCACAAGCTGCATTGATATGAAGCCCTCAAGGCCCCCAAATTACCTGGATGATGAAACCAGAGAAGCTGCTGAGATACAGTTGAGAGAGGGGGTGGGGTGGAGAACATGCAGAGGTACCAAAGGAGACCAGAAACGGGGGTCAGATTCCCTGGAGCTGAGGTCAACAGGCAGGTGTGAGCAGCCTGATATAGGTGCTGGGAGAGCACTTAACCATGGAATCATCTCTCCAGCCCCCCAAAGAGAGTTCTAATAGTGACTCAAACAGCATTTTGGAAATAGCTCTGCAGATCTTGACCATTCACATTCCCTAGAACTGGCATCAGTTTCCCCTGGAAGCAGTGCAGTGCTCCAGACAGCACCCACTTTCCAGTAGGAGACCCACGTGGCTGCACTGGAGACCTTTCCTCTCCCCTCTCTCCTCTGTCTGATCGCCTCTGGCCTCAGTCCCCGAGAACCACCACTCCTGCCTAGAGAGCTTTGCTCACAGACTACAGGCCCCTGCTGCTGACCGAACTTTCCCTTTACACATCCAGGATGTGCACAGAACCCTTTGTTTTGGCGGTAATTCAACCCGCACAGTGTCAATCTTCAATGCATTACTCACTACTTCTTGATCTAAGCGGGTGACCATCTCTTCCAGCTTCTGGTGGCCCTTTTTCAGGTCTTCCTCTGTTCGTTTCAAGGCATTGAGCTCTGCCTGGGCACCATCCATTTCCTCCTTCATCCGCCATCTCAGTTTGTCGCTGACTGCTGAGATGAGAGATGCTCGAATAGTGTCCTCACTGATTGTGCC
This sequence comes from Acomys minous, assembly GCF_964271855.1. Classification (NCBI taxonomy): domain Eukaryota; kingdom Metazoa; phylum Chordata; class Mammalia; order Rodentia; family Muridae; genus Acomys; species Acomys minous. The sequence continues at coordinate 87,354,388 of NC_140484.1, forward strand.
ATCTCTGCTGGGACCTGAAGAAGATAAGGTAAAAAACTCTGGACACCAAGACACAGGCAGGTGTTCAGCATTCAGAACCCACAGCCAACTGTCATCTGTATCCTTTTGCTATAGGCAGCTGTCACCAGCTGTATGGCAGTGTTGATAGACTTGTGTAACCCCTTTGACAGGACGCTAGAACTGAAGGGAGCCTTGGAACTGTTACTTAAGACCACTGAGCACTTGCCACTCCAACCTGACAACCGCAGTTCGATTTCTGGAACCCAAGTAAAAGCCAGATGCAGTGGCCCTCATCTGTGATTTCAGCACTCTTATCTTGAGATAGGAGGCAGTGACAGAACTGACGGAAGCCAATGGAACCAACCAAGAGACCCTGCTTCAACAAGTGAGAGGAGGAAACCAATTTCAAGTACACACACACACACACTTCACCTTTCAATATGGATTAGAGCCTTTTCTTCACCTGCTAAATATGTCAAAGAGCTGTATTTCACAAGCCCCTAATCACAGACTCATTCCAACTTAAATAAGCTGTCCGGGAGTCGGAGAACAGTTCAGTGATCAGAAGAAGCACCCTCAAGCAGGCACTCATAAAAGCCTGTAACTTCAGTTACATGGGATCTGACACCCTTTTCAGGTCACTATGGGAACCAGCACATACCAGTGTATGTGGCATACACTGCCCCCCACAAATTAGTAAAATAACAACAAATAATAAAAAGGGCTTAACTATTTAGTCACCTGGATAGGATAAAGGCCAAATCAATACCTCCAGTTACTTACACTAAATTAATTTATAAAGTTTTTTTGTTTGTAGCCTTGGCTATCCGGAAACACTCTTTGTGGACCAGGCTGGCCTTGAGGTCAAAGAGATCCACCTGCCCAGCCTCCTGAGTGCTGGGATTAAAGGTGTGCACTGCTGCCAACACCACCCTGCCAAGTAGTTTTTAAAAGATTTATTTATTTATTATTATATAGACAGTGCATGTACACCTGCAGGCCAGAAGAGGGCATCTGATCACATTTTAGATGATTGTGAGACACCATGTGATTGCTAGGAACTGAACTCAGGACCTCCAGAGGAGCAGTCAGTGCGTTTAGCCTCTGAACCATCACTACAGCCCCCTATAAAGTATTTTTTTTTAAAAGAGGGGCTGGAGAGATAGCGCAATGGTTAAGAGCACTTACTATCCTTACAGAGGCTTCATGTTCAGTTCCCAGCACACACATGGCAGCTCACAACTGCCTGCACCTCCAGTTTCAGGTCAGCTGTCCTCTGAGCTCCTGTATCCCCTTAGTATAACAGTCTCACACAAAAGCAACCTAAAAGGAGATACTTCCTACAAGAGTTTAGTGCCTACCCAAGAGATGAGAAGACCATCTCTTCTAATGGGTCATCTTATGTGCCCATTCTGACAAGGAGACATCAGAACTAGAGTTTATACGTGTCTTTAAAAGATCTTGGTCCATAGTAACCCATGTGAAACGTGATTATGCTTGTTTGATGCCAATGCCCTTGTCCCAATGATCAGGTGCTCAGATGAGAACCGTGTGTTCAGTTCCATTTATCTGTACTAAGAAGACTTGGGCTGTCCATACACAAGCATACCTTATCTGGGAGCACTGGACCAGACGTTAAATTTCAAATTCCTATGATAAAGAACACATTTAATTTTGGGGTTTATATTGTTTTTATAAACTAGGTCGAGGACATTCTCCATAAAATCCATGTAGAAATACAAAGGATCACAAGCAGCAAAAACCTCCTGAGCAGAAGGACCATTTCTAGTTACTCTACAGAACCATGGAAGTAAAACCAGCACAACATTGGCATAAAATAGGCACGGGGAGGAATGGGACAAGCAGAGCCAGAAATACACTCGGGCATATGACCATGTGAGTTCTAGCCAAGATGCCAGAAACACACGAAACCCCACATTCCCATGTAGAAGACCAAAACCAGGTACCTGTCTCTCACCTGCAAAAATCTACTCAACAGGATCAAAGACGTTTAAGATTCTAAACTCTGAAATTTGTAACAGCAAACTGGGGATACCTTTAAAGATCCAGTAATATTCAGACTTTCTGAATCTAAGCGACAAATAGGACCATATCAAATTTAAAAGGTCCTGCACAGGAGAGCAGACAGCTCACAGAAGGTCTCTGCCAGTTAACTTTAGGATATCTAACATCTATAAAAACCTGGAAATTTAAATTCCAAGGGAGCTGTAGATTAACTATGATGGTTAGTATTTTTAAAAAATGTTTGTGCATGTGTGCATGTGCGTGTGTGCATGTGCATGTGTGCGTGTGCACATGAGTATACACAGTGTGCAGGTGCCTGAGGGACAGAGGAGGGCATCCCCTGGGGAAGCAGCTAGAAAGAAGTACAGGTGCTGTGAGCCACCGACATAGGTGCTGGGATCTGAACTCAAGGCCTCGCAAGAGCAGCAGGTGCTCCTGTCTGCCAAGCCATCGCTCCTGCACCTGATGCCAATCCTGTTGATCTGACAGGGTTAGAAATGTCATGGGGACAAACCCCAGGGGGGACATGTGGCTGGTGACTTCCTAGATTAGGCTAACTGAGGCTTGAAGACCTAAACGTGACACCCTCCATGGGCCATGGTCCCAGGCTGAAGAAAGAGGGAAAGAGGGCCAAGCTACTTGGCTGCAGATGCACTGTGACCAGCTGTCCCCACATCCTTGCTACCCTGACTTTCTTGGCAAGATGAACTCTATCTACACTCACAAACTATGAGGTAAATAACCTTAAGTTCGTTTGTCAGGTATTTTGTTCCAGTTACTAGAGAAGTAACTAATATTAACAGCATAGTTGATGAGGTGCTTGCCTAGCATGTACAAACCCCTGGGGCCAATCCCTGTTATCTTAGAAACTAGGCATGGCGGACACCCATAACCACAGCACACAAGTTTGGTTCCCAACACTCATGTCAAGTGACTCAAAACCACCTCTAAGTCCAATTCCAGTTTTGATGTCAACTTCTGGCCTCCAACGGTACCTGCATGTACATGGCACATACAAAATAAAACAAGGCTTTAAAAAGAATAATCAGGTTATGGTATAAGCCTAGGTCAAAGAAATTGTGGTATATAAGATACTACATAACATTAAAAAAATTATACCACTTGCAGTAAAGTGGACAGAACTACGGCACCATGTGAAGCCAGACACACAGACAAGTGTCATGATTTCTCTCACATGTGAAAAACTAGAAAAGTACAAATTGGAAAGGACACTACCAAGGAAGAGGAAGTGAGCTGGGTCATGGTACCAAACACCTTTAATCCCAGCACTTAGGAGGCAGAGCCAGAAGGATCTCTGAGTTCAAGGCCAACCTGGTCTACAGAGTGAGTTCCAGAACAGCCACAGCTATATAGATAAGCCTTGTCTCATAAAAATAGAGAAGGGTTCGGGGCAGGCAGGCAGGCAGGCACTAGGGAGACAGAAGCAGGCAGATTTCTGTGAGTTTGAGCCCAGCTTGGCTAGCCTGGTTTACCCTGTCTCAAAAACCAAAACTAAATCTGAAAACTGAAAAGTCAAAATAGAAAATTCCAGAGTTTTTGAAGTAGTAAAAATGGAGGGCAGGGCCGGGCGTGGTGGTACATACCTTTAATCTCAGCACTTGGGAGGCAGAGATAGGCGGATCGCTGTGAGTTCGAGGCCAGCCTGGACTACAAAGCGAGTCTAGGACAGCCAAGACTACAGAGAAACTCTGTCTCGAAAAAACAAAAACAAAACAAAACAAAACAAAACAAAAAAACAAAAACAAAACAAAAAAAAAGGAAGGCAAACATTCTGCACTTACATGAGATCTGGGTTCAGTTCTCAGGACTGACCCGGCAACTCACAGCTACCTGTACCTCAAGCTCACAGGTATCCAGACCCTCATTCACATGAATGAAAATAATCTCTAAAAAGCCCAAACAAGCCGGGCATGGGGGCACATGTCTTTATTCCCAGCACTCGGGAGGCAGAGGCAGGTGGATCACTGGGAGTACGAGGCCAGCCTGGTCTACAAAGTGAGTCCAGGACAGCCAAGGCTACACAGAGAGACCCTGTCTCAAAAAACCAACCAACCAAACAAACAAAAAACCCCAAACATTCTGAACTTTAGTCCAAAACTTAGTGAGCTGCTTGCCACTGAAACAAGAAAAAAAGAACTGCTTGAAGCCTCTCAATTTTTAGTCAATTTTCAAGTTGGGCAGGGGTGGGTGCTTTTGAGACAGGGTTTCTCTGTGTAGCCTTGACTCTCCTGGACTGTAGATCAGGCTGGCCTTGAACTCACAGAAATCTGCCTGCTTCTGCCTCCTGAGTGCTAGGATTAAAGGTGTGCATCACCACACCTGGCTTCAAACTATTTTTTATTTTTAAAGATTTATTTATTTATTATGTATACAATGCTCTGCCTGCATGTACACCTGCAGGCCAGAAGAGGGCATCAGATCACATTATAGATGGTTGTGAGCCACCATGTGGTAGCTGGGAATTGAACTCAGGACCCCTGGAAGAGCAGACAGTGTTCTTAACCTCTGAGCCAGCTCTCAAGCCCCAAAGGCAAAGACTTTAATAACAACAACAACAAATACTCAAAATGTAATGTCAGCAATACCCATCATCAAAGTTAACTCTTAGAAAATAAGTTTTCCTAATGTTAGGGAGCAGATAGCATCAAGTAATTAGCTAATAACTTTAAGCGCCCTAGTACACCACACCTGGTTCAACAACACTCAGTTCTCTAGCAGTACTTATTGATCTCTATTTCCTATAAATGAAAAAGATGCCACTTTGTATTAGCAAATCCATGATTAACCTATCAGAAAACAAGATTAAACAGCTTTTCTAATTTTTATTATTTTATTTTTTTCAATTTTATGAGTATAGGTTTTTGCTGGTAGAGGTAAGAAGAGGGGAAAGTGTCAGACTTCCAGGAACTGGAGTTGCAGACAGTTACGAATCACCATGTGCGTGCTGAGAATCAAACCTGGGTCCTCAAGAAGAGCAGCCGACGCTCTTAACCACTGAATATCTCTTTGTCCTAACTTTTCTGATTTTTCACCTTTAACTCCCAGTCCACAAAAACTGGTTCTCAACCTCATCTCAAAAAGTAGAGTGCAACTGAAGACACCTGAGGTTGACCTCTGGCCTCCCTTTACACGTGTGTACACATCTGAAAACACACATACACCAGGGCGTGTAGTGCACACCTTTAATCTCAGCACTTGGGAGGCAGAGACAGGCAGATTTTTGTTGAGTCCAAGACCAGCCTGATCTACAGAGTGAGTCCAGGACAGCCAAGGCTACACAAAGAGAAATCCTGTCTCCAAAAAAAAAAAAAAAAAAACAACAACAACAAAAAACCCAAAAACCAAAAACCAAACAAACAAACAAAACAAAAAACCCCAAAACAAACAAAAACCACAAAAAAACCCAACAACCCCCCCGCACGTATGTATGTATATACATACATGCATGCATGCATACATACACACACACACACACACACACACACACACACACACACACACACACGGAATTGACAGTGGGTAAAAACAAAGATAAGGGAAAAATACTACTTACTGTACAGCAGCTATAGAGCCTGAGTTACCTGACACTATCTGCTCAGAAGTACATCAAACCACGGGGATTATTTCTTTTTATAACAACCTACAAGGTGGCTTCTGAAGTAGGAGCAAACCTTTCAAACAACTTCATGCACAGAATTTTCAATGCATGGTGCTGACTGGCGAGCTGGAGCCCAGCACACGGCTTATGAAGGCTCTAAGTTACACAGGTACAGCTTCGGCACTGTGCAAGCTTTGTGTAAGCAACAGGACTCTGGCTCCAAAGCAAAGCAAAACAACCAACTTCTGTGATCACAGTGAAGCCAAGTGAAGAAAGCTACCAACCGCACACCACAGGAGACACCATTTACTCTAAAGCCCTAATAGTCTGGCACCCACCAAGGCACTACTGCCAGATCCAGTCTGTACAGGCGACCATGCTGCACAGCTGCAGTTTATAACTGAAATGGCAGTCACAGACAATACCGTTTTTTTTGTTTTTTGTTTTTTTTAAACATGGTAAAACATGGTATTAGCTGATTTGGTTATTCTCCAAATCTCAAGTCAAATCTAACTTTAAATGTATCTTTTCATAAAAGCCCATCTTAAGGATAAATGGAAAATTTCTAAGCTATGAAATCCCTCAAATCTAATGTTATGAAATGAATTAAAATACTTTAATGGGCAAAAGAAAAGGTACTCAGCCCAAGAACTTAATAACCTGAGTTCAACCCCTGGACCCAGTGGTAGGAGAGAAGAGATTCCCCAGAGTTGTCCTCTGACCACCACACTAGTACTGAGAATACACACACACACACACACACACACACACACACACACACACACACACACACACACACACACGCATACACACAATGTTTACATTTATATGAGGTCAAAGGGACTATTCTATTAACTAAGAAATAAGACACTAACTGTTCTATTCCCATTTCTCTGATGCTGCTTCAACATAAACAGTAGATCTTTTTTTTAAAAGATGCAATTATTTATTAGTATTATTATTGGCTTTTTAAGATAGGGTTTCTTGGGCTGGGCGTGGTGGCGCACGCCTTTAATCTCAGCACTTGGGAGGCAGAGACAGGTGGATCACTGTGAGTTCAAGGCTAGCCTGGTCTACAAAGCGAGTCCAGGATAGCCAGGGCTACACAGAGAAACCCCGTCTCAAAAAAAAAAAAAAAAAAAAAAAAAAAAAAAAAAAAAAAAAGACAGGGTTTCTCCCTGGAATTCTTTAGTGTCCTAGAACTCATTCTGTAGACCAGGCTACCCTGAAGCTCACAGAGATCTGCCTGTCTTAGCTTCTCAAGTGCTGCGAATTAAAGGTGTGCTCCATCATATTACGTAAAAGATGTTATTTTTATTTTATGTGTATGAATGTTTTACCTGCATGTATGTGTGTGCACTTCTTGTGCCTGTTACCTGAGCAGGCCAGAAGAGGGCATCAGATCCCCTGCTCCTGGGATCACAGACAGTTGTAAAGCATCATGTGGGGGCTGGGAATCAAACCTGGCTCCTCTGGAAAAGCAGCCAGCATTCTTAAACCACTGAGGCATCTCTCCAGCCCCAAATTTAGTGTTTCTGATTTTTTTTTAATTTGTAGATTAAAGACTCCCAGAATTCTTATTTCTTATTTAAATAATTTAAACTAGACTATATAGGGCCAGGTGTGTGGGCACATGCCTTTAATCTCAGCACTTGAGAATAGAGAAAGGCAGATCTCTGTGAATTCAAGGCCAGCCTGGGCTACAAACTGGGTTCCAAATGAACAAAACCATATATATATGTATGAAGCTACAGTACAGAAAAAGCAAGCATATCTTCATGTGTCAAAGCCATGCCATTAGATCCTGCTGATGACAACAGAAGCAGACCCTGGCTGGGTAGCAAAGGCACAAATCAGATTTCATGACATCAGAAAACATAACAAACACCAGCCTCACATCATTCTGTATTCACTCAAACACTTAGCAAAACACAACCCGGCGAGCTGCTTGAGGAGGTGGTAGCACAATAATACAAAGAAAATAAGTAATGAACAAACCTCTCTGACAAGAAGAGCAGGGGATAAGGTGATAGAAACAAGGAGGGGCAGGACCCCACACGGCCTGCTAAGCCTGAAACCTTTGTAGTGAACTCTGAGTGAAACAAGGTTGACTCTTGTTTGAGTAAGACCCTTCAGGCTGCCTTTGTTTAAAACAAATGCAGCGCTGACAGTTCTCAAAAAGTAATTTAGATGAGGTAACGTGACGTGTACGGTATGTTTAGATTCTGTATACTCTGAAGACAACACGATTCTAGAGGAATCAAGGATGACTGGAGTTAGAATATGGAACAGGTACCAATGGAGATGGGTAAACTGTAGAAAGACTTGAGTTCACCTTGGGTCATGATGAGTTCAGGATGCCTATGAAGCATCAGGTGGAGGCAGCAAAGAGCTGGGTACAGCCTGTGGCGGGCAGGAGAGAGGTGCACACTGGACAGGGTTCAGCAAACGGTGGGGACAGGCAGGGTACTTAAATCTCTGCCGTGAGGCAGAAGAATCAAAATGCCAAGAACTCATCCAACACTCAACATTAAGCGGAGAAACCTGCAGAGACTGCGCACAAACACTTGTGCTATAGGAGGAAAAGAACAAAGTGTTCCCTGGAAAGAGCACCAAGATGGCAGTAGTCCACTGTGACAGATGCCGCAGACGGACCAGAGAAGAGACAGCAGTCACAAGCCACTGACAGAGCAGTTTTAAAGGAATGGTAGAGGGACGGCAAGAGGGGCTGAGGGTAACAAGGACAGACAGCGGTCCTGAGGAGATGTGCGGCAAAGAGGAAGTGGATGGTGCAAATAGGGAAGTGTAGCTGATGCCTTTAAGGGGTGTTTCAGGGTGGTGACAGCAGGCCAGTAGGTAAGGAAGGAGATGGCTGAAATGCTAACCCTGTGTGAGTCAGAAGACATAAGGCCTTCAAGAGAAAACCTTCAAGTGGCAGCAGAGGTAGCTGGGTAGAAGGAGAAGGCAAAGGCAGTGACAAGTGGGAGGCACTCCGCATGCCAGGCTGCACAAGTCCTCCTGGTTCAGACAACTCTAAAAAGAAATAGCACTGGTGAGGGACGCCATCTTACTGACCTTTTATGCTAACTCAGGGAGCATTCTCCCACAGGCACACTCACCTGTTTCCACAAAGGCAGGCCGCAAAGCCCTAGGATTTGCTAGAAGTACCCAACGTTAATGCTGGGCCTTTGTCTTTAGGACTACTCCAGCAGCTCCATGCTCTATTAAGGTGACCTTCAGACCCCAGTGACTCAACACGTGAGACTCACCAGTAAGAATGTGGCAAGCAGGAATGCGTCTGAGCTTTCAGCTACATTTGTAGACTTTAAAGGGTGAAGGCTTGTTTACAGAATGTTAAATCACATCACTGAGCACTACAGATTTTCCTATATGAAGAATATTCTAAAATTCTAAAATACATGTCAAAGTGAAACGTGCATTTCACAGCAGAAGACCTTGACTTACATGGAGAAACACAAATGCATATACTTACCGACAGCGGTCACAGGAGGCTGGGTAGGGTACTGAGAGCTTGTTGTGGCAGGGTATGGGCCAGCAGGTGGGTAAGGACAGCCAGGATAACCACTATAGAAAAGAACACCAAATGTGAAGATGCCAACACTGCAGTGCCATGAGAACTCCACTGAGAAAGTTAAGACTGACATGTTATGCTGGGTGTGGTGGCGCACGCCTTTAATCCCAGCACTCAGGAGGCAGAGGCAGGTGGATCTCTGTGAGTTTGAGGCCAGCCTGGTCTACAAAACGAGTCCAGGACAGCCAAGGTTACACAGAGAAACCCTATCTCAAAAAACCAAAAACAAAACCAAACAAATAGAGAAAAAACACTGACATGTTATATTGCTAGTTAATGAACTTGCAATTTTAGAGATGAAGATGCTTATTCATGGAAGAGTGTATGGAAATTCCACTAATGACACTGGGGTTAAAGTAAACTGTGAAGGCCAAGCATGGTAGTGTATGCAACAATCTGAGTGGGAGGCTGAAGCAGGAGGGTGCTTTGAGTATGAGGCTAGGGGCTAGAGAGAAGGATCAGCGGTTAAGAGTGCTTGCTGCAGCTGGGCGGGTTGGCACACGCCTTTAATCCCAGCACTCGGGAGGCAGAGGCAGGTGGATCGCTGTGAGTTAGAGGCCAGCCTGGTCTACAAAGTGAGTCCAGGATGGCCAAGGCTAACACAGAGAAACTCTGTCTCGAAAAACCAAAAAAAAAAAACCAAAAAAAAAAAAAAAAAAAAAAAAAAAGAGTACTTGCTGCTCTTACACGGGCCAGATTCAGTTCCCAGCACCCACATGCTGGCTCATAGCTACCATAACTCTAGTTCCAGGGGATCTGACACCTTCTTCTGATCTCTGTGCGTCACAGAGATTCATGCATGCAAGTAAATTACTCATACTTTTAAAAAAGGAAGCAAGCAAGGGAGGGAGGGAGAGAGGAAGAAAGGGAAAAAGCCAGGCGTGGTGGTGCACACCTTTAATCTCCACACTCAGGAGGCAAAGGCAGAGGATATCTGTGCGTCTGAAGCTAACCTGGTCTACATAGAGAACTCCAGGACAGCCAGGAGGATGGTCTCAAACACAGAGTATGTGGCCAGTTTAGGCTACACAGCAAGACTCTATCTCCAATCAACCTGCCAAACAGAGCCTAACAAGGTAGCTCACACCTACAGCCACAGCATTTGGGAGAGTGTGGTGAGTTTCAGACAGCTGGAGAGACGGCTCAGTTGTTCTTACAGAGGACCAAGGGTCAACGTCCAGCACCCACACAGTAGCTCACACTGCCCCTAACTCCAGTTTCAGGGCATCCAACACCCTCTTCTGACCTCTTAAGGCATGAGGCACAGAAGTGATGCACAGACACACACATGAGAAAAACACTCTTACACATAAAATAAAATAAATACAACTTTTAAAAACAAGTGTGGGCTCCTTTATCAGAAAAAAAACAAAACAAAAAAACAAAACAAAAAAAACCCAAAGAAGTAAATGGTCAAATGTTCTTGCTTTGCTCAGATTATATATGGATACCTTTAGAAAGGCAGGAGTTGGTAGAATATTCCTAAGGACAGGACTCTAATAGGAAAATAAGAGTAAAATTTTCTATTCTGATTTCTAGACTATTAGGGGATGAGGATATTTAATTTTTGCCTGGGTCTCATTGGCAACCTTTTATAAAATTCTATCTGAAAGCAAATCTTTTGTGTATTTGTGTATTGTTGTTTCTCTGTATAGCATTGGCTGCCCTGGAAGTCTGTAGACAAGGCTAGCCTTAAACTCAAAGATTTGCCTGCCTTTGTAGACCAGGCTGCCTGCCTCTGCCTTCCAAGTACTGGGATTAAAGACGCGTATCACCACTGCCCAGCCTGAAAGCACACCTTTAAAAGGGTAAAAAAGTTTCTGGATAGTTTGTGCCATTCAATGTATTCTAATAAATAGTCCCAAATTTGCATTCTGGAAAATCCAAAATTTATTTTTAAAGATTTATTTTTATTTATTTATTGAGATAGGGCCTCACAATGTAGTCTTGGCTGGCCTGGAACTTATAAAGATTACTTGCCTCTGCCTCTAGAGTGCTAGTGCCCAGCTGTTATTTTTACTTCACATGTGTGGGTGCCAGCGGAGACAAGAGGGACTACTGGATCCCTTGCAGCTGGAGTTCCCAGTTTAGGTGCCAGGAACCAAACGTAGGTCCCTTTGGAAAAAGAGAGAGGGCCATTTCTCTAACCCAACAACCTTCTTAAAAGGGAAGAAGCCAGCATTCCAAGGCTACAAACCAATCAAGATCACTGTACTACCAAGTGTGCCCTCCCTCCCCCAACAAAGCTGTGTTTCTCTAGACAACCTATAACTCCTTTGGAATTATCTGCATACATCCTACATAAAATCCCACCAATAACCCAGGTATGGTAGCCCAGGCCTATAATACAAGGCTGAGCTAGGACTGTGGTCTACACAGCCAGACCTATCTCAAAGAGCAAACACCAATAAGCCAACCTTTCACTGCATTCCAACTAAACTTATTTAATCTCTCAGCTAGCATTATTTTGATTCCAAATATAACAGAAATTTTATTACCTGGGATTAGGAGGGTATCCAGATGGATATGCAGAGATTCCACTCGGCATGCCTGGCATGTAGGAGGCTAAAAATAATTTTTAACATTTGAAAGTCATATGCACAGTCCTGAACATAAAGGCTGTAGAGTAATAGGCATCACTGTCACACCACAGCAAAATTTCACACCAAGAGTCCAATCTCAGGCTCAAAACAAAACCAACACCTGGCCTTTATTAGTTCTTTATGAATGACAACACACATGCACATCCTCGGTAAGAAATGACTGGAAGACAGGTCAACCTGCTAAGCTTTACAGCCCCGAGATCATCTTAGTTTATGAGGATTTTCTCTAAGACATTGACTGAGTTGAACAGCTGGTTTTGTTGGCTTGTTTGAGAGCCTAAGACTCCAAATCACTGTAAGAAATCCTATAGAAAACTTACCCCTACACTCATTTAGACTGGCTTTTAAAAGCTTGGAAATACTATGGGGGAAACAGTTAAAAGCCATTAGCCTTCAAGAATGCCTCATTCACTCATAGAGCCCTGAAAGGTCAGTGATGCCAAAGGCTAACCTTGGCCTCGATGGAAAAGGACTTGCCTTCAGAGTCAACTGTAATCATTCTCCTCATTAGATGCCATGTTGAATCAGCACTCAAGCCAATAAACTAATGTTCTATTGTCCTCTACATGACAGGAACCACAGATTCCAGGGGAGGGGGTGGCAAAGGGGAAGAGAGGAGCAGAGAAGAGGATGGTAAGAAGGGCAGGCACGAGATGCGAAGGGATGCCGTGGGGTGACAAAGCGTCAAAAGTGGCATGTCCCGCTACTTGTGCTGCGGGAAAGCAGAGAGAGCTACCTGTGGGACCACCCAGGAAAGGAGCTCATTTAAATCCAAGAGGCAGAGTAAACCTCTTAAGGTTAAGGTAAAAGGTAGAGGAATGACAGATGAAGCTCGAAGAAAAGGAGACACAGAGCCTTCAAAGAAGGAGCTTGTTGAGGACAGAATCCAGGCAAGTGGGAGAAGAATGCTGCACTGCTATCGGTGACAGGTTCACAAACCTTCACCAGCCTAACATACCAGGGTTCACAGCCTTCTTAGGATGTATCAACAGATGCTACAATACTTTTTCCTAAGTATAATGAAGGACGAAATTCAGCATTTCATTAAAAAAAAAAACAAAAAACAAGTAACTCCCCAAATCTCACAACTCCATCCCACACATTGACACTTTCCAAGCAGGACGCACAGTTGACATTTGTGAGTATCTCTTTAAGAAGGTGAGTCCACTGTTAAGTACCAGCGGCACACATGGTCTGTATCCCTCACCTCCATGCTAGTGTCCTCACAGTACAAACCACTCTCTCAGAGTTGGTTTTCCCTTTAACCATAAGAATTTTTCCTTTTCTTATAAATGTGTTACTTCAGGGTTTGGAGAGATGGCTCGATAGTAAACAAGTAAAGCACGCACACACGCGTGCATGCACAAACACACACACACAATCACACACACACACACGGTTTGAGGGGCTCAGGGGTTATAAGCATGTACTACTCTTGCAGAGGACCCGAGTTCTATTCCTAGCACCCACAACTCACAGTTGGACAGCTCACAACTGACTACAACTCCAGTTGGTGGGAGTCTGATGCCTCTGGCCTCATCAGGCACCTGCACTCATGTGCACATACCCACACAGACACACTCACAAGAGGATTAAAATAAACTTTGTAAAATGTGAGTTTTGGATATGGTGCTGGCTTTAATTTTATGGGTCTTGCCTGCAACTACTTAAGCACTCCACATGCCTGCCTGGTGCCTGCAGGGTCAGGAGAGGACAGTGGATGTCCCAGAATGGAATTAGAGATGGTTGTAAGTCACCAGGTGGGCCCTCTGCAGGAGCAACAAGTGCTCTTAACTGCTGAACTGTCCTTCCAGTCCCATAATGCTGACTTTTAAAAGACTCAGTATCTTACTATGCTGTCCAGGCAGGCGTGCACTCCTAGGCTCACACAATTCTCTTGGCTAACCCTCCAAGTCTTTGGAATCACTGGCACATGCTATTAAACTTAAAAACAAAACCAAAAAACCAATGTCTTATAACATGACTCATTATTCTAAAATTACCCTGAAAGAGATAAAAAGTGTTCTCAGTAATGATTTCTCAACTATTAACTATATATTCAAATGTGTATCTAAGATTCTTGGCTACTACTTAGTATGTGCATGGGAGGAATTCAGACCTTTATAATGATGGATATTATCTATGCCTAGAATGTTACTAAAGTGGGAATGGATGGACACTACAGTGGTCTTTCAGTGATTTACTTAAGCTAGCTCTTCAGTGCTCGATGAGGCAGTGTGTACAACACTGGAGTGCAACTGTGACTAGTGTGATCTCTTTCTGGAATACTGTATATCCAAAGGCAATGTGAAGCTGAAGAAAATACAGAAAGGTTCCCTTTGTCTTTTATCCTGAGTGGTTACTAAGTGACCTGAGCAAATAAATGATGGATCAGACTAGAAAATACAGTACTTTAAACTCATCAGGACTTACTAAGACAAAAACAATCACTAACATCCTTAATACAGGAAGCACTAGCTTACTCTCAGAGGGAGGGGAGAGAGGAGGAGTCACTTCTTTTACATCCCATTCTGCTCAAGGATCAAGATATTCTTCATGAAAAAATGATTAAAACAAGAGCATGGCTTTAGGCAGACGGAAATTAAGCTCACATTAGCTGGTCTTCAAAGAGAAGTTTGTCAGAATCACAACTTAAAACACAATAAAATCAGTACAAAACAAAAACATCAAAACAAGGAAGTACAACCAACTCCCAATTACCCAGGATGATTCTGAAGTATCAGCAAGAATCATTCACATAAACAGAACAGGGATGGAGCTATCCCAGGGCCGAACCAGTACTGTCCCCTTGCTCTCACCCTTGCAACAAGGTAGTCACAAATTGGCTGTACCATAGAGAAGCAACCAAGAGCTAGATGTCCAATTGTGTATACCCAGAATAGCTCAAGGGAACGAGCTAGCTGACGTAATTAGTTCTCTACATTATTGATCCTGGAGTCACGGACAGCACTCAGGCTACTTTTCAAACTACATTCGCTGTCCAAGTGTTCAAATAAGGCTTTTCCATGGCATGCATAATTTAAAACTTCTAGCTCTGTTTGGCACATCTTCTCTTCCACTCTGGAATCCAGAACATCCACACTTTGATTTCTACCCACAGACGGAAGCCCCAGTGCCAGACTTTGGCAGGAACCTGTACATGCAGATGCGGGGCCGCAGAATACTTCCAAACACTCCACTAACTTGACAAGCTAAAAAGCAAAGTGAAGTTAGTTTAAGAGCTTTACAAGGTGTATTTCATTTCAGCACATTTGAAAACCAGGTCTCAGTCTACTTACTATTTGGCGGCCCTGTTGCCGTGTATGGGGGGTACGATGCAGAAACAGTGGGGCGGGAGAACACGGGGGGCTCCTCTCCAAATATCACAATCATGATCTGAATAAGCTCCAGCAACTCTGAGCGTGGCTAAAAAGGGGGGAAACCCAAGAAATGTCACTATAATTATTTCTCAGCAAAATAGAAGCGTTTGGCACTTCTGTTGTTAGTTTTTAACTCTCTGACAATCGTCTTCACTCTGTGTCTGTGCAAGCACACACAGCACAGTGTGCGGAAGTCAGTCACTGCAGTCAATACTCTCCTTCCACCTTGAGTTCCAGGGATCAAATGCACATCACCAGGCTGGTGTGGCCTGCGCCCTGACTCATGAAGCCATGTGGATGGCCCCAGCTACTTTTCTGAACATACCCATCAAATCAGTGGGTTACAAAAGAGCATAGAAACATGTCGGTATCTTCTTTATCCATATGTAGCTCTCTATTTTGGAGTAATGATACTTTGCATCCCGGACATCACTTGTGAAGAAGTATGGAACATGTATAAGCTTCCAGCAACAGGAACTAGTGAGGATCACCTCAATAAAAATGCTGGGCCTGCTCAATGCCAGGCTCTTAAAAGCTCATTCTAACTCTGAGCTCTCTCAAAATAAACATGACGGCTAATTTTGGTCATCAAGCTGACTGGATCTGGGCTCTCCTAGAGTGGGCAGAGACAAGACAGTGTCACCTTTTCCTGTCCATCTTCCACTGCTTGCTTTTGAGTGCACCTACGCACTACCACATTGCCACCTGTGTTGCTGCTGCCTCCTCCAACACTGGAAGCCAGGTGTTTTGGCTTTCTAATGTGGATCTCCAGGTATCCTCCAGGCCTTCAACACAGAGCGGGACTGCTGAGGTGCCCATCCTCAGGGGCTGAGAAGCTAGTGGGCTCTCAGCCTCTACTGTACAGGCCACCACTATGGGTTCACTCAACCCCATCCAATAACTCAATCTAGTAAGTCTCCTTACTGACGCTGGAGAGGTGGCTTGGCAGTTAGAGCACTGGCTACTTTCAGTTCCCAGGACCTACAGAGTGGCTCACAACTGACTGCAGCACCAGTTCCAGGGGATCTAATGCTGTCTTCCGGCTTCTACAGGCAACAGGTACACATGTGGTGCTTATACACATTGAGGCAAAATATTCATACACACACACACACACACACACACACACACACACACACACACACAACAACAACAACACCACAACAGTCTGGGCATGGTGGCACATGCCTTTAATCCCAGCACTTGAGAGGCAGAGGCAGGTGGAACTCTATGAGTTCAAGGCCAACCTGGTCTAAAAAAACAAAAATCTTCCTTTGTTTTTGTTTTGTTTGGTTTGGTTTCTCTGTGTAGCCTTGACTGTCCTGCACTCACTTTGTAGACCAGGCTGGCCTTGAACTCACAGCGATCTGCCCGCCTCTGCCTCCTGAGTGCTGGGATTAAAGGCGTGCGCCACCACTGCCTGGCCAAAAATCTTCCTTTCTAACATATCTGTTATCTTGATTCTGTTCCTCTAGAGAACACTGATACAATATAGGCTTCTGTCTGCCAATTACATTAATGGAAGCAGAAACACAAGTTTCCAACGTTATCCTTGACAGCAATGCTTTGAAGAGTAAGATTTGAGCTCTCAAAAATTTCCCACCAGTGTACCCATTTTTTTTGTTTGTTTGTTTTTGTTTTTGAAGACAGGGTTTCTCTCTGTCTTGGACTCGCTTTGTAGACTAGGCTTGCTTCGAACTCAGTGATCCGCCTACTTCTGCCTTCAAAGTGCTGGATTAAAGGCTCACGTCATCACACCCGGCTAGTGTACCCATTTTTAAAAGGAACATTCTATCTCTGCACCTCGTCTGTTTAAGTTTATATTCAAGTAAATAAAATGGTGAATAAGCATTATAGAGTTGTTTACAGACCTTTCAGTTGGCTATACTACAGTTCATCTCAGTGTGTGATCTCAGTATTTGGGAAACTGAGGCAGAATGGATCACTACAAGTTAGAGGTCAGCACAATATACTGACTCTACCTCATAAAACAAACAAACAAACAAACCCAACAACAATAAACACCAAAGGAACAGGCAAGAGCCTTTTCTCCCTGCCTCAGTTCAGTGACTAGTTCACTGTCTGAACTTACCCACCGTCCTTGGAATAGCCCTAAACTGAAGTCAACTGAAGACAGAAGCTAGTGAGCAGAACATGCAAGCAATCATTTCATAGAACCACACAGTACTTACGTGTTTCCAGTCATGTAGATAAGGTAGGTAGATTTTCCCATTTGCATCCACATGCTTTCCTGTTTTAATGGTCATTGAACTAGTAGGCTTAACAAAACAGATAGGGGGATTATATGGGTATGTGTCCAGCAGCCACAGGCATATTGGAATATTATACGTATTTCCTGCAAAAGAAGAAACGACCTCAATTACTATTTATTTTCTAGGAGTGTAAGACACAGGCTGAGAGCAACAAACACCACGTTGGCCACCATCAGTGCTGCTGTTGTAATTTAAGACACTTCTTGGAACTTTGGTTTGTAAGCACATCAGAAAGGCCAGTGCTGACTGCTTGCTGCAGACATTGTTTTGGTCCAAGTTAATGTTTGCTAAATGCCTTGCTGGGAGAGGAGATGGAAGGAAAGTAATGCACCCACTCCCTTCCAAAAGCCGGTCTCTACACTCTAACGGCAACAGAGGCCTCACCGTGTCCTCTATTGACCCATGTTTATGGAGCCTCTGGTTCAGGGTTGTTACCTTTTCCTTTTGCTTTATGAAACAGAATCTCAGTTGAGAAATTTGACTACTTACAGTCAAATGGAAGGATCTCAAAAGATGCAATAGTCACCACATTAACCGTAAACCAGTCGGCCGGGTGGTGGCACACGCCTTTAATCCCAGCACTCGGGAGCCCGAGGCCAGCCTGGTCTACAAAGTGAGTGCAGGACAGTCAAGGCTACACAGAGAAACCCTGTCTCAAAAAACAAAACAAAACAAAACCTAACAACAACAACAAAAAGTAAACCACTCTTTAATGCTCCAGAGCCCATTTTCAACACTTAAGTAACTCACTTGTGTTTTACCTTTACAGAGTTTCAGAAGTACAACTATGTAAGCATGTTTCAGGTAAGGAAAGCACAACTATGTAAGCATGTTTCAGGTAAGGAAAGCACAACTATGTAAGCATGTTTCAGGTAAGGAAAGCACAACTATGTAAGCATGTTTCAGGTAAGGAAAGCACAACTATGTAAGCATGTTTCAGGTAAGGAAAGCACAACTATGTAAGCATGTTTCAGGTAAGGAAAGCAAATACTAATGGTGCTTCTGATCTCCTCTTCAGCCCCAAACACACCTACAATGTGGAGCTCTAACACATAAAGCCTTAGGCTTGCTACCAACATCGAGAATTCCCTGCTTTTTGAAAAACAAGAATCCCTCACGGTAACTCAGGCCCGCCTGCTACGACTCATGGAGAATGGCTGAGGGGAAGAGCAGTCTCGCTTCAGGTAACAGCAATATTCACACACACTTCCACAGCCTGCGCCACAGCTCATCCCAAGGGCAACAGTGCAGTTAGTAGGAAAGCTCAAGTTCATCACAGGGGCTCTCAGTCAACTGATGAGTGACAGGTGTCCTTATCTCTGTGACCTTCCTGTGTGCCCCTGTTCTCCTTTGTGACCTCATAGCACAGCAATCACAGAACTGCTGTGTAATGTTCCCCCACGGGTTCATGCTCTAAACCAGCGGTTCTCAACCTATGGGGTGTAACCCCTTTGGGGTCACTTATCAGATATTCTGCTCTTCAGATATTTATACTATGGTTCAGAACAGTTGCAAAATTATAGTTATGAAGTAGCAATGAAATAATTTTATGGTTGGGGGGTCACATGACATGAGGCACTACATTAAGGGGTCGCAGCATCAGGAAGGTAGAACCACTGTTCTCAACACTTGTTCCTCAGCTGATAGCAATATTCTGGGGCTGATGTTACAGAAGTAGGTCACTGGGGAAGGGCCTTTAAAGGGTGTACTGGCCCCTGGCCCAGCCCATTTCTTTGGGGATATATGTCCTAGATAGCCACAAGGAATAATTAAGGAGCACAACTGTCCCAAAAGAGAAAAGGCTCTTAAGAGAGCTTGGCTGAGCTGGATGTGGTGGCACATGCCTTTAATCCCAGCACTTGGGAGGCAAAGGCAGGTGGATCGCTGTGAGTTTGAGCCCAGCCTGGTCTACAAAGTGAGTCCAGGACAGCCAAGGCTACATAGAAAAACCCTGTCTCGAAAAACAAACAAACAAAAAACCAAAAAAAAAAAAAAAAAAAAAAGAAAGAAAGAAAAAGAAAAAGAAAAAAAAAGAGAGTTGGCTGGTTAACAGAGACTAGTCACCAAACCAACATCATTACCAAACGATAACCGTAAGTGACAGGTGTCTTTTACTGTTTGTTTAGTACGTATCAGGCTAGTTAGTACAAGCCTTTACACTTACCACTTCCATGACCTATCAATACCTGAGTGAGGTTATTACTTGCCAAATGCTGTGGATGCCCATGGTCACAAAATTCACACTGCACAGCAGGAAGCCAAACCTAACCCTGTCCCGACTTTAACCACCCCTCACCACTACACAGTACAGCTCCCATGGTGGAGAGGCATGAATGGTGAGAGAGGCTGAACTAGCAGACACCTGAGATCCCATGCAGTGCCATGATCCTGTGAGACACTAAGCTCCATCTGCACTGTGAAGCATGTTTGTTGCTCTATCTTGACAGAGAAGTTAACAACAAAGATTCAACTAACTGTGAGGTGCTGCTGCCAAATAAAGCTGACTTAGGACCGAGGTTTAATTCTGTCTTGTGAAGAAGGCCATCAGAAAGTGCATGCAGTGTGCTTTTACCTCCTTGGAAGCACTTTCTTGTCAGCAGATAGAGCTACCATGAGAACATCAGCATGTTATTTACCTCTATAGCGCACAGGGATTGTTCCAGCAAGGTTCACCAGCTCTCTGGAACTGCCATCATTAAAAACTGAAAGGAAAACACAAAATCCCATCATGAACATTTTTGTACACACCATCATGTAAGTTGCTCTTTCAGAAACACCAGCTGACTATGGAAAGTGGCTAACTTGTCAGTGTTCAGTAACAAAGACTCCTTCATTGCTTACTTAGATTAAAAAGCTTTGGAATACTTATAAAAAATGGATCTGAGTGATGCATTTCCAAATACAAGCTTTTGGGCTACAACTAACATGATTTTAAGCCCATAAAATCACTCTGAACCAGGATGCGGGGAGTGGGGGTGGGGTGGGGGGGTGGGCTGGGTAGGGTATGTGTGTGGGGTGCACACCTGTAATCCCAGCACTCAGGAGGCAGAGGCAGGCAGATCTCTGTGAGTTCCAGGCCAGTCTGGTCTACAAGTGAGTCCAGGACAGCCAGGGCTACACAGAGAAACCTTGTCTCTGTCTCGAAAACCCTAAATAAATTAAATTAAGATCACTCTGAAGTTACTGGGCTCTAGGCCTGAGATGGATGCCAATGACCATGCAAAACTATATCCCCAATAAGGTTGTTTTTAACAAATTTAAGTGTATATATACTAGTAAAAAAAAAACAAACCTCCACCAAGGCTGTGAGTATAGTTCAATGGAGCAATTGTCTAGAATAAAGACCCTGGGCTTGATCTCCAGTACCACTAAAGAGGAGAAAGAAGCCACTGCCAAGACCATCTTCATCTAAACACAAACCCTCACTCTCATTCTCAACCCCAAACTATAGTTCTGAAAATAGAGATGTCTCCATAGTTAAACAGACACCTTCTTTCCACATGTACTTGATTTAGTTTTATTTTATGTCTATGTGTGTGTTTTGCTCGCATGTAGGTAAGCGCACCATGTACACAGGTACACATAGAGGATAGAAGAGGGCATCGGATTCCTCTGGAACTGGAGTTACAGGCTGTTGTGAGTTGTCAAGCAGCTGCTGGTAACTGAGCCCGGGACCTCTGGAAGAGTAGTAATGTGCTCTTAACTGCTAAGCCATCTCTCTAGCCCCCTTACCGTGTATTTCCTGCTATTCTTTAAAAAACTAAAAATAAAAAGATTTTTACTATATGTACATGGGTGTCTTGCCTACATGTATGTCTGTACCACACGGATGCTTAGAGTCTATAAGGGCCAATACAGAGTGACAGATCCATGGAATTAGAGTCACAGATAGCTGTGCGCTGCCACATGGGTGCCAGAAAATCAAATGAACCTGGATGCCTTTTATGTCTTTTGCCTAACGCGTGCTACATGGACTGCTTCATTTCTAACACTTGCTTAGAAAGGACACTGTATCACACAGAGCAAAGGCTGGACTGTGGATCTGTAGAAGGACACAGGGCCACATGCTTGCAGCAAGAATTCTGGCACCATATAAGCCAGAAATTTTTTTGAGACAGGGTTTCTCTGTGCAGCCATGCTGTCCTAGACTCACTTTGTAGACCAGGCTGGCCTTGAATACACAGGAATCCACCTGCCTCTGCCTCCTGAGTGCTGGGATTAAAGGCGTGCGCCACCACACCCGGCCAGAAGCCAGACTTGTTAAACATGCAGGCTTAACGTGGTGATCTTTTGCTAGTCATCCAGGTCCCCCAGAACTCTGAGCACCGTTTCTCAGTCACATGTACTTTATGAAAGACTTTGCTATTAAGCTTCTTATAAAAGCCTCCTCCCTAGGCCCTTATCTTGAGTGTTGTTTCTCAGGCAACAGAAAGGTGGAGAGCCACGTGGAGGTTTGTCCTTTGATATGGCCCTGGGCAGGGTCACACCCCTGTGGCAGGTAAGCAATGACATCACAGGTAGGCGGATTGAAACAGAATCCTAACACCCATAAGTGACATGATAAAAGGAAAACAGACTCCTATAGGCTGCCCTTTGATTTGTACATGCATGCTGTAGCATACAGTCTATCTGGCTGTAGAAAGTGATAAACCAAATTATCTTTAAAATTCCCTCCTATGGGCCGGAGGTACAGAGAGCATGCACGGGTGAGACTTGGGGTTTGATTCCCCCAGCAAAGAAAAACAAGTATCTCCCCAAGCCTAAATTTGTATTGTATTGTATCAAAGTAAGCACTCAACAGAACTGGTTTTTCAAACTTAATACTCTGCTGTTTCCTGACACCTTTTGTTAGGTGGAAGCTCAATCTTTCAATTGGAAACCCAAAAACCTAAAAAGGAAAACAAGAAAATTGTAGCCATAAACCCAAGAACAAACTCAACACAGTGACAGATATTGTTGCATATACTTACCATATGAATCCAATACAGGTTTGAGATCTTTGTACATAGCGATGACATTGACAGTTTGACGGACAGTTAGATCTCTGTATTTGTACTGAAAAGCAAAAATTACAAAGTTTACTTAAAACCAAAGTGCATCACTTTACAGGTGGCTTTTCTTTCTTTCCTTTTTTATTTTGTTTTGCTTTTTTGAGACAAGGTTTCTCTATGCAGCCCTGGCTGTCCTTGAACTCAGAGATCCACCTGCCTGTCTTCCACATGCTGTGATTAAAAACCTAAGCTACCACCACCAGGTTGTATTTTCTTTAAACATTACTTTGTTGCAGGGGACCATAGGGTCTCTTTTCTTTACCACCACCTAAGCGAAGCCTTACTAAAGCTGCTCACTATTTCAGTACTTTTATTCAAGTTAAAAGGGTCCATCCAAAGGGCTCAGTGGTTAAGAGCACTAGCTGTTCTTCCAGAGGGTCCAGGGTGGATTCCCAGCACCCCCATGGTGGCTCACAACTGTCTGTAACTCAAGTCCCAGGGGAGCCAGCGCCTGTTCCGGCTTCTGCAGGACCCAGGCATGTACTTGGTATTAAAAAAAGTTCCCATCCAAAAACGTTTTTAATGAGGTTTCCTTTTATTGCCTATTCTGGCTTCAAAACTAATGATCCCCTGCCGCAGGCCCTGGGAAGCTGGGGGATTACCCGTTACTCAAAGACCACGCTACATTTCTTTTAGCAAAATCTTTCCCATGGGCTGGAGCGATGGCTCAGAAGTTAAGAGCACTGTCTGCTCTGATTTAGTTTTTGGATCTAAAAACGTTATGATATTCAGGACATTTATGCTCTTCCCCCTTTTCTCTAGCAAGCTTATTGTGGAGATGATGATGCTCTGGGCATGCCTGTGGCGTCAGCATCCACTGCTTCAGACCCACTACAGCCTGGACATTCCACCGTGGAGACAGTGAGATGTGGTCAGATGCACATGTTTGCTTGTAGGATTTTCTGTGATGGGAAAAGAGGTCTCAAGAATTTCTGCCTCAGCAACAGAAAGGGTGCACAGATATTTTATACCTACCCCTTCATCAAAACTGTTGATCAAAGTCACCAATGCCCGAGATATGGTGTGCCACGCCCAATTCTATCTTCACTTTACTTATAAGTGCTATTTGATCAAGATCATTTCTTCCTCTTTTTTTTTTTTTTTTTTTTTTAGACAGGGTTTCTCTGTATAGCTCTGGCTGTCCTGGACTTACTTTGTAGACCAGACTGGCCTCGAACTCACAGTGATCCGCCTGCCCCTGCCTCCCAAGTGCTGGGATTAAAGGCGTGCGCCATCATGCCTGGCTCATTTCTTCCTCTTAAAATGTATTCATGGACTTGTAAAATGGCTCACTAGGTGAAGGCCTGAAAATCTGAACTCAATCGCCAAGATCCACACGGTAGTAAGAAACCATGAACTCCTACAAGTTATACTAACCTCCATATGCTCACACACATACACACAGGTGCATGCACACACACACACACAGATCAGCGTGACTCCCTTCTTAATCTCTGTCCTTTCTCTTCTAATCAGTTATTACTGAGCTACAGGACTCGCTCCTTCACCTAATCTCACTTCTTTAGTGTTCTCCCTTGTGTTTTAAGTGTTAAAACTCCCACATTACAGATCTCTAATCTATGGCTGGCACGACGGCGCAGTCAATAAAGGAGCTTGTTGGCTAGGCTTACTATCTAAGTTTGCTCCCTAGAACCTACATGGCAGGACAGACTGACCTCAGTGGTTTACTTTCCTACTTTCAAATACTTCCTGTCATATGTGCATTAGTTCATACATGCACGTCTTTTAAAAACATTTTCATTCTGAACCTTTTCCATAACTCTTCCATCTGTCCCTTCTTTCAGCAGTTTCAGTGATCAATGGTTGACATCAATCCTAAAATATGTGGCTGTGACACCCACTCTTAAATTATTTTATTTATTTATTTATTTATTTATTTATTTATTTACTTAGTTTTTCGAGACAGGGTTTCTCTGTGTAGCCTTGGCTGCCCTGGACTCACTTTTGTAGACCAGGCTGGCCTCAAATGCACAGCAATCTGCCTGCCTCTGCCTCCCAAGTGCTGGGATTAAAGGCGTGCACCACCACCGTCTGGCGTGACACCCACTTTTAATCCCAGTACTAGTAGGTAGAGGCAGGTGGATCTCTGTGAGTTTGAGGCCAGCCTGGTCTACAAAGTGAGTCTAGGATAGCTGGGGCTCGGTTACACAGAGAAACCCTATCTCAAAAAAAAAAAAAAAAAAGTGTGTACCACCACTGCCAGGTAAACTGATTTTTGAGTAGCATGACATCTTGAGGAAATCTCAGGGGCACTCCCCTGCTCAGGAAGTGAGTCATCCCTTTATTCAGAATAATTATCTACACTACATAGGCTACCCCACCTGTTAGTGACTGACTGGCCTAGGATCAACTGTTCCAGTGCTTGTGTTGAAGGAACTATTTTACTCAATGGGCCTGGTGTTCAAGAGTAGTAACTCTTTCAGAAATTTTATTAGAATATATTTAGAATTGTTCTACATTGTTACATTATTATTAACGTCTTACTGAAACTAATCTTTAAGTTAAAATTTCTCACACAGATACATGCACAGGAAAAAGCACAATATATAGGGTTCAATATATCTGCGTTGTCTTGGAATATATCCCTATGGGTAAGGGAAAAGGGAGTATTTTGTATCCAGTTACCAGTGTGACAGCTGCATATCTAATGAACACTAAACTAATCATGTTGGAGGTTGGTCTGATGTATTTTGATACTAATTACTGTTTGCTATCTTTGTGCCCCAAGTATTACTATGTTACCTTGCCTAAAAACTTATTCCTATTTGACCAATAAAAAGCTGACACAGCTGGACAAATGTGACAGGCGTGGCTAAGGTTCCTAGGCTTTGGGAGACTGAATCTTGGGAGAGAGGGGAGGGAGGAGAGGAGGAGGAGAATCACCTTGGGTAGAAGAGAGCCACGTGACACACAGAAGGGCCTCTGAAGTTCCACATGGAAAGAAATGCAGAATATTAGCAAGTATTCTGGACTTATGGATGGGAGGTAGCCCAGATACAAATGATTAGAAGCAGATGGGTTGGGATGGAGACTGGGAGTTATTGGAGGAGAGCTTAGGTAAAGTATCTGTCTTGCCCAGGTAGGGGCTCATTCTAGAATACATCAAGTGTCTGTGCTTTCATCGATTGCTAGTGGGTTAGAAAATAATCACCATAATAATAATTAGCCTAATAACAAACATTTATTAGGCCATACTTCAAAGTTAACCGCAACATGATCAGGAACAAAACTCATTATCTCCCTCCTAGTTTTATTCTTCCCACAGCTGAACTCTAGTTGCTGTTCAGGGACCAAACCTTGAAGTTGTCCTTGAATACCTCTCTCTAGCCACAGCAAATCCTGCTCAGCATCACCTGAAGAGGTGGCTGAGTGGCTAAGGGAGCCTGCTCCTCTTGCAAAGGAACCAAATTCAGTTCCCCAGACCCACATTGGGAGACTCTGAACAGCCTATAACTCCAGCTCCAGGTGATCCAAGGCCCTCTTCTGCTTTCTGTGGACACCCACAGACACTGCTGGTCCTCAAACTCACAGAGATCTGCTGTTAAAGGTGTGAGTCACTACATCTGCTCCATACACATAATTAAAAAAAATAAAATAAACTTAATTGTTTGCTATCATAATCCAATCAAATGCCAAAATACTTACACTGCCCTGCAAGGTCCTCCAAAATCTCCCACATCACTGGCAGTCAATGTCAAGTGTCACCACTTTCTGTCTGTTCTCAGCTGGCCATGCAAGCACCCTTTTGCTGAGGAACTTCTGTTTCAAACCTTTGTACGTGTTTTTCCATCTTCCTAGAATGTTCTTACCAAAGCTCATTTCCTTATATTGCTCAGGTTTCTGCTCAAACAGTCCTTCTCACAAAGCCCTCCCCTTAACGTCCAAGAGAAAACTATGGCCTTAGTTAAATTTGTTAGTACAATTTCTAGTCTAATTGGGCACACGGCTGTACCCATACAACTTACGGCGCAAGGGCACTTTTTTATTTTTTTGAGACTCTCACTGTGAAGACCAGGCTTGCCTCAAACTCGGGATTTGTCTGCCCTTGCCTCCCAATTTATAAAAGTGTGTGCCATCATTTCAAAATCAAGAGCAACTTCCCCGCCCCTCCCCTCCCCCGGTGAGACAGGGTCTCTCTGTGTAGCCTTGACTGTCCTGGTCTCGCTTTGTAGGCCAGGCTGGCCTAGAACTAACAGTGATCCGCCTGCCTTGGGCTTCCCAGTGCTGGGAATAAAGGCGTGTGGCACCAGGCCCGGCTCAAGTTATTTATTTATTTTAAACACTATTTTTGTTTGTTTTGAAACAGGGTCTCACTGTGTATCCCTTGCTAGGCCGGAACTCGTGATCTGTCCATCTCTGCTTACAGAGTGCTGGGTTTAAAAGGTCTGTGCCACCACGCCCAGCTAAACTGAAAACCCCAAAAACCTACACTCTCTAGCCTTGCTTTGATAAAAGTATCAAAGCCAACTCAAAGACCGGAAGAGTTAGGGCTGAATCACATAACAGATTTTTTTTTAATTCCAATTAAATTTGGTAAATTACAAAAAGCAAAACGTGATCACCAAACTAAGAAATATGCAAACTTTTCCAAAGGCCTTTTAAAAAGTGAAGGGAGAAAAACCCGCAACACCAGTCAAGCAGTGAGAAATTTTAAGTTCAACTCAAAGTAAACAAGCAAACAACTGTGTTAATCATAGTTAATGAACGCAATGGAACCGAATTGCGGAGTATTCCAGAGTGAGGAGGGGATGGCAATCTAGATTTTTCCGGTTGCTCTACTTCAGCGAGCCAATTGCACCAACAGTTCCCGAGCTGAGACCAGTGGGAACCGGATCTGAGCAGGCAGGGCCAAGCTCCGGGCCGCAGGACAAGGCGACAGCGGGGCCGTCTGGGACAGTAAGCAGCGCCGGGCAGAACAGCAGCGGCCGCGCCAGGCACGACCCCGCTTTTGTTTATGGAGGCGAAGGCGGGAAGGGCCGCTCCGCAGAGAGATGACGGCCTCAGCCCTGTCCGCGGGGCCACCCAGTAGGGCGCGGGCTCACCTTGGACATCATCTTCTTCAGCTGACTCTCGGACACCGCCATGGCGCGCGCCTCCGTCCCCACAGGCAGAGGGTCAGCGCCACGGGGCCGCCCCAGGCCGCCAGACAATCGCCGCCGCCCCGCCCCTGCCAAGCAGGAAGCCGGCGCGCGGTGCTTCCGCTTCCCGCGCGTCACTTCCGGGGGCGTCGCTCGGCCCGGGGAGGCCGGGCGTGGGTTATGGACAATGTCTACAGGTGCGCATGGGACCGACGTTGGCAATTCTTTCTCGGCCCGTAAGACTCCTGCGGCTGGCCCGCTAGAGAACGTTGCCACAGACTGCAACCTAGAAGGTCCTGCCTGTGCCCGCGCCACTCGCGTGACTAACTTGTGGACAGTCTGTCCCCTAGGAGTTGCTTTCGGTGACGATGCCCCTCTGATTATCACTTGCGTTTTTTGTTTTTGTTTTTTGTTACTCTGGTTTTAAGTGCTTGAAAGCCCTTCATGCTATGTTCGAAGGGGCAAAGGAGCCTTTTTCTCAGGGAACCATGCAGTAATTTCCTCCTCAGGGTATTTTCCTCTAATAAGTACTATGCGCCCACCGTAAAGAGAACAGGCTGCAGTCTGCCTTGCCTTGAGGCAAGCTTGTTTTCAGATTAAAAAGAATTTCCCCCTTCAAACTTCTGAGCCATTTCCCCCCTTTTCCCCTTCAAACTTCTGAGCCACCTTTCTCCAGTGTTAATCCCAACGATGCGAGGAAGACCATGAACCCAAGTAATCACGGCCAAATTAATTAAAGCAAGCAATTAATAAAGCCAGCTCTTTTATTTGTGTACAGGTGGTCAGCATTGGACATAGGCAAGAAAATGGCTTTTCTAGCTCAGGGGCAGGGGAGGTTCCAAATGGGGGATTTGGCAGGCAAATAGGTGGGCTTGCAGAATCGGAACATAACAAATTGGTCATAACGTTTTTGTGAAACAAAGGGGTCATTGTTGCAAGGTGGTCTTAAGGTAGTAATGACAAAGTGGTCAAATGGTGGTAATGACCAGGTGGTTATATTAACAACGTGGTCATAATAACCTTTGGAGAGTTGTAGAGATGGCTCAGAGGTTAAAAGCACTGTCTGTTGTTCTAAAGGTCCTGAGTTCAATTCCCAGCAACCACATGGTGGCTCACAGCCATCTATAATGAGATCTGGTGCCCTCTTCTGGCTTGCAGGCATACATGCAGGCAGAATAAAACTATAAATAATAATTAAAAAATAATAACCTTTTGAAACAAAGGCATGGTTACTGTTGGGAACAAGCAAAAGAAACATATTCTAAGTACTACCATTTCATTTTTAGATTTAATTGTAGGGAGAGACTAAATTCAAATTCCCAGGCCCTAGGGAAGCTGGGGACTTCCCAATAGCCGAACAGCTTCTACTGTAAGAAAACAGTTATCTGAGTCCAGACATCTCAGGGACAACTTTGTAAGGAGACAGTGGTTTGAATCCAGCCATTTCAAGGGCAACTTTCTCCATCTTGTTGGCAGGGTCAAACTAAGTTCACGTTCCCAGGCCCTGGAACCTACTCCCATCCTGATTGATGGAAACTCCCTTGCTCAACTCCTTATGTCAAAATATGATTGGACAGTGCTACAGTGCCCCACCCCCTACCTCACTTTCTGGTTTCATCCTTTATTGTTGATTTTTTTTTTAAGAGACAGGGTTTCTCTGTGTAGCCCTGGCTGTCCTGGAACTTACTTTGTAGACCAGACTGGCCTCGAACTCAGAGAGATCCACCTACTTTTGCCTCCCACAAGCTGGGATTAAAGCCTGCGCCACCTCACCTGGCTGGTTGCATCTTTTAAATATGCTGTACAAAGTCCGTTCAAGGTTGAAGTTCAGCTCCAGAGTCTGCTCTGCAACACCCTGGTCGATCAGTAGCGGCTTGATGACAATAAATTTTTGTCATCTGTATTAACTTGATGTTTGAGTTATGTTGGAGTTAAATGGACCCACAAACGTATCTTTTCCTGGAACAGGCAGGACAGAACCATTTGTAGTTTAGGTTACAGGTGGGGCATAGACCAATCCTTGACAAACAGAGGTCTGAACATAAACAGGAAGGAACCTACTTTGTTTATACTATAAGATGGCTTTCAAGCCTAAAATGGAGACATGCTGGCTCCACCAGCCCTATTTTCAGATTTTAATTGCCTTGTAGAATACAAGAGGTGACCCTTGATCTAGGCTGAATTTCTATTTCCAATAAAAGCTTGCTATAGGTGTTGGGGACGGGCTACATGGCCAATCTTGTCAGAACCTAGGTTCCTATTTCTCCAGAAGTCTGCCGTTCACCAGAAACTAGCTGACCTTGTCGTAGGTTGGCAGTTAGACGCCTGTTGTGGTTTACTGTGGGGGCTGTCATTCCAGACCCCAAGCTACTCCTTTTCCGGTGGGACTACTGATAAGATCAGATTAAGGGCCAGCTGCCTGCGAGCAGCAGTTCCGGGAGCTTTTTCCTGATTAACCAGATCCTTCATGACTTTCCTGGAATTTCTCTCCTGCAGTTAGCAGCTGTAAAGGTATAAAGGTAGATACCTACCTGCTGGAGCAGTCCACAGCTAGGTATCCATAGCAACCCTTGCTTACGCAAATACCCATGCCTCTGTGCCTATATAAACTGAAAATTTTCAATAAACGGGGTTTGATCAGAATGCAGACTTGCCCCCTTCTTTGTGTCTAGTGTTCTGTCTCAGGCGAACCTGGGGCAATAGGTCTTGGAGAGATGGCTCTGCAGTTAAGAGCACTTGTTGCTCTTACGGAAGGTCAGGGTTAGGTTCCTAATTACAGGGAGCCCTGAGAGCCTCTATGGTGTATGCAGGTGGTGCACGTACATGCAGTGCAGGCAAAACACTCTCTCATAAAACATTAACCATTCATTCTTAATACATTGTATAAGTCCATTCATCCAAAGTATAAAAGCTAGTATAGACAGAGGTTAAAGATGATACATCTGAACGGCTTAGTATGGTAAGTCCTTTCTAAGCCAAAGGTGAGGGGCCTAAGTTAAAGTGCACGGCACATGTCAGCACACTCCATCCCCGATAGGTCTTGGAGAGATGGCTCTGCAGTTAAGAGCACTGACATCAGCCTTGAGTCAACTATAGCCACAGACAAACCTGAAGCTTACTCAGTCCTGCTGTGCCCACTGTTTCTGGTAGGTTAAAAGCATACCCTGGAGCTGGAGAGACTGCTTAGTGTTAAAAGCACTTGTTCTACAAGTATGAGGGCCGGAGTTGAGATCTCACAGGGCCTTCCAACCCACACCTGTGACGTGTTAACACTGGCTTCAGGAGCGGTGGAGGAGGGTCTCAGGCTTGCCGGCTTCCAGCCTTGCCAAGAGGTGAGCGAGCCCCAGGTCCCGGAGACTGCTTCAAGGAATAGGATAAGTGGAGGACACTGAATGACTTCTCCCTTCCTAGTGTCTTTAAAGATACGTAAAAACACACACTTAAAGCTGTTTGTAAAGCTGCAGCTTACTTAGAACTCCCTTTCATGAGAGCATCTGTTTCTATGGATTTGAGGAGTATGTGTAATGCTTTGAGTTCTTTTTTAACCAGGTGAGACAATCTCTAATCTAGAATTTGAAGTCTTTGGGAGGCTGAGGCAAGAGAATCAAAGATCAAGGCCTGGGCTGGAGAGATGGCTCAGCGGTTAAGAGCCCTGTTTGCTCTTCCAGAGATCTGAGTTCAAGTTCTGGCAACCACATGGTGGCTCACACCCATCTGTACAGGGATCTGATGCCCCCTCTTCTGGCCTGCAGGTGTACAAGCAGATAGAGTACTCACATACATAAAATTAATAATAATAACAAGGCCTGCAAAGGTTATATAACACTATCTTGTTTGAGAAGTTTTTATCCAAAATCTATTTTTAAAAATTCAAAAACAACTGATAAAGGCCATTCCCTTATTTTCCACTCAAGCCACGTAAGTGACTAATGGATGTGGGTGCTCTGAGAACACCATGAGAAAAAAACCACCTTAGTGTGAATGTATTTTTTTTTCATTTAATCAGACATCACATGGTCCTTTTAAAATCAGTTTATTTCATTATTTTTGACATTTAAGGAAGACAATACAAATTGAAAAATGAAGATATATCTTACAATATCAGAAAACATTTAATCCAAGTCCCAATAAAAATCATGAGGTACTGCATGATTTTGGAAAAATGAAAGTTTCCCTTCCTTGTCACATAGCAAGAAGAAAAAGCAACTAAAGTGAGGAAATAAGGCTGGGCATGGTGGCGCACATCTTTAATCCCAGCACACAGGAGGCAGAGGCAGGTGGATCTCTGTGAGTTCGAGGCCAGCCTGGTCTACAAAGTGAGTCCAGGGCAGCTAAGGCTACACAGAGAAATCCTGTCTCAAAAAACCAAAACTCAAAAGAAAAACTAGTTTAAAACATGTAAGAAATGGTTGTTTCAACTTTACTTTCCTATTTCATAAAAAAAAAAAAAAAAAAAAAAAGAGCCAGTAGAAGCAACACCAAAATAATCTATAAAGAACTAATAATGGTCATCTCCTCAAGTACCCCAAGTTTGTGTGGTTCTGGGATGAGACCCAGTGGTCTGTGCATATCAGGCAACCCTCTTTCCATCGAGCTAGCCACCTAGCCTGGATGTCCAAGGTTTCATCAACTAGATCTGGTGGGAGTCTTTGTCACATATCCCGTTCCTGCTTTCTCCATCGTGGGACACTCAAGTATCCACAAGTATCACTTATCCCTATCATTACCCAGTGTCACACTGAGAGGAGATTGTTTCCTTCCTACCTCACAAACCACTGAGCTCCCCTCTCTGGCCAGTCTGGATTCCTTGTCACGGGCTTTCCCAATGCTCTGGACTTCACAGTACTGAGCACACTTGCATTTATATGCTAATGGTTACTGTGTTCCCTGCTAATCCCTAAGCACCAACAGGGCTTGCCTCGATCTGGGCATGTTCACCAACAGTGCTTCGTTTGTGAAAGACTAAACAAATACTGACTTCGGCACATATCACCTCTGCTATTTGTTGAACCTCTGGGGTTAGGCTAGTCAATCTTTGTAAAAAGCATTTTTAAAAAATATATAGGCAGATGTGGTGGCTCACGCCTTTAATCTCTTTGGGAGGCAGAGGCAGAAGGGTCTCTGAGTTTGTTAGCCTGGTCTACAAGAGAGAGCTCCAAGACAGCCAGCACCACATAAAGACCCTGTGTCAAAAAAGAAAGGAAGGAAGGAAGAAAGAAAGAAGCTCCCACATGAGAATGAAGGCAATTCTTTCACAGTACCCTAAACCTTAGCTCTATTTAATGTTTTTTTTTTAAACAACTTGGCTTTTAGGCTTCTGGGTCTCCCCAAAGCCTCTGTTGCTACTTTAAAAAGTAAAGGTTGTACAGGTAAGAAATGCTCCTTAGAACCCATGTGATCCTAGATACCAAAGTTCATTTTTCTCCTACCTCAGCCAGTTAATGCGAAGATTCTACACATAAAAAACTCATGCACAAGAGCTGTGTTAGCTGGTGCTCTCATCAGTGTCACAACGGTCACCATGCTGTCTCTCCTGCATGGAAATACTGCTTCTGACCAGTACAAGGCACAGTCAGACTGTTTCTTCTGGAGTAAGGCCTGCTCAGAAGTAGCACACTTGTCACCATCTCTCCCTTAAGACCAATCAATGGCTTTTATGAAAGCCTCATATTTTGGCCTCAAAATATATTGTGTGGCTATTATTCATTACCTATGGCCACAGAAAAACACATCTCTCTTTTTCTACTAATACAGTTTTAAGATACATTAGAGATATTCTAGACCAGGAGGAGGTTATAGAAATTTTCAGAAAGAAAAATCTCATTGGAAATTAAATCACATACTTTTCATATATTAAAAATTCCATTTAACAAATTTAACATATAGACTAAAGTCCTTTCTAGTCTTTGGTGGCTAATGAATAGCTTTGTCATTACTATCAACTGGATCTTGGAAAGGAAGCATTAGTCCAGAAAGCCAAGGATCTCTGAATATACACCTACCACAGACTCTATGCCCATCCTGCCTCCAGCTTAGCAGGTTTAGACTTAATGTCCAACAGAAATCTCTAAGGATTGCATTTCTTTCAACCATGTCTCCAAAGTGCTAGGTGTGCCATAAGTTTAGGACATGCAATCTAAAATGACATAGTACAGTGCAAATGAATGTTTATCCCTGCTGTAGGTTTAAACAACAGTATAGGTCTGTCAAAAATCCCCAAAGAAGTCAGGTCCTTTTCCATTCTCTTCCCAAGGTTTCAAATTATAAAGCTAACTAAGAAACCATCTATTATAAAGGCCATTTTTAAGAACAAATAATAAATTGTGGAAGTTCTCTAAACGCAAAAGTAAGTAAGTG
Source organism: Acomys minous (assembly GCF_964271855.1). NCBI lineage: Eukaryota > Metazoa > Chordata > Mammalia > Rodentia > Muridae > Acomys > Acomys minous. The sequence continues at coordinate 87,388,387 of NC_140484.1, forward strand.
CCCTGCTCTGGGTGACTGCACTTGGGATTCACAGCTTTAGCTGCTGCTGGAGACTGTGGATTGAGGACGCACTGGGCTGGAGTGTCTCAGCCACTATGTCTTCTCCTGCTGTGGTTTTGATGACTTCAGATACTCCACTGGTTCCCAGGATGCACGGCAAACTTAAAAACACTTCATTGTCTAAACCATAGTATCCCTGAAATGAAAAGGTTGGGATGATAATAGATCTGAATTTAAAAAAATAATAACAATAAAAAATAAAGGGGTAGGGGGAGCGGAAAGATGGCTCAGCAGTTAGGAGTGTGCACTGTTCTTCCAGGAGCGAAGCCATTCCCAGCACCGTGTTTGGCAGATCACAGCCATCTCTAACTCCGGCTTCACAGGATCCCACACTTTATTTTATTTAATTTCTCTGAAACAAGGTCTCTCTGTGTAGCCTTGGCTGTCCTCAAACTCACATAATTAAAAATAATCAAAACAAATTTTAAAAGTATGAAAATAAAAGAAATTCTTTCTTGCTTTTCTAGTTCTAGTACAGTTAAACTTAATTTGTCTGGATACAAGTTAAACTTAATTTATTTACTGATTTTGTAAACTCAAGTTAGAGCTCCAGAAAGTGTCTGTGATGGGAGGAGCCTGGTCAAAGATGCCCACTTTGCAGGGCAGTAAAGTAGCTGTAATATGGTCAGTAGGCTGGAGGGTACCCAGAGATGGACAGTAGAGTCCTTGGGGGAAGACAGCATGGACCCTGGGGACAGCCAGCACACAAAGTTATTTTACATTTCCTTTCCATGCTGTATTTCCCTCCTGGTGTTTAAGAAAATCTGAAAAGGGGGGGGGGGGGAAAAGGCCCAGCACGGTGATGCACACCTTTAATCCCAGCTCTCAGCTTTGAGTTTGAGGCCAGACTGGTCTACAAAGTGAGTCCTGGACAGCCAGGGCTGTTAAACAGAGAAACCCTGTCTTGAAAAAACAAAACAAAACAAAACAATCTGACCCAATGTTCGTATCTCACTTTGGCTGTGTTTGGGGGCAAGGGTGGAAGGGGGGAATTTAGGCTCTGGGAAAAGGCAGGAAACTAATGGGGTGACTTGCTGGCTTAGGGGGCAGAGGACAAGCAGGGAAAGCACAGATTCCATCAACGTCTTGGTCAAGTCCCCCAGGGTACATGGAAGGGAAGGACAGGCTGACCCTGCACATCTCCCTCAGCGAAGCGACTGAGTGAGCACTCACGTTCCTAGGTCTCATGCTGGAGCTGCCGTGGGGACACAGCAGTCCTGCTGCCTTATATATTTATTACCAAAGATAGCAAAGCCTAAAATATGTGAATGAACTCATTACCTTTGCTAAAGTTGATACAGAATGTATCTTCTTTTTGTTGTTTACAATGGTGTCCACCAGGTCAGCCACCGATAGTCCAACAGACCAAGATCTCTGACCTTTCACCCTCAACAGTTCCATGGCTCTAGATTACAAGAGAGTGAGAGTTCAGAAAATGTAAGAAGGCCTGCAGATAATTATTACTTAAGCTTCTCCTAAAATGTGAGATCCACAGTTCACAGCATGAAAAGATGCTCGGCATCGTAATTATGTAACTAAATGTTAGTTAAACAGTATCAGCTGGGTATGGCGGCACATGCCTATAGCCTCAGCACTTGGAAGGCAGAACACGAGTGGCTGTGAGTCCCAGGCTAGCCAGGACTAGCTCTGTCTCATGTCAACAAAACAACTGGACAAAAAGCCTGCGATAATCATCAGTCAGACCATCAATGACGACTAGTTCTGCAGACCTGGAACTGCTGCTCCGAGCATAAAGTAACGTCAGGGAAAGCCAGGGCCCTCATCTAGAAACCCGCTTCCTCAGACTTTGTCCTATGGCAGCAAGCACAAAGTGTGCAAAGGAATACATAAGAGCATGCTTGCTGTATCTGAGAAAAACTTATCAAAGGGGGGCTGGTTAAATAAATCATTGCCGAATGCCACACTGCTGAAGTTATTTTTAATAAAACGTTGTTTGATTCTCTTAGTTCATTTCTTAACCTGGCTACAACACAAATAATTGAGACTTGTAACCCAAGGCTTCACAACACAATCTTGAGCAGCTTAAGTCTGTTCTTAACCCTCTAAGCAAACCTTGCACTACGTGGCTTTCCTCAGTTCCAGCTCCTTCCTCCTGATCTTCCTTGGCCCTCTACCCATGGCTCAGTCCCCTAGCTGAATCCCCTGCTTCATCTCTTAACTCTTCCTCCCCTGGCTGGCAGCAAGTCCAACCCTATCTTCTCCTTTGCTCATCAATTGGCTGTAAGCTGCCTTACTGACATATCAGGGGTACAACTGGGCAGCAGAATTTACACAACATTTAGACAGGAAATTCTTAGAATAAAGTTTGCAACCAGACATGGGGGGGGGGCAGAGGGGGTGTACAGAAATCAGCATTTAAACTACACAATACCTTATGCCTACACCACACTACCTAGCTCTTATGAAAATAAGGTTGGGAATGAATTAATAGCTCAGAGGTTGAAAGTCCAGGCTGCTCTTCTAGAAGACTGAGTTCAGTTTCCAGTCTCCTGTCAGGAGGCTCACAACCGTCACTCACTCCAGCCCCAGGGGAGCTGAGACTCAATTCTAGCACCCATGCACACACACATACACTTACATACAAATAAAAATAAATCACAGAAAAGAAGAGAGGGGCTGGCACCACTGTTTTAAAGGCATTTGTTGTCTCACTGTCACCAATAATGCTTTCCTTTAGTCTGGAGTGATCGTCAAGTGTGCGTTTTAAAATCTTCAGCTCCTAAGTTTCAGAACACGTAACAGGAAGAGCAGTGCGTGAGGAAATGTAATCTGATTACAAAATACTTATGGCATTAATAGGTTCCTCTGCTTTGTTTCACCGGGGTGGTGCTGGGATTAAACTCAGAGCCATGAATGTGCTAAATGACTAAAGTCCCACGTCTTGCACCAAAGCTGCTGGTGCTGACCCAGCAGTCTCGCAGCCTCTGTATGATCAGAATTTAACACAGGAATGGAAACAGTTCTCGTTCCTGAAGCTGATATAGAACGTGCTTTTACGACAGTGTCCACTAGGAGAGAGGGCTCAGCAGTAAAGGGCACAGAAGGGCCAGGTTTGGGTCCCAACACACACAACCACCTATAACTCCAGCTCCAGGGGGATCTGACATTCGCGGCTAGCCTCAACACATGTCAGACACACGTGTAGTGCATATACATACATGCAGGAAAACCCTCATACATATAAAATAAAAGTAAATCCTAGAAAAGGAAGGCAGACCTACATGTGTAATACAAAGAGATATTCAATTTTACGACTACACAGGTTGCAGGATGGTACAGACAGGACAATCTGTTACAAATGAACAGTGTGTGTGCATGTGGGGCATGTGGACGTTAAATGACTGTTTCTAGAAGATGGGATGAGCTCAGCTTCTAACTCTCTGTAGGTAGCTGTGGCACTGAAATTTATAATAGGCACACTTTTTACTTAAAAAAAAGGTATGTAAACTAAAACTATAAATTTATTCCATTTAAAAACTATAAGGCTGGGTGTAACTCCAGCATTCAGGGAGGTAGAGGCCAGCCTGGTCTACAGAGTGAGTCCAGGACAAGAACACCCAAGACTACACAGACAAACCCCATCTCAAAACAACACAAAGAAAACAACAAACAAAACCTATAGGGAACATAATTCAGTGGTAAAACACATGCTTAGCTCATCCATGGCTCTTTAGTTTCCAGCACCATTAAAACAACAACAAAAGCAAACAACAACAACAAAACAAAACACCACAATAAAGAGAAGAACCTATAATGCAATAATGTAATAATGCAGTGCTATTTACTCAAATTAACTTTCCTTACACCTTATTCTTTCCAACTGTTGTATGTACTAAAACTCAGCAGCTAGCTGGGTGTGGTGGTGCACTCGGGAGACTCGGGAGGCAGAGGCAGATGGATCGCTGTGAGTTGGAGGCCAGCCTGGTCTACACAGTGAGTCCAGGACAGCCAAGGCTACACAGAGAAACCCTGTTTCAAAGAACAAAACAAAAACAAACAAACAAAAAACAAAACACACTACTCAGAAGTTAAAGAGTTAAACATCTAAGCTTTACTACCACACCAGGCTTGGGGAGAGTTCTCTAACAAATGGTGTGAAAATGATCTGCGTGTAACCCAATGTACAGGGCAAACCCCGAGGCCTGCAGCTAGTGTCTGTGCACTTGCACTCCCCTCCAACAAGACACGGCAGACTGTGGTTTTACACTAATTTCCACATGTAATCTTGTGTGCTTATTCTGATCCACTTCTAGCTGGCATTCGATGATAGAGATGAGAGGAGGTGAAGGAGGCAACCCTACTTCACTGTCCTCCGCTGTAAATGTCTAGGCAAGTGTGCAAAGCGCCTCGGACGTCCTGCACAGCACTGCTCCCTGGGCTTCCGGACCTCCTGCTAGCGAGTCCTGGTCACAGAAGCCGGGTGGGCCCACCATGTGAGCTGCTGTGTGACCCCACTGTGTGACCAGCTGTGTGGACAGGGCCTCTCTCAGCTATGAAGCACATGAGCTTTCGTTAGACACTGTTACCTGCTGGAGAGCTGTGCCTGAGAGCTGTGACTCATCACTCCATCTCGGCCACTCCACAAGCACGCTAGAATGAAACAAAGAACTGGTTATATTTTGCCAATGGTCTTCTTAAGACTAAGATGTAACATAACGGCTGGGGGCTATGGCTTACGCTTTTTTTTTTTCCCCCGAGACAAGGTCTCTCTGTATAGCCCTGGCTGTCCTGGACTCACTTTGTAGACCAGGCTGGCTTCAAACTCACAGAGATCCACCTGTCTCTGCCTCCCAGGAGCCAGAGGCAGGAATACAGATCTCTTTGAGTTCATGGCCAGCCTGATCTGCACAAGTTCCAGGACTGTTAGGGCTACATAGCGAGACATTGATTAAAAAACAAAACAAAACAAAAAAAGATTGGTCTTTTTGAGGTCAAGGGACCTGATCTGCTTATACCTTTTCACTTATCTTCTTCTTCTTTTTTTTCTTTCAAGACAGGGTTTCTCTGTGTAGCCTTGGCTGTCCTGGACTTGCTTCTGTAGACCAGGCTGGCCTCGAACTCACAGCAATCTGCCTGCCTCTGCCTCCCAAGGGCTGGGATTAAAGGCGTGGGCCACCACTGCCTGGCTCTTTTCACTCTTCTAACAACAGTTACTTTCCCATTTATGGCACTGAATTTTCCGTGCTGGGACAAGAAAGATTTCAGGCTTTAATCTCCAAAATGTGTGATGCCTCAAGTCTACTTGTGGCTTCCTTACTTGTTCTCACTCATCAGCAACAGGTGTACAAGGGCCACAGTACATTCCTGTAGGAAGAGCTGTTTCCCAGGAGGCTGCAGCAGGTAACAGGCTTTCAAATGCTATAAGCACTTGACATCTGTTTTGCTGCGAAGCACACTGACTGGTTTGAGGAATAACGTGGTAACCTATTTTGGCATGGAATTTCTACAATTGTAGGAGAAGCAACACCTTCCAGGTTACCCACATCCTCTAACCATGGTGTTTAAAAAACAATTTAAAAAATCAGATTCAGCCGGGCATAGTGGCGCACATCTTTAATCCCAACACTCGGGAGGCAGAGAAGGTGGATCTCTGTGAGTTTGAGGCCAGCCTGGGCTACAAAGCAAGTCCAGGACAGCCAAGTTATGTAGAGAAACCCTGTCTGGAAAAACCAAAACCAAAACATTGATTCAGCTCAAACAAGCTGCAGTTTGGGGCTTTGTTTTTGTTTTTGAGACATGGTTTCTCTGTGTAGCCCTGTCTGTCCTGGACTCACTTTGTAGACCAAGTTGGCCTCAAACTCACAGAGATCTGCCTGCCTCTACCAGTGGGGTACTGGGATTAAAGGCATGGGCCACCACATCCAGCCATTAACAGCAGCTTTAAAAAAAAAAATGTTCACTTATTATTATTTTTGTTTAATGAGTGCTCTATCTGCATGTACACCTGCATACCAGAAGAGGGCATCAGACTACTTTATAGATGGCTGTGAGCCACCATGTGGTTGCTGGGAATTGAACTCAGGACCTCTGGAAGAGCAGCCAGTGCTCTTAATCTCTAGCCCTGTAAAGAGCAGTTTTAAAGCACAATGGGACCTGACATCTTTCTGCATATGTCAAACTTGAACTTTGCCAAGGCCAGTGCTGTATCGGAAGCACCCACAAACTGGATATCTGTGTCAGTTTTATTTACTTATTTATTATTTTTTTGAGACAGGGATTCTCTGTGTAGCCTTGGCTGTCCCGGACTCCCTTTGTAGACCAGGCTGCCCTTGAACTCACAGCGATCCACCTACCTTTGCCTCCTGAGTGCTGAGATTAAAGGCGTGTGCCGCCACTCCTGGCCCTCTGTGCCACTTTTTAACATTGGCCTGAACTGCAACACTTGAAGCAATTCCAGTATTCATCTAAATAAAGGCATTTTTAAAATAAAGGCATTTTTTATATAGGTCTGTTTTGGGGTAGGCAAAGCAAAAATACATTTGGTTATAGAAGAATATCTTATGTCTAAAATTCATATACTCTAAACTGCATTTAAAAAAAATCAAAACAGCTGGGCGTGGTGGCGCACGCCTTTAATCCCAGCAGTCGGGAGGCAGAGGCAGGTGGATCACTGTGAGTTCGAGGCCAGCCTGGACTACAAAGTGAGTCCAGGACAGTCAAGGCTACACAGAGAAACCCTCTCTCAAAAAACAAAAAACAAAAAACAAACAAACAAACAAAAAACCAACCAACCAACCAAACAAACAAACAAAAAACCCAAAAAACCAAACCAAAACAAAACAGGAGCCGGGCGTGGTGGTGCACGCCTTTAATCCTAGCACTCAGGAGAGGCACTCAGGGAGGCAGAGGCAGACGAATTGCTGTGAGTTTGAGGCCAGCCTGGTCAAAAACAAACAAACAAAAACAAACAAGAAGGTATATATCACCATGCTAGATCTAAGAAATTTCTTTAAATGTTCTAATTAGAAGGATTATATAAGAATTATTTACTTGTTTTCTGTTATACTATTAATGTATTAGCAATAATTAAAAACTGGGACATGGAGAACATTTGCTAACAGAAATACAGTATTACAGTCCTTGAAAGGATGAGTAAAAACAGTAAGGTAGGTGTAAAAATAGACTCACAGAGGAGATAAAATATCCAAAAAGTTGTAAGCACTGCTGCCATGATGTACCTAAGCAAAGATGGGGCAGATGGATAAACAGTAATCTCAGTCTTTTTGTACTTAATTTTGTTTTTTAGATGTATTCTATGTGTGTATTGCTTACATCTATGTATGTGCATATATAGTACCCAAAGAGGCCAGAAAAGAGCATCAGAGGCCCTGAAACTGGAGTTCTAGGTAGCTGTGTACACCATGTGGTGCTCGGAACCAAGCCTGAGACCTCTGCAAGAGGAGCGGGTGTGCTTAACCCCTGAGCCATCTCTGTAGCCCTGTGCAGCTCCCATCTTTTAACCTTTCCTCTATACAAGCCCTGACTCCCTCATAACTTCAAAGAGCACAAGGTTCAGAGTGTTCCAGTCTGCCTGCAGTGAAGGAAGGAAGCTGGGACGCACTCAGCTACACTTTCTGTTTCACCACTCAGCCCTTTACCTTTCCTAATATAGATCCATCCTTGCTTAACACATTTAAAATAAGGCACTTAATCATCTTTATTTCTGTTCCAATCCTCAAAAACAAACCGTAAGAATTTTCATGAAAAATCTACTGGGGACAAGGATCGCAGCTCAGTCGGTAGAGTCTCGCTGAGCATGTATGAAGTCCTGGACTCAACCCGCAGCACCGGATAATTATAACTGAGTGCGGTGTCACCTTTCGGTAATTCTTACTTATCACCATCTTGTAAGTCTTGGAATAATGATCTCTGGCTGTTTACTGTGTGCCAAGGATGGCATAAAATGCTTTAAGTGACATTAAGTGACAGAAAGAAAGAACAAACCTTTAGCTTCAATTTAGGGCTGCTCTCAATTGGCTATGTCACCCTCACTCATCTCCACTGGGCTCTGTGTCTTCTATACATTTAGAAAATCAGGGCTCAGTGGAAGAGTGGTGGTGCACACCTTTAATCCCAGCACTCAGGAGGCAGAGGCAGGCAGATCTCTGTGAGTTCAAGGCCAGCCTGGTCTACAAAGCAAGTCCAGGACATCTAAGGCTACGCAGAAAAACCTGTCTCAAAAACAAAACAATATAAAACAAACAACAAAACAGAAAAGAAAAAAAAGAACTCCGGGGCTAGAGAGATGGCTCAGCAGTCAAGAACACTGGCTGCTCTTCCCGAGAACACGAGTTCAATTCCCAGCACCCACAGGGCAGCTCATAACTACCTGTAACTCCAGTTCCAGGGGATCCGACACCCTTACACAGACACACATGCAGGCAAAACACCAATCTACATAAAATAAAAATAATAACGTTAAAAAAGAAAACTATGTCTCTCTTCCTAGGGTATTTGTAAATTTTAAGTGAGATACCTGTATGAAAAGTACCTCATAAAAATGATAATTATTAAAAATCAATTCTAACACATGACTGTTATGATGTCACTTGTGCAAACATTTCCAGTTGGTATCTAACATGCAGCCAGCAGGGGAGCCTCTGACCCATTTCTGCCTTTAAAGCCAGAGAAGGAAACCCAGCCCAGTTATAAATAAATCCCTGGAGAGATGGCCGAGAGGTTAAGAGCACCACCTGCTCTTCCAGAGGTCCTGAGTTCAATTCCCAGCAACCACTTCGTGGCTCACAACCATCTATAATGAGACTGGGTGCCCTCTTCTGGTGTGCAGGCATGCAGGCAGAACACTGTATACATAATAAATAAATATTTAAAAATAAATAAATAAATCCCTCTGTGAAGCAAGAGTTGAAGACAAAGGTGAGAGCCAGGGGTGTAGCTCTGAGTTAGAGCTCAAGGGTACCTGGGTAAAAGACAAACACAAAGCCACCTGTACTTTCCTAGACAGAAGCAAGACAATGGCGTAGGAAGTGTCAGCAGTGCCTGTGGTGCTGCTGACTGAGTGTGCGCATGCTCATGAGAGCTTGCTCCATTCCACTGCAAGTTCTGCACATGGCCCTCTCTGCACATGTATGTACGCATATATGTTATATACTACAACACTGGATTTAAGTCACCCAGTTTGCATCTCCCAGATCCTTCCGTTTCTGTTTCCCAGCTGAGAACAAGTCAGAAGTCCGTGCCCACGCCACATGTCCTCACTGCCTGGATCTGATTCCCGAGTCCTGGAATGTTTTCAGCCCTCTTCACTATCAATTCAAAACCTACCCATTCTGCCAATGTCTAGATCAATGGCGGCCTTTACCACTATTTGAGGTACTATAGGTACAGTATTCTTTTCTTCCTAACGATTTCAACCCACATCAAATGCATGTGTAAATGTCTAAGTACCAAAATAACACTTAATCAAATAGTATGCTATATATCTTGTCAGCTAAAATAACTTGTATTGTCTTCTAACGCAGTGGCAGTGGTTCTAAACCTTCCTAATGTTGCAACCCTTCAGCATAGACCCCCAACCTTAAAATTATTTTGTTGCTGCTTCGGGTTTTTTGTTTGTTTGTTTGGTTTGGTTTGGTCTTGGTTTTTTCCAGACAGGGTCTCTCTGTGTAGCCCGGGCTGTTCTGGACTCACTCTGTAGACCAGGCTGGCCTTGAACTCACAGCGATCTGCCTGCCTCTGCCTCCCGAGTGCTGGGATTAAAGGCGTGCGCCACTTCCCCCCCCCCCCCCAGCTCTTTGTTGCCACTTCAAAACTAATTTTGCTACTATTCTGGATTGTTTGGGTTTTTGTTGTTTTGTTTTTGTTTTTTGAGACAGGGTTTCTCTGTGTGTGTAGCCTTGGCTGTCCTGGTCCTCTGTAGACCAGGCTGGCCTCAAAACCTCAGAGACCCACCTGCCTCTGCTTCCTGAGTGCTGCAATTAAAGGCCTGCGCCACCACCACTGCTGCCTTACTGTTCTGGATTGTAATGTAAATGTCTGATATGGACCCCAACGGGGTCACCACCCACAGGCTGACAACTACTGCCCTGAAATACAAGACCTTGTCCACACCTTGCACATCACACGGGCTTCTGGCACGGCAATGAGCGCAGTGCAGACGCTCATATTCTTGTTACATGAATACAAGTGGATTAGATAACAGCAAGCTGTGGTCCCCTCACTCAACCAGCCTGGCTTTACATGAGATACGGAAGCTGTGAAGGAAGGCATCCTCAAATACAGAAAGCCTTCTTTTGGGGTAAGTAAAGGGGTTTGGTTTTGTGTCCATACAGGGAGCTGAAGTGATGCTTTTGTAACAGGGAGAGAACAAGTAGCTTGTTAAAAAGGCCAGGGGATAGTGGCGCACGCCTTTAATCCCAGCATTTGGAGGCAGAGGCAGGTGGAGATTTGTGAGTTCAAGGCCAGCCTGGTCTACAAGGAGAGATCCAGGACAGCCAAGGTTACACAGAGAAACCCTGTCTCGAAAAACAAAACAAAACAAAACAAAAAAAATAATAAAATAAAACCTGAGCCTGGGTGTGGTGGCGCACGCCTTTAATCCTAGCACTCAGAAGTAGAGGCAGGTGGATCACTGTGAATTTGAGGCCTGCCTTGTCTACAAAGGGAGTCCAGGACAGCCAAGGCTACACAGAGAAACTCTGTCTTGAGAAACCAAAAATTTAAACCTGACTAAGGCATCTTGTTTTAAGCTCAAGAATAAACAAATATGAGCATGACAGGAGCTGAGGTTGTAGCTCAGTGGTAGTGAACCTAACACACTTGAGGCCCTGAGTTTAATTCCTAGCAAAACACACACACACACACACACACACACACACACACACACACACACACACACACACACGGAGAGCAAGCGACCTTCATGAAGGCTCTCTAGAGGGCACTGACTAAGGTCCACAATTCTAAGGGCCCTGCACGGATCTGAATGTCAGGACTTCAGAGTTAGCAACATAATTAGTAATAGCGTACTTACCTCTGTTTTCTCCCTGCTCGCCAACAACCCACATGTCTTTGCCTGAATTCTGTGCCTTCAAAACACTCGTAATAATGTATTGTAACCTCTGTGAATCCAGATTGCATCCAGTCCCAATCACGCGATTTGCAGGAAATGTGCTCAGTTTCCATGTCACATAGCTCATGATTTCCACTGTTACACACAAAGTGAAAATGTTAAGGATTAAAAAAAAAAAAGAAGCAGCAGAAGAAGAAGTAGCCAGGTAGTGAGTGGTGGCACACGCCTTTAATCCCAGCACTCGGGCGTATCTCTGTGCGTTCAAGGCCAGCTGGTCTACAGCGTGAGTTCCAGGACAGCTACACAGAGAAACCCTGTCTCAAAAAACCCAAAACCAACCAACCAACCTCCAACAACAACAAAATGCTTCTAGCTTAGCTCACACGAAGCGAAGGATGTCAGCGCTTCTACAGACGCTTTGCAAGCCGTAAAAGCACTGAAACGCATTCAAGGCAGGGTCTGGCTATACAGTCTAGCTGGCCTTGAACTCCCACTCTTCCTCCCTCTGCTCCTGAGTACTGGGATTACAAAAGTGCACCAACATGTCTGGTAGTATGTTTATTATAAAGTGTATCGAAAACACAAACTTGGTTAGAGCCTTTTTATTAACTTTCTTACTATGCATAAATAGTTAGGGTAGAAAATAAACTCCCAGTACAGTTAATCAAGAAAAGTAAAAACTGGGTATAGAAAGCAGGAAAACAGGGAGCTGAAGAGATGGCTCAGCGGTTAGGAGCACTGGCTGCTCTTCCAAAAGAGCCGGGTTCAATTCCAGGCACCTACATGGCAGCTCACAACTGTCTATAGCTCTAGGTCTGGGGGATCTGACACCCTCACATACACATACAAGCAGGCAGAACACCAACGTACATAAAATTAAAATAAAGAAGGGAAGGGCTGGAGAGATGGTGTAGAGGTTAAGAGCACTGGCTGCTCTTCCAAAGGTCCTGAGTTCAATTCTTAGCAACCATCTATAATGAGATCTGGTGTCCTCTTCTGGCCTGCAGGCATACACGCAGGCAGAATACTGTATACATAATAAATAAATCTTTATTAAAAAAAGCAGGGAAGGGGCTGGAGAGATGGCTCAGAGGTTAAGAGCACTGGCTGCTCTTCCAAAGGTCCTGAGTTCAATTCCCAGCAACCACATGGTGGCTCACAACCATCTATAATGAGATCTGGTGCCCTCTTCTGTAACGCAAATGTATATGCAGGCAGAACATATGTATATATGATAAATAAATAAATCTTAAAAAAAAAAGCAGGGAAATATCAATTTCATTGCAATGAAGCATAATTATTTGAGAGTGTGTACATGTGCATGGCTTTGAACCCAGGGCCTCATGTATGCTAGGCAAACACTCAACTATCAAACCATATCCCCAGCCCAATAATTTTATTTCATTGATAAATTTCCACTTTTGTTTTAGGCTTAAGTTAAAAATACTGATTCATATATTATTATACAGTCTAGCACCTTGAAAAGAACCCATAACTTCCTTTCCTCTTACATGCCAAGAGGACTTAAAAACAGCTATAAACCACACACGTAACTCCGGAACACTTTCAAACACATGCTCACTAATTAAGCCCAAACCACTTAACTCTTGGGAAACATTTGTGTGAGTTGAACAATCTATGAAATATAAGCCATTAAAGATGGACAGTGAGGGTGGGTGAGACGGCACAGGGGGTAAAGGTAGTTGCCATTAAGCCCGACAAACTGAGGTTAACCCACAGCCCACATGGTGAAGGAGAACTGTCCTCTGACCTTCAACACAGTGGGCATGTGTGCAGCCGCTCACACACAATGTGGGAAATAACACCACATTTCATGCAAAGCTGTGACTTGTAACCCATGCAGTGACGGCCCTGAGGAGCAACTGTTGGTAGACTATGGACGGATGTACTGTTTATTGTAAGACGATCTTACTGAACGTCCCTTTACATACCACACCGCTTTGGCTGTTTTTGTTTCTTACATCAGCAATGGCAATGATACTGATAATCTGGACCATCGTTTGAATTTAAAATCAAGCTTTTTACCTGGTTGAGAGGCAACAAGCAAGACAGCATGCTGGCTGTAATGCCCCAGAGCTGGAACAAGAGCTCGGAACATGTCCACGTTGCTCTGTACTGCATGCAGGTAGGATTCAGAACCACCCAGGGAGTTGGCTGTGAAGATCACCACCTTAGAATGAGCAGAGGCAGACAAATCTGATGAACAGAAAGAAACAGTCTGAGTTCAAGACACTCTAAGACATTCTAAACTAATGTCAGTACATGATAAAAATGTTTCTCTATTCAGTGACCCCAGAATATAGGCATGCATGCCCCTATAGCGATCACTCAGAACACTGAGGGGTAACAGCTTGTACCCCAGGGCCAAGCATGGTGATACACAGCTGTGATCCAGCACTTGAGAGGTAGAGTCAGAATGGCTCCCAGCTGGAGGCCAGCCTGGGGTATGCAGCAAGCTAGGCAGGAATCTAGACAGAGCCAGCACCTGTACTCAAAGACTGAGTTTTCTATATAGTTTATAATTCTTAAAGGGAAGTGAGTAATACAATATAGGCAAAATGAGCTGACAGCCACCGGCTTCTGTACTGTGCTTGGGAGCCACAGGATGCCTTGAAAGTGACTGAGAGACCCTAGGGGAGGATGGGAGGCGGCCGGAGCACAGAGGTGAAGTGACTTGGGCAAATCAGCAGAGGCTGGAACGCAGGCCTGGGCAGTCGAGCATCAGATTCTATACTATTAACCCCTCTTGAAGAAATGAAAACTGGTACCTTGAGAGGTTGAGACACATGTACAGATAATAAAAAATCAGTGACCAGTTTAACTTACAACAGTACACCTTGGCTTCAATCCGCTTTGCCTGAATTTCCTCCTCTGGCTTCCTCTGACTTGAATGATAAAAATGTCCTTATCCTCACGGGCAATTCTGAGTCCCTGATAGGTGGTAAGTACCATGTACTGCACATTTCTTCCACAGATTCTGTTCTTTCAATTATTCAATTATTTCACCAGTTATCAATGGCTAATGAGACTCACAGGGAAACCAAAAACCAAAAATCCAGTTTCCTTAGGTCCTATGTGGACTCACTTCTAGGGTTGGGTACCAAACAGTTTCTCCTACAGGGATTTAAAGAGTTGAGAGGCCCCTTAAGAACTCCAGGACTGGGAACTGACAGGCACAAGGGAATATGCAGCTCCCACAGGAACCTCTCCCCAGCCACGAAAGGACCGTTAAAGCAACTACAGTATGACCTCAGATGAGGAAAGTGAGCTAACTGTCTCCCGCAGGGATCTGCTCACTGAGCTGTGTTGTACTGTTTTTAGAACAGACAGGAAAGCGAACTCTTTGGACCACCATCGCACATGCCACCTTACGAGGCTGCTTTAAACATCTGAAAAACAGTCAAGGAATATAGGAGACCCAAGGAAAGGCCCAAGATGCCCCCACCACTGAGGCATGTATAAGCTGGTCTAATCTATAGACCAGTAGAAATGTTTTAGGAGATGTGTCTTGTTCAATTATCTGTTTTTATTATTTTTATTTTTAAAATTTATTTATGGGGGGGCTGGAGAGATAGCTCAGTGGTTAAGAGCACTGGCTGCTTGTCTAGAGGTCCTGAGTTCAATTCCCAGCAACCCCATAGTGGCCCACAACCATCTATTATGAAATCTGATGCTCTCTTTTGTCATGCAATCCTACATGTAAATAGAGTGCATATATGTACAAATACACAAATAAATAAATGTTAAAAAAGTATTTTTAAACTGGGTGTGGCGACACACGCCTTTAATCCTAGCACTCAGGAGGCAGAGGCAGGGGGATCGCTGTGAGTTCGAGGCCAGCCTGGTCTTAGATCTAGTTCCATGACAGCTGGGACTACACAGAGAAACCTGTTTTGAAAACAAACCAGGGTTGGAGAGATGGCTCAGAGGTTAAGAGCACTGGCTGCTCTTCCAAAGGTCCTGAGTTCAGTTCCCAGCAACCACATGGTGGCTCACAGCCATCTATAAGGTAATCTGGTGCCCTCTTCTGGCCTGTGAGTATATGCAGGCAGAGCACTGTATACATAATAAATACATAAAAATCTTTAAAAAATAAGAAAAAGAAAAAAGAAAAACAAAACAAAACAGCTGAACACACACACACACACACACACACACACACGTGTATATAGGTGTGTATTTACATATTATTTAATCTATCTGTGTATGTATGCCATGTGTGTGGGTGCCTGTGGAGGCCAGACAAGGTTGTCGGATGCCGAGGAGCTAGAGTTACAGAGAGTTGTGAGTTGCATAGTGTCGGTGCTGGGACCCAAACTTGGGTGCCCTGCAAGAGCATGCTGTTATCCACTGAGGATCTCTCCAGGCTTGGTTGGTTTGTTTTTTTAAACCATACATTCCTAGTAAAATAGTTTTAAACCTGCATCTCCAAATACAGTCTTCATCTAGATGAATATCTCTGTACTAATATGATGATAGGTGTACTATGAAATGATTTTTTTTTAAAAGGCAAAAGCCTGGCTTCAGGGGAGGTGCCTACCGCCCCACGCCTGCTGTGGGCGAGCAGGAGGGCTCAGGGATAGCCAGGAAACAGCAGGATAAGGCTCACACACAGAAAAAGGATTGGGCAGCAATAAGAACTCCCCGCCCCGTTTTTTTTTTTTTTGTGGGTGTTGCAATTGTCTTCAGGGTTTCATACATACATGATAGGTTAGTACTCTACCACTGTGTTATATTCCCAACTGCCTAAAATAACAGTTCAATTCTTACTTATAGCACAACATCCCTTTTGGATCTCGTTAAAACCCATGTTAAGCAGGGCTTGCATACAAAGTGAGCTGGGTGTCTTCTGTCGGTCTTGGTTTAGCGCTCTTGTGCAGCACCCAGCAGACGGTGCTTCCCCAGTTACGGCAGGAAGCGGACACTCTGTGCTGAGGGACTCTTTATCCTGCAGATGCTGTACTGTAATGTGGCCGAGTTAAGATGAAAAGTGCAGCTGCCTGACTCTCAGGTCAGTGAGTGCTCTCAACCGCCATCTCCTGAGAGAGGAACAAGGGGAGGAATGCTTCCTTGGGGCTGTGGACCAGAGGAAAAGAAGGAGCCTGCTGACCAGCTGGGCAGAGTAGGAATGCTCTCTGCTCAGCTGGGGCTGGCTGACACAGCTGCTTATAATTGGTGTAAGACGTTGAATAAATCAACTGAGTCATTTCAAAGTCTTTGCTTCACAATATGTAAAACGAGGGACTTGGAGCAGGTGAGCTTCATGATCCTTTTCAGCCTTAAAATTCTAGGACGGGGCTGGAGAGACTGCGCAGTGGATAAAGGCTCCTGCCACTAACCCTGACGACCCGAGTTTAAACCCCAGGACCAATGTAAAAATATAACTTAAAACTTCTAGGGCTTGATTCCGAGTCCCACAAATAAACAATCAAAGAATCAGCTATTAGAGCAAGTAGCACAACCATCTTGAATAGAATAATCAAACCTTTGCTGATCTCTACGTTAGGCAGCCTGAAGATATCAAGGTCCATCGTGCCCTGGTTAGTCCCATCCGAGAGGTCTAAAAGGAGCAGCTTGTCTGCAATGCCCTGTGTGGAAAAATAAGGACAAGAACAGCAGTCTACCGACATGGCTGGCTACTCAACACAAGCTCAGTGAGAAAGGCAAATGAGAAGCAGCCAATAGCAATAAAGGAGATGGTGCTGTGTGAGTGATGCTTCCTTTCGGCTTGACCACTGACCACCAGCACCTAACCAGGCTTACTGAGGAGGCAGCTACAGCGTCTCTTGATGGAATAAATAACAAAGGGACAGGAGCACTAGGGAAGCATGCTATTGTGCCTCTTGAGGTTAAGTTGTGATTTTAACGCCACAGTGTCAGTTCTTCTTCTCTTTCCTTCCTTCCTTTTTTAAATTTAATTTAATTTAATTTTTTTTAAGGCTTTTGGAAACATGGTTTCTTTGTGTAACAGCTATGGCTGTCCTGGAACACAGTTGTAGATCTGGCTGGCCTTGAACTCAAGAGCTCTGCCTCCCAGGTGCTGGGATTACAGGTGTGTGCCACCACACCCGGCTTAGTGTCTGTTCTTAAACAGTCTAAAATGATTTGGGGTCTAATTTAGCACATCATTCCTTGCTTAAAAGTCAAAATTCATGCCAGATTTCCTCAAAACAAATAAACAAACACTTTTTACATAGAGATAAATAAATATGAGAGAGAATGCATGCCGCCGTGGAATGTTTCATCCGATGCCTGGGAATGGCTTCCTGGGCAGCACGGTGAGCAGACTGCAAGTGACAGTGCGTAAACTCCTAAGAACTTGTGAGAGGCACCAGGAGCCCTTACGCCGAGACACCTAGGGACCTACTCTCACCAGAAGTAAATAACTCCATTTATTATGTTACCTACACACTGAACCCACCTTACTTAAAATATTTGTGGGATTATGTGTGTGTGGGTATCAGTCACAGGGCCAGCCATAGCAGTCCTTTCTAAATCACAGCTATTAACCTTATTATTGTGAACCACACTAGGATAATGTAGAGTATCTATTTCCATCTTCATTTAGCATACATACAAATATCCAAAAGCACGAGAACAAAGTAGTGCAACCGACATAGCAGACAATTTGATTCTTTCTTCTTTTTCTCCTTTAGTCAAGATGGTCTCTGTGTAACCGTAGTTGTCTGGGAACTCTCTATGTAGACCAGGCCGGCCTTGAGCTAAGACATCCTCCTGCCTCTGCTTCCTCAGAGCTGGGATTAAAGGAGGGTGCCACTTATGCCCAGCTCAATTTGACAATTTCTAGCAAAAATTCAAAACATTTTAGAAATTCAAAACTAATGAATTATTCGTTTACTAATCTCATTAATGGAAGTTATCCTACAGATGCACTAACACATGTGAGAAATGTATAGCTACTCAAGATGAGACTCAACTCAAGTACTCACTGTGAACAAGTCAAGAAGCAACACAGAAGAGGGGCTCAAGCTCTTCTGGATGGCCACCAAGTCACCCGCGAGGCACTGACTGCCAGGCTGAGTGAAGCGGAAGATTTAGCCTAGGCTATGCATTTCCAGGTCTTAGGAGAGGCCAGTGTCATGGCTCTGAAAGCCAGGCATGGCTGAAAATGCCTGAGGTCCCAGCACTCCAGAGGCCAAGAAAGGAAGAGGATTTGAGGGCAGGCTGGCTGCACAGCAAACCCCATCTCTTTCAGCGAGTGCTAAGGATCTAGACTCTAGGTTCCCACCCCCCGACACCCACATAAATGCCAGATGGGCATGCGCATCCCTGTTAACTGCAGCCTCAGAAGGCAGAAATGGGGGATCCCAGGGTAACCTGGATGGTGGCACTAGCCATCTTGTGTGTGTGACTGAAAGATCCTACCTCAACGAAGGAAGTGGAAGAGCAATGGACGATGATCCCTGACTTCAACCTCAGGTTTCCACACACACAAGCACACACAATGTGTGTTCACACATGCCAAAAAATGCATACACACATATATGAAAAATGGAAAAAAAAAATGAAAGTGTAATGGAAGTATAGATCACTTACAGCCACTATGTCTACATACCTTTGCTGAAATGGCCAGGGTGCAGGCAATACCCAAATCTCCACTTCCAACCACAGTAATTTTATTGGGCATTTTATTGTCATTGTTTGTCCAGCCCCTTGAATTTATATCTGAGACACCTGTAATAAAAATATTATCCTGGGAGTTAAAAAATAGTATTAAAAAAAATCTTCCCTAACATTTACATCTAAAATCCCAGCACTCAAGAAGTTGAGGTAGAAGGATTCCAAGTTCAAGACTAGCCGAACCCCACAGAGAGTGACTTTGTTCCTGTCCCTTTCCCATAGAAACTCTTTCTAGCATCTTCTTAAAAATGAAACAAACTTCAAACACTTTGATAGGGATTCTTTAGATTTTTGTTTGTTTTATTTTGTTTTGTTTTTAAGACCGGGCTCCTCTGTATAGCTTTGACTGTATTAGAACCTGCTCTGTAGACCAGGGTATAGATCTGCCTGCCCCTGTCTCCTGAGTGCTGGGATCAAAGGCCTGTGCCACCACTGACCAGTGAGTCTATAAATTAAAAACAATAAAACAATAAAACAAAACCAACTTGCTGAACTAATAAAGGCAAGGACATGATGAGCCTGAAGCCAAGCCATTAGGAGACTGAGGTAGCACCTGGGTTACACAGAGACACTTAATCTTGGGGGGGAGGGTGTAAGAGGAGGACGCTGAAGCTGGGCGTGGTGGTGCACGCCTCTACTCCTGGCACTCAGGGAGGCAGAGGCAGGTGGATTGCTGCTGTGAGTTCAAGGCCAGCCTGGTCTACAAAGTGAGTCCAGGACAGCCAAGGCTACACAGAGAAACCCTGTCTTGAAAAAACAAAAAACAAAACAAATCAAAACCTGGGAGTGAAGGCAGATAGGTCAGGAGTTCAGGGTGCTCTTCAGCCAGCCTTACCTGAGACTCTTCCTCAAACTAACACGATGCACCCTCCCCCAAGAAAAACAGGAGCTGGGCTGGAGAGATGGCTCAGCAATTAAGAACCACATGGTGGCTCACAACCATCTATAATGTGATCTGATACCCTCCTCTGGCCTGCAGGTGTACATGCAGGCAGACCATTGTATATATAATAATAAATAAATAAATCTTAAAAAAAAAAAGAAAAACAAGAGTCATATAATTGAATGTTGTTTTACATTTAGAAATTCTCCTTTTTTTCTTTTTCTTTTTTGTTTTTTTGTGTGTAGCCTTGGCTGTCCTAGGCTCACCTTGTAGTCCAGACTGCCCTGGAACTCAGAGATCTGCATACCTCTGCCTCCCTGAGTGCTAGGATTATAGGTGACTGGCTTGAGATTCTCCTTTGAAAAGACAGTATAATAAACATCTAAAACTTTTTATTTGGGGCTGAAGACATGGCTCAATGGTTAAAAGCACTGCCACTCTTCCAAAAGGCCAGGTTCCATTCACAGAAGTCACATAGCAGCTCATACCTGTTTGCAACTCCAGTTTCTCACACAGACATACATGTAGGCAAAACACCAATGTACATAAAATAAAAATAAATAAACCATAGATATGGCTCAGTTAAGAAGAGTACTGGCTGATTCTCCAGAGAAGCTGGGTTCAAGTCCAAGCACCCACATGGTAGTAGTTCACAATGCCTATTACTTGCGTTCCAACACCCTCTTCTGGCCATCGCAGATACCAGACACTGACATACGTGCAGGCAAAACATCCCCACACACAGAATAAAATAATTTTTTAAAAAGTACATAAGCTGGTTCCCCTGCCTCCCCCAAAAAATAAAAAAAAGCTGAACCCACTGGCTCCCACCTGTAATCCCAGCACTCAGGAGGCAGAGGCAGAGGCAGATACAGGCCGAGCTCTGTGAGTTCAAGGCCAGCCTGGTTCTACAAAGCGAGTTCAGGACAGCCAACGCTACACAGAGAAACCCTGTCTGGGGGGAGGGGGCAGGAGTGGGAGGGGCATAAGGGAAGGGCACAGTGTGAACATGATAGAAATACACTATACATATGTATAAAAATGCCTACTGACAACCCTTATTATGCATAATTGTTATATACTAGAAAAAGACTAAGAAGACATTCAACACTGACCTCTGACCTCAACATCCACAAAAATCTTACTAAAATTTTTTAGGCATGAATATTCGGCTTTATCCCCAATAAGAAACTCAGACTTATATACTTCTGGCCCCATATACTGAATAAGCTGAAAAGCTGCAGAAACATGTGGTGATAAAGGTTTGGGATTATTAATTTATAAGGGGCTCTGGACAAAGCAAGAACTATTTTATCTGTCTATATAAGAATAACATTTTTACATTTGACCAAACTTTACTTGTAATTGTACAGAAATACTTTATGATATAGAGGGATGGACAGGAATATATGTGTGTGTAATTCATACTTATTTACTAAATTCAAGCAGCAGAGAGTGCAGCGCATTAGTGAGTTCTTGTTTCTTAACTCTGAAGGTGATCTGACTGACAATACAAACCTTCAGTGATTTTTGCAATATAGGCCAGCAAGTCCACCTGCTGCGCTTCGCTGGACGATGACACAGAATACAGAGGAAGTTCCTCTTGAAACTTGGCGATCATTTCTTTAATTAATCCAACAATGACAGATTTAGGCTGAAGAATACACGCAAAGGGAAAAATTACACAGTGTAATTTTAAAAGGACACTAGTTTTATATTGTCAGTCAGTCAAGCATCACCTTGCACAATGCAGTTAAAACCGACCTACGCTGCCCCCCCCAAGCCCCTCCTTAGGCCCCATTCTTTGTCTTCACTCTACCCGCTGCGTGATTTCTTCATGCGCGCTGGGAGCTGAACCCACAGCCTTGTGAATGCTAAGCAAGCACTTCACACTGAGCTACACCTCCAACCCTCACTAATAATAAAAAAAAAACAGCACACATTTTATATATGCTATATCACTGTATAGTGAAAAATGCATGGCAGCCATTTGATGTCACTTTTTTAATACAAAAATTTAAAGGAATAATCAATCATGAGGAAGGAACTTCACTCCGTGGGAACAGAAGGAAGCCCCAATAGTAAAACAACACTCTCCTCAGTACAGCTTACTATACAGTTCTAATACTGTGTGTCTGCTTACACTATTGCTACATGTACAGGGCACCATGTGTGAGCTTGAAGTGTCAGCACACACTTGTGTGTATAAGCACATGTGCAAGCTTTTTATTACTATTACTATTATTACTACTACTATTATTATTATTATTATTGGTTTTTCAAGACAGTTTATTATTATTATTATTATTATTATTATTATTATTATTATTATTATTATTGGTTTTTCAAGACAGTTTCTCTGTGTAGCCCTGACTATCCTGGACTTGCTTTGTAGACCAGGCTGGCCTTGAACTCACAGCAATCCACCTGCCTCTGCCTCCCAAGTGCTGGGATTAAAGGCATGCGCCACCAATGCACAGCTAACTGGGTCTACTGTTTGTTTCTAAGGTCTGCGCTTTGTGGTCCAGGAGGGCTGAGTGCTTGCTGTATGTAGCTCAGGCTGGCTCAAACCTGTTAAATGTGGTGCCCCTTGGTGTTGTGTTAAGCACACTTGACTCTCCAAGTTTGATGGATTTTAACTTTTTGAAACAGGCTTATGTAGACTTTATGGTAGCAATAGTTAAATACTGTCTTTTTTACTTTACACATTAATGACAACCTTTTCTTCAAACCCAGGTTGTCAAAGGTCACCTAAATTTACTTATTTTCTCATTTTTCTAGATCACTATACAAAATGCCTTTAACGCTTTTAATAGTCTTAACTGAAAGATACAAACAAGCCACTCGGTAGTGGTACACACTTTAATCCCAGCACTTGGGAGGCAGGGACAGGTGGATTTCTGTGAGTTCAAGGCCAGCTTAGTCTACAGAGTGAGTTCTAGGACAGCCAGGGTGATCCAGAGAAACTCTTGAAAAAAGAAAGGAAGGAAGGAAGGAACAAGCAAACTGCATCATACAGTAAGTAGCCTCCCTAGAGATCTCATGGAACACATTCCACATACCTATTCAATACAAGGCAGAAAATGCTAAACCAACATCTTCCAAATGTAAAAAAACAAGATAAACACACTTTGTAACAGAATACACAGGTTAGTCATGCCTTTAATCCCAGCACTTGGGAGGCAGAGGCTGGTGGATTACTGTGAGTTCAAGGCCAATTTGGTCTACAAATCTTGAGTGCAGGCCCCCCAAGGATACACAGAGAAACCCTGTCCAAAAAAAAAAAAAAAAAAAAAAAAAAAAAAAAAAAAAAAAAAAAAGAATACACATGATTGAAACTTTCTATTTTGAAATCATTTCAGACTAATAGAGAAGCAATAAAAATAGCAATATACCTGCCATCTATCCCTTATTTTCTAAACCATGTAAAAATAAACTGCAGACAGGAGCCCTTTATCCCTAAAACTTTTGTGTAATATCCTTACAAAAGAAGACTAGAAGGGCTGGAGAGACGGCTCAGCAGGGAGAGTGCCAGGGCTTGTTTACTAGCGCCCACATGACAGCTCCCAGCTGCCTGTAACTCCAGTTCTAGAAGATCTGATGCCAAGTTCTTGCCTCCAGGGCATCAAGCACACATGACTCACATATGCAGGAAAAAGTCCATATACATAAAATAAGATAAAAAATTTTGAGACAGGGTCTCTCTGTGTAGCCTTGGCTGTCCTGGACTCACTTTGTAGACCAGGCTGGCCTTGAACCCACAACATCCCTCCTGCCTTTGCCTCCAGAGAGCTGAATAAATATTTTTTTAATGATTGATTTTTATGCTGTGGGCATTGGTGTTTTGCTTGCATGTATGTGTGTGTGTGTGAGTATTGGATCCCTGGAACTGGAGGTACAGACAGTTATTAGCTGTGATGGGAATTGAACCTGGGTCCTTTGGAAGGACAGCCAGTGCTCTTAACCAATGAGCCATCTCTATTGCCCCCACACTGCTCATAAAATAAATCCTAAGAGAAGATCCTGAAATGGGGCACAGGTATCAAATGCATTTTGAAGATAACGGTTTTTAAAGATGGTAATATAGATAATTCAAAAAGGAAGAAACAGGGTTGAGGGAAGGGCTCAGTCATTAAAGTGCCTGCAATGCAAGAATGGGGACCTGAGTTCAGATCCTCAGCCACCATTTAAAAGCTACATGTGGCTGGGCATGGCGGTACACGCCTTTAATCCCAGCACTCAGGAGGCAGAAGCAGGTGGATCTCTGTGAGTTCCAGGCCAGCCTGGTCTACAAAGCGAGTTAAAGAGTAGCAAGGGTTGGGAGCTGGAGAGATGGCTCAGAGGTTAAGAGCACTAACTGCTCTTCCAAAGGTCCTGAGTTCAATTCCCAGCAACCACATGGTGGCTCACAACCATCTACAATGAGGTCTGGTGCCCTCTTCTGGTGGGCAGGCACACATGCGAGTAGAATATGTATAAAAAAAGAGTAGCAAGGGTTATTATACAGAGAAATTCTGTCTTGAAATACCAAACCAAAATAAACCAAAACAAAAAGCTACATACATTGACAATGTGTGGCTGTAACCCTAGAGATGGATGGCCAGGCCCAACTAGCCAATCAGAAAACTCTGGGTTCAGTGTGAGGCCCTGTCTACAAACAAGCAAACAAGCAAACAAACAAAGGTCAGTGAGATGGCTCGGTAGGTACAGGTGCTGCTGCCAAGCTTGACAGCCTGCGTTTCATCCCTGGGACTCATGTGACGAAAGGAAAACCAACTTCCACAAGTTGTCCTCTGACCTCCACACACATGCCATATGTGCACACACAAACACATGCAATAAATAAATACAAGTTAAAAAATGTTACAACAAGCTGGGTGTGGTGGCACATGCCTTTAATCCCAGCACAAGGGAGGCAGAGGCAGGTGGATTGCTCGAGGCTAACCTGGTCTACAAAGAGAGTTCCAGGACAGCCAGGACTATTACACAGAGAAACCCTGTCTTGAAAGAAAGAAAAAAAAAGTTAAAGTAACTGACTGCCAGGCTGAGCAGTGCTTGTATGGCATGAGCAAGGCCCAAGGGTCAATCCTCAGCACTGCAAACATGAAAACGATATCGAGGCCCCGAGTACAGACCCACAGCCTCGCTGTTTCAGAGTAAGGCCTGCTTGAGCTACGGGATAGGGCAAGGCCAGCACAGACGAAACTCAGCAGTAGAATCCTGCCCACCCATGCTTCAGGCCCTAAGTTACCCCCACCCTAACACGTACACGCACGCACACGCATGCACACACACACATCAGCTACACAAAGCACATTATGGATTAAATAGAGTTTGATCAACTTACACAAAAATTTAAAAGTATCTATATGTAACAGGAACTAGGAAACAGGCCCAGTGTTTTGCTAACAGCTTTTTGTGTACCCTGCTAAGTGGCAAATGGTAATAAGACAAGGAGCAGCAGCAGCAGCCCCCAGGCCTAGAGAAGGTGGCTGCACAGACTGATGCTATCCCGGTTCTGGAACATCAAAGACTCAGGAGAGCTCAATTTCAAACAGTTTCTAAACATCACGTGAGGTATGTCATTGAAAGATTACCCTCTGAAAGGCATTTTAGTCCCAGCACTCAGGAGGCAGAGGCATCAGATCTCTGTGAGTTCAAGGCCAATCTGGTCTACACAGTGAGTTCCAGGACAGCCAGGGCTAATAGTTAGATTCTTGTGTTAACATCAAAGCATCAATAAATAAGTGAGGGGAGGAGGGGGACAGAGAGACGGACAGAGGAGGGAGGGGGAGAAAGGAAGATGTAGTATGTTCACTTGTACTACCAAGATGAAAGACAAACATTCAGAAAAATAAAACAAAGAAAATCCGCCTTGACTCACATGGCTCCAGTTCTGGAGATAGGGCAAGTATATCCTGCCTTTGGCATCCACATGTTTCCCAACCGAGATTTCCATGTTTGCAGTTGGCTTCAAGAAGCAAATGGGTGGAGCAAAAGGGTGGGAATCCAAAATCCAGAGGCGAATGGGGATGTTGTATGTATTACCTATTTGAGACAAAATAAACAATCACGACACGTCTGCACTGTATGTGTGATGTGGCTGGATGGCGTTTTAGAAGCAGAGCCAGGCATGGAGGTAAAAACTTACAATCTGCCTAATGGTGCTGGGGTGGGGGACTGTAAGTTTGAAGCCAGTCTAGACAACACTGAGACCCTGTCTTAAAATAAAAGGGGCTGAGATATAGCTCAGTGGTAGAGCCTTTGCCCGGTGTGTGTGAGGCCCTGGTTCCGTTCTAAGTACCGGAATAAAAGGAAGAAAGATATATCTCCCTCCTGGCTGCCTGCAGGCATCCTCATCCTCACTTGGATTTCCTGTTGGGCAAGTAGCTTGTCTGAGGCTCTTTGCTTACATCATTAACTCCGCACAGCACAGCAAACCACATGGGAGGAGGGGACAGAAAGGAAGGCACCTGACTGCACGCTCTTCGCTTTTCCACTGTTGTGACGACAGGTCAGAGGTAAACAGTTCTCTTCTTCGCTGTAACTGTTTCCTCATTATACAGTCTTTCTACTAAAAGCTACTTTTCTCATCTTGCTTCCTCCTCACTAAGCACGTGACTACACATTTTATAAACAGGGAAAGCGCTTGGCCATATCCCTCATGAGTTGCTTGCAAACCAACTGAGTCTAGACAACATTTCTTCAAAGCTTCCACTGCCAGGCTTATATGCAACCAGGACAGGAATTAGCACATTAGAGACAGGTTGAAACCTGGCAATGTGCCAGTTTTATAATGGCCTTTCTCAGAACATCCTGTGTGGCTTTAGCCTAAGTGTTTACAAGGTGGGTATGTGCATAACCAATGTCAGCTGGCCCAGAGAAGACCCTATAACTACAAAACTACACACCATAAAGTGACCAACAAGTAGGAAGATACACCATCACATTTCTCCAAAAGGCAGTTACTGGCCGATGGTGAAAAGGCTGGAGCATGGTTTTTGTTTTTTGTGAGTCGTTTTTTTTTGGGGGACACAACCATCTATACTGTCATCTGATGCCCTCTTCTGGTGTGCAGGTGTCCAAGAAGGTAGAGCACTCATCTACATAAAATAAAATCTTTAAAAAAAAATGATAAAACTGAAATCAGAGGAGTAATAAGAATTATTCTTGCCAGGCATAGTGGCAGATGCCTTTAATTCCAGCACTTGGGAGGCAGAGGCAGGTGGATCCTTGTGGGTTCAAGGACAGAGTAAGTCCAGGACAGCCAAGGCTACTCAGAGAAACTCTGTCTTGAAACACACCCTCCCCCCAAAAACAGAATTATTCTCTTGCCTCAAACTGAATTAGCTGGATCAGTCTCCCTGCCCCTCTTTTCTTTCCTCACTCCCTTTCCCTTCCTTCTTAACAACATCTACCCAAGGAAGCGCAGAGCACAATGAGTCAGAGGTGTGAGTGACGCTCGGACAGCCACAGCTCAACCTGAGACCCAGGCAGGAGAGAAGTAAGGAAAGCAAAGTCGGTGAGCTCTGCCTCAAAGCCAAGACTTGCACCTTCACTCACGGGCTCGGCACACTGGTGACGGAAGGTCACCACTGCTGGGGAGACGGGGGTCAGGGAGGCTTGCCGTGGCCTAGAGACTAACGTACGGAAACACCTGATATATAAAGAACCTTTCTAAAGAGTTTTCTTCCTACCGGACTTGACTGCCCGAGGCCCTCTTAGTGCACTGACTCTTCCAGTGCCTGTGGAGTTCATTTATCCCTATGCCTTCCAGTCAGTAATGCCGTAACTAACTCATGAGAAACGCATGCTGCTAATTGCTAGGCAGCATTACTCATCGTGCATTAGTCATCCCAGGCTTCCTCTGTCTGCCATGACCTGGATGTGAACGAAGGACATTTGTGTGTTTGAGACACAGTCTTGGTATGTAACCTTGGTTGCTCTTTGACTAAACCCAGGATTACAAACGTCCCCTTCACACACAGCAAGAGCAAATGTTTAATGGTGGAACTGTGGGCACTACTTCAAAATATATATATTTTGTTTGTTTGTTTGTTTGTTTGTTTTGTTTTGTTTTGTTTTTCGAGACAGGGTTTCTCTGCGTAGCCTTGGCTGTCCTGGACTTGCTTTGTAGACCAGGCTGGTCTTGAACTCAAAGCGATCCACCTGCTTCTGCCTCCTGAGTGCTAGGATTGAAGGCATGTGCCACCATGCCCGGCTCAGAGAAATATTTTGAAAACAGAGCTTTGCTGGTGTTTTTCAGATGATACTATATGAGCAATCTTTTACTATACCAAAGGTATCACTGTTGAACAGTAAGTGGAGAATGGTGAAGAGACAGTTGATGATTTTTTTTCCTTTCTTTTTAAGTAAATCCTTACTATATGAACCTGTCACTAAACTCTAAAATGTCCAGTAATGCACTGCAACACTAGCTGTGTTCGCTCAGTCACATGACCAGGCTGAGATTCACTTTTACCTACAGAACAGGTAGAGTGCTACATCCCAGAGAAGGAGCGAGAGGACAAGCATGACGTCACTCGCTCCTGAGAGCCAGGCTGTGTCTCCCGAAGCCTGTGTCGCTGTGCCATGCTTTCTTCTGCCCTCAGAACCCACTGGCCATGGAGACACTACTTGACAAGTATTTGTTAAATGTAATTAACATGGCTGTAGGCCATTCTCAACACATGCAGGATCCAGCCGGATCTAGTAAGGTCCTGAGCAGACCCCTGGTATATGCGAAAACACTTTCAGAGCGGTGTGCACCGGGAATTTAGTGAGCTGCCTCAGCGGAGATGCCCCACGTTCCCTCAGCGTCTGTACTTACCCTGGTACATCACAGGAATAGTACCAGTGAAATTTAGCAGGTCTTTTTGAGAAGTATCTTTGAAAACTGGAAGACAAAGTTGCAAAACATCAGTCAGAATTAGAGAGACTAGTAAACAAAGCATGTGACCCCGAAATGTCAAAATAAATAAAAATTTTATAAAGAAAGTGTAAGAATATAAAGCTTTGGCACTGAAATCCAATTTGAAGCCTCTCTTCCTTTTTTTTTTTTTTTTTTTAGTTTTTTGACACAGGGTTTCTCTGTGAAGCCTTGGCTGTCCTAGAATTCACTCTGTAGACCAGGCTGGCCTTGAACTCACAGAGATCCACCTGCCTCTGCCTCCCAAGTGCTATTTCTGTTTTTTTTTTTTTTTTTTTTTTTTTGGTGTTCTTCAGGTTGATTGCTTGAGACACAGTATCTGTGTAACAGCCCTGGCTGTCCTAGACTAGCTTTGTACACCAGGCTGGCCTCAAACTCACAAGCCTGCTTCTGCCTGCCTCCCAAGTGCTGGGATTAAAGGTGTGCATCAACATGCCAGGCTCCACCTTCCTTTCTGAAGAGCTATGTAACTGGCCAGGCACGACGTCCTAAACTTATAACCCCAGCACTTGAGAGGTGGAGGCAGGAGGACTGCCGTGAGTTCAAAGCGAGTTTATGCTATATTATGAGAGCCAGTACAGATCAATCCTGTCTCCAGACCACAGAAGGGAGGACTGGAGCTCTGTTAGTAGAGAATCTGGCTAGTGTGCAGGAAGCCGTGGCACCAACCTCCATCACCAAAGAAAGCAGGGAGTGACAGTGCCTGCCTGTAATCTCAATCCTCAGGAGGAGGAGGAAGATCACAAGTTCTGAGATTCAAAAAAGAAAAATAGCCGGGCATGGTGGTGCGCACCTTTAATCCCAGCACTTGGGAGGCAGAGGCAGGCAGATCACTCTGAGCTCAAGGCCAGCCTGGTCTGCAAAGCAAGTCCAGGACAGCCAAGATAACACAGAGAAACCCCCGTCTCGAAAACAAAAACAAACAAACAAAGAAAACAAAAACAAAAACCACTACCACAACAACAACCAAAAATAAAAATACTTTGGAAGCTCTTTTTTTGTGTGTTTTTTTTTTTTTTGAGGCAGGGTTTCTCCGTGTAGCCCTGGCTTTTCTGGACTCACTCTGTAGACCAGGCTGGCCTCGAACTCAGAGCTCTATCTGCCTCTGCCTCCCGAGTGCTGGGGTTAAAGGCATGTGCCACCACCGCCTGGCGTAACCTGGAAGCTTTTTAGGCCAAATAATTAGTAACACACACCATGCAGCAAGGACTAGAGGGGAAGCTACACGTACCGTAAGTGTCCATGGAGTATCTGAAGTGCGGGTAAAACTTGTTCACATTCTTCAGCTCTTCCACAGTCAGATCCCTGAACTTGTACTGAAACGAGAGGACAGGGCACAGAATGAAAGTGAAGCTATGAACACGACTGTAAATCTGCAGCACGCCAGGCCCCGGGCAGCAGGACCAAGCACTCCACCACTGCAACTGTCACCAGGGTTTCACCTTACAGTGCAGGCCTCAAGCTGGCCACCTTCCTGTCTTTGCCCCCTCCTCAATGCTAGGAACAGGCAAGCATCACCAAGGCTTTCAAATCTAATCTTTTTTAAACCATGGTGCTAAGGCGTAAGTAGAGTTTATAACAGTCTGTCTTATTTAGTAAAATGAAATCTAGAGAATCCATGCATTTTACTAAGTCAGATACCAAGTGAAGCAGTGAACCCTGAGCTTAAATTAACCCCAAACCCCAGGCCTCGGTTAGTTCAATCTAAATGACTCCAAATACCGCCCCCTACCGAAAGCCCATGGGACAGCAC
The DNA here is from genome assembly GCF_964271855.1 of Acomys minous. Taxonomy (NCBI): domain Eukaryota; kingdom Metazoa; phylum Chordata; class Mammalia; order Rodentia; family Muridae; genus Acomys; species Acomys minous. The sequence continues at coordinate 87,418,727 of NC_140484.1, forward strand.
AAGATAAACCATTCATTTCTATTCAAGATAGCTACTTCTCTTTTTTAAAACTTAACTAAATTTTAGTGTGTTTATTTAATGTAGGTATATATTTGTGGGTGCACAAGTGGAGAACAGAGGACAATTTGCAGGAGTTCGGGTTCCCAGGATCAAACTCAAGGTTGTCCTGCCTGATGGCAGGTGTCTAACATCCTGGCAGTCACTAGAGACACTTGACTTTCCCCTCGTGCCTCTAGCCTGTACCCTGGACTACAAAGGGGAAGTGATCACAAGCAAGATTTGTAGCAAGAACCGCCCCTTCCTGTCTTTCTCTGTGCCCTTGCCAACACCGTCATGTAACTACAATCTTACCTGCAAGGAGAGATAATACCCACACCCTAGACTCCCGATGAGGGTTAGTGAAAAGAGACAAGCTGGGTGGTGGTGACCCATGCCTGTAATCCCAGCACACGGGAAGCAGAGGCAGGATTACTGTGAGTTCGAGGCCAGCCTGGTCTACAAAGCAAGTTCAGGATAGCCAAGGCTATACAGAGAAACCCTGTCTTGAAAAAAAACAAAACAAAAAAACAAAAAAACAAAAACAACAAAAAAAAAAAAAAAAAAAAAAGGGAAAAAGAAATGAAAGGAGGCAAGTCTATCAATATCCTGAAAACAGAATAAAACTACTTGGATATAAGCTCAGAAAGGTACAAAAGTGATGTTGAAAGCCTAACACTGCTGGAAGAAATAAAGTGGAAAGCTGTTTTTAATGGAGGGAGTTCCTGAGTTTGTGGATCTAAAACCATCACGATAGTAAAATTCAGCATAATCCCTTAGGGAAGCTTCAGCTGTTTTAAAATAAAAGTCTGGCTGGGCAGTGGTGGCGCACACCTTTGATGCCAGCACTCGGGAGGCAGAGGCAGGCACAGCTCTGTGAGTTCGAGGCCAGCCTGGTCTACATGTGAATTCCAGGACAGTCAAGGCTACACAGAGAACCCTGTCTGGGGGAGGGAAGTCTGTAACTGGGCTGGAGGTGTATCTAAATCATAAACACATTCATTTGGGATATCTAGGGGGCCTGGTTTCTGTCTGCAACGACACACTTCACCACCAAACTGCAATTAATCCGGAAACTCGTGAGACTTGGAACAGCTAAAATAATCTTGAAAATGAAAAAAAAAAAAAAATGGAAATCACAGCATAATCAAGGTACAAACTATAATCAACATGAGACAGCAGTAAGTGCTGGGGAGATGTGGGTAAACCAGAACTCCCCCACCCGTCTGCACTGCTGTGTATGATACAGCTGCATTGGAAAACGGTCTCAGAGTTGCTCAACCAGCCAGGGGTGGTTTTCCTCCACAAGCCCTTGATCCCAAGTACTCGGGAGGCAGAGGAGAGCAGAATCTTGGGCAGTTTGAGGCCAGCCTGATGTAGATAAAGATAAAGATAAAGATATAGATATAGAGTTCCAGGACAGCCTGGGAACAAAATGAGACCCTGTCAAAAAGCAAAAAGAAATAAATAAATGAATGAGTAAGTAAGTAAAAACAAAAGGCATGCAGACTGGTGAGATGGCTCTGTGATTACTAGCAGAGGACCTGGGGCTCAGTACCCACACTAGACTCTCAAAACCTCCTGTACCTTTGCTTGCAGAGGCTCTGACATCCTCTTTTGGCTTTCAGGAGCACAGAGTATATGTATGCACACACATACACATATGCCTATATATAAATAAACCTTTAAAAAAACAGAATGTTAACCGGCCGTGGTGGCTCACGCCTTTAATCCCAGCACTCATGGAGGCAGAGACAGGTGGATCACAGTAAGTTCGAGGCCAACCTGGTCTACAAAAGCGAGTCCAGAACAGCCAAGATAACACAGAGAAAGCCTGTCTCGGGCTGGAGAGATGGCTCAGTGGTTAAGAGCACTGCCTGCTCTTCCCAAGAGCCGGGGTTCAATTCCCAGCACCCACATGGCAGCTCACAACGGTCTGTAACTCCAAGATCTGACACCCTCACACCAACACACATAAATTAAAATTAAATAAATAAAAAATATTAAAAAAAAAAAAAAAAAAAGGAGAAAGCCTGTCTCCAAAAACCAAAAAAAAAAAAAAAAAAAAAAAAAAGGAATGTTACAGCTGAGGCTAAAGATGTAGTGGTAGAGTGGCTGCTTAATTCAAGGCCTTATAGTCAATCCCTAGCCCCCCCCCCACACACAAATACATTGGCTTCATTGGCAACATCTAAAAATTATTAACATTCACATTAAATACATGTTTTTTTTTTTGGTTTGGTTTGGCTTTTGAGACAGGGTCTCTCTGTGTAGCCCTGGCTGTCCTGGACTGGCTTTGTAGACCAGGCTGGCCTCAAACTCACGGCGATCCACCTGCCTCTTAAATACATGTTTTAAGATGACCCATCCAGGACTAGAATACAGTAACCAGAGAAGCAGAGTTTGTTTTTGTTTTTTTAAAACATAAACTGAAGAATATCCGCATTATAGAACACTTGGGTTGTTTCTGATACTTCATTTTTATAAATAATTCTTTTAGAAACATTCCTCCACCAGGGTATGGTGCACTCACTCCCTGAAAGACACAGAGGCAGGGGAGTAATCCTACTTTTCTTTTTATTTATTTATTTATTTATTTATTTATTTATTTATTTATATTTTAAGATAGGGTCTTGTGTTGGGAGCCAGTTTTTGAAATGCTTAACAGAAGCAGGCCAGAGGACTTATGACCTTGGCTTGCAGACTCTCACATAGTCTTGAGGACTTGCCAAGATACCTGTGTTGGTTAAGAAGGCTTATTATTAATTCCAGGTCAGGACATGGAGCTTGATGTAACTCTAAAATTTGAAAAGAAATCTAAGCATATAGACAACTAAAGTAACTGGTAGCTTTTGTTTCTGTTCCAAGAATCCTCTGGTTCACACAGATGAATACTATATAAAAGCTCTGAGAGAAGAGCCAGGCGTGGTGGCCCACGCCTTTAATCCCAGCACTTGGGAGGCGGAGGCAGGTGGATCTCTGTGAGTTCAAGGCCAGCCTGGTCTACAAAGTGAGTCCAGGACAGCCAAGACTACACAGAGAGACTCTGTCTCAAAAAACAAACAAACAAAAAAAGCTGTGAGAGAAATAAACTTGGGGCTACAGTATTTACTGTTAGTCTTCCCGAATACTTTTCTTTTTCCTTAACTCTTTTGCTCTATCTTTTCCTATATCTTTTTTATTTTCTCAGCCTCTCGCCCTGTATCCAGGTATTGGTCTATACTGTCCAGCGCAGGCTCGTTACTAGGCCTGTTTGCCCAGGAATTCACCGTGTAGACCAGGCCTCAAATCCACCGAGAGCTGCCTGCTTCTGCCTCCACAGTGCCAGGATTAAAGACGTCTACCACCACATCCAGCTTCTTTTTCTTTTTCCTTTTTCAGTTTTTCGAGACAGGGCTTCTCTGTGTAGCCTTGGCTGTCCTGGACTTGCTTTGTAGACCAGGCTGGCCTCGAACTCACAGAGATCCGCTTGCCTCTTTGCCTCCCCAAGACAAGGTTTCCGCGTGTGTAGCCTTGCCTGTCCCGGACTCCCTTTGTTGACCAGGCGCACCTCAACCTCACAGAGTGGTAGCTGCAACCAAACGCTAGGAACTGTAAGCTAAACCACTTGTTATCAACTACATACACGACTTCAATCTTGGAGCTCTTAAAACTCACGGGTGTAAAAACTGTCCGTCCCTCCCCCCCCCCCCCAAAAAAAGGAGACGCCCCAGTGCCCAAGAAAATCAGCACAGATGATGGCTCTTCCAGGGAAATGTCAACCACCAAGATCACTTAACAAGGTAACTTCTGAACGCTCCCAGCTGCAAGTGGGCGGGAGTCAGGAATGCTGAGCATCCAGCCCCGGATGGGGGTGGGGGAGGGAGATGCAGGTGAGACGTGAAGGTGGAATAAAGAAGCCCTCCACCTTCCGACAGTAAACGGCTGAGCCGGCCTGCACTGGCGTCGGCGAGGTTTCTCGTTGAGAGCATCTACGACGTGGCCACGAGGCTCAGATGAGAGGAACTGAGAAACAACAGCAGCGGGCACAGCCACAGGCGCCCCGGGAGGAAGCACTGTGGACAATCGCTTTCACAGTGTGACAACCCGGACTCCTCAAAGCAGGTGGAGGGAGTCACATCGCGGGGTGGGGGACGGGGGCGCCGCCAGCCTGTGACCCCAGCACCGGGAGGCTGCAGCGGCAGGAGGATTGCCGCGACTTCCAGGCCAGCCAGCGGGGGCAACAGTTATGATGAGTGGATGTGTCAAGACAGCAATTTAGGAAAAAGGATTTGGGAGGGGAAGTGGGCCACGGAGGGGCAACGCGCGGGGACGAGAACGCTGGCTCCCGCCCAGCCCGCCGCCCGCCGCCCGCCGCCCGCCCGCACCTTGCTCAGCAGCCGCCTCACGCCCTCACAGTCGAACTCCATGGTCCACAGGGATCTGTTCCTCCCCGGCAGTCACCACGCCTTCTCCGGAACCCGCGGTGGACGGAGACCGCGGAGGCCCAAACTTCCAGTTGGCGGACTTCAGGTGGGATGCACGCCTAGTCTGGGCCCCAGAGCCCACGCAACCGCAGCCCCCGGCCCCGCCGCGCCCCGTCCTGCCCGCCCCTTCCACTCCGGCTACTCCGGCGGGTTCTGCGCTCACGCTTCGCCCAGAGGTTAACCGCAATCGGGAGCTCCCAGGACCGCAGCGCTCTGCGAGGCGGAAAAACACAGCCGGCTTCCAGAGAGAAGTTTCGTTAGGAAGAACCAATGAACAAACCGGTGCAAGCAACAAGCGAGTTTCCGGAAATACTGGAATTCAGTCCAGAAAGGGCGGGGGGCGGGGGCGGGAAGGGGATCATCAAAGCCAAAAATTGTAGCATGATGCTCATCCAAATAGATTTGGATGTTCTAAAACCAAAGTTTCGCCGGGCGACGGTGGTGCACGCCTTTAATCCCAGCGCCCAGGAAGTAGAGGCCGGTGGATCTCTGAGCTCGAGGCCAACCCGGTCTATAAAGAGAGTTCCAGGACAGCGAGGGCTACACAGAGAAACCCTCCCTGTCTCTAAAAACCATTAATTAATGTCAGAGTAGACAGGGAGGAGTCTAGTGGAGTATTGAAAGATAACCCAGCTTGGGAGGCTGATAAGACCGAAAGCCGAGTGCGGTGGCTCACGCCTGTAATCCCAGCACTTGGGAGGCAGAGGCAGGCGGATCGGTGTAAGTTCAAGGGTAGCCTGGTCTACAAAGTGAGTTCAGGACAGCCAGAGCTACACAATTGTTACTCTGGCTCCAGGGCTGTAGGGCATCTCTGGACTTGTAAGGCACCTGCACTCATGTGCACAGGCACACAAATATATAATTTTTTAAAATGTGAAGTGCAGGTGGGGTGAAGCGATGGCTTAGCTGTTAAGAGCAGTTGTTGCTTTTTTTTGTTTGTTTTTTTTAAAGATTTATTTATTAAGTATACAGTGCTCTGCCTGCGTGTACACTTGCAGGCCGGAAGAGGGCATCAGACCACATTATAGATGGTTGTGAGCCACCATGTGGTTGCTGGGAATTGAACTCAGGACCTCTAGAAGAGCAGAAGAGCTCTTAACCTCTGAGCCATCTCTCTAGCCCCCCCTCCCCCAATTGTTGCTTTTGAAGAAGAACAAGGTTCCATTCCCAGCACCCACACAGCAGCTCAATACTGCTTGTAACTCCAGCTCCAGGGCATCTGACACCCCCTTCTACCCTCCTCAGACACCAGGCTGTTGGGGTGACTCACAAATATTGAGACCTTGTGTGATGTTAGTGTTCTGTGGAATGCTTTCTGTCCGCCAGAAGAATGAACTGGCTCAGCTCTGAGCCACAGGGAGAACGCTGTTGATACTGAGCTTAGCTGTGTGATAAACAGCTTGTTAAATACATATGCACTTGTGTGCATGTATAAAGGAAGAGTGATGTAATGTGAGTGAACATTTAAAAAAATATTTATTTAGGGATGGAGAGATGGCTAAGTGGTTAAGAGCACTGGCTCATCTTCCAAAGGACCTGGGTTCAATTCCCAGCACCTACATGGTGTCTCACAACTGTCTGTTAACTCCAGTTTCAGGGGATCCAATGCTGTCTTCTGGCCTCTGTGGGCACCAGGCATGAAAGTGGTGTACATGCAGGGTGTGGTGGCGCACACCTTTAATCCCAGAACTTGGGAGGCAGAGGCAGGTGGATCACAGTGAGTTTAAGGCCAGCCTGGTCTACAAAGTGAGTTCAGGACAGCCAAGGCTACACAGAGAAACCCTATCTCGAAAAACAAAGCAAAAGTGGTGTACAGATGTGCATGCAGACAAAACACCCATACAGATACAAATAAAATAGAAAAAGATGTATTCATTTTTATGCATGTGTATATGCCCGTGTGAGTGTATATGTACCATGTGTGTGGCAAGTGCCCTGGAAAGGCAGAGGGCATCAGAGCTCCTGGAACTGGAGTTGTAAGCCCGTATGAACCACTGGATATGAACACTAGGAACCAAACCCTGGTCCTCTGCTGAGCCATCTCTCCAGCCCCAGAAGCCTGACATACTCTTGATCCCATAACTCTACTTTTTAAGATCTATCCCAGGGGCTGGAGAGATGGCTCAGAGGTTAAGAGCACTGGCTGCTCTTCCAAAGGTCCTGAGTTCAATTCCCAGCAACCACATGGTGGTTTACTACCATCTATAATGAGATCTGGTGCTCTCTTCTGGTGTACATATAGGCAAAACACTGTGTATATATGATAAATAAATGAATCTTAGTATCCCAGAGATGTAGTGGCACAACCCTGGATTGCTGTGAGTTCCAAGGCAGCCACAGATGCATAGTGAGTCCCTGTTTTTTTTTTTGGGGGGGGGGCCGAAGGCCTGTTTTATAGAAGTAAATGTACTGAAGATGGGAGGCTGGAGAGAGTCCAGTGAGTTGAGTGCTTGCTGCACAAGCATCAAGGACCCGAGTTCGGTCCCTAGAACCCACTTAAAGCAGCCAGGCTTGGCAACCTGTTCTTGTGATGCCAAAGCTGGGGAAGGAGGATGCAGGCGGGCCCTTGGAGCTTCATGACTAGCCAATCTAGGCCAATCAGCAAGTTCCTGGAACTCAGTGAGAGATTGTCTCAGAAACAAGAAGGTGGGTCTCCATCATGCATGTGTGGTGTAGAGGGATTTTCATCCAGCAACGTGGCTACTCCAGCTGGAATACAGACACACACCTTTAATCTCAAACACTGAAGGTAAAGTTAGTTTGTTCCAGAAAGAGCCTATGTTTGAAAGTGATGTCTACTTGAGTGGCAGACAAAGTGATGAATCAGAGAAAGATTTGACAGAATGAGCCAGGATAGGATAGGCCCAGCTGTCACTGGAAAGGATGGGAAAAAGAGGACTTAGGAGAGCAGCGCAGAGGGAGAGATGGGGGAGGCAGTTTCACCAGGAGACTTTTGCAGAGACAGGTTGCCTCAAGAGAACAAGCTTGACACAGGTGAAGACAGAATAAGCAAGAGAATGAGAAGGAGCCAGAAGGTTAGAGCAGACTTCTAGAGTTAGTCAGAGCATTTCTGTCAGAAACTGAGATGCCAGATGGAACCAGTCAGCTTGGAGAGTGTTTGAGCCAGAACAGCTAAGTTGAACCAGCCAGCCAGAGTTCAGAGAGTGCTGGGGTAAGCTGACTCAGCAGTAAGTCTCAGAACATTCTAGGCCTTGGTTAGATTGTACAGAGGCTGGAAACTTCCCGGACTAAGCCTAGGTTAGCAGACAGAGGCAGTGAGACGGAGATGACTGTCCCATCAGGAGAAGAAAAGGTGTTCTTACAGCACGGCATCTCATGACTGTAACTCCAGTTCCACAGATCTGATGGCCTCATCTGGCCTCCACAGGCTCTGCATGCATGTGGTGCAAAGACACACACACACACACAGGCAAAACATGCACACGAATAAAATAATAGTTCAAATCCTAGTACCAACATGGTGGGCAGAATCGTCTGTGACTCTGTGGGCACCAGGCACTCAAGTGGGTGTACAGACATACACACAGACAAAACACCCATACATATAAAAATATAAAAATTAAAAAAAGAAGATGTGAAAGTGTACAAAGTGGTCTCTGAAACCCAGCAGCTGAGGTGAAGTATACAATCCTCCCTGAAGGTGGCCAGAAGCATTTCCATTTTGATGGAGGTGGTAGGTACAAGGCTGACGACATACTTTTCAAAACACAGCAGCAACTTACACTAAAAATGAGAAATTTTTATCCTACGTAAATTACACTTCAGTAAGACTTCTCATTAAGAAGTAAATAATTGCCAGGCGCTGTGGCGCACGCCTTTAATTGCAACATTCAGGGAGGGAGAGGCAGGTGGATCTCTGTGAGTTTGAGGCCAGCCTGGCCTACAAAGCAAGTCCAGGATAGCCAGCACTGTATAGAGAAAACCTGTCTTGGGAAAAAGAAAAAAAAATGTGTAGTGAGGCACGCCTTTGATCCCAGCACTCAGAGGGCAGAGGCAGGCAGATCTCTGTAAGTTTCAGGGTAACCAGGATTACACAGCTTGTCTATTAAAAAAAAAAAAAAAGAACAAGTGCAAGTTTTGTTGGAATTTACTAAGTAGCTGCTGGCCTTGAACTCACAGCAATCCTTCTGCCTTAAGCTCCCTAGGCAGCACTAGGATTACATGGTAGCTCATATAGTTCTGTAAGATTCATTTTAATGACTCTGATATATTGTTACATGGGTAAAGCATGTTTCTCAGTCATATGTGAAGGTGGTCATCTCTAGCAAAACAACACAGGGAGAAGACCCTCTGTAGTCTTCTGTATGTATGGAGTTGCTTGCGTGTAGGCTAGTAGAGGGTGTATGCTGTGCACACAGGCAGTATGGTGATGTCTGAGTGAGCATCTAGAGGAGAGGGCTGAAGAGATGGCTCAGAGGCTAAGGGCACTGGCTGTTCTTCCAAAGGTCCTGAGTTCAATTCCCAGCAACTACATGGTGGCTCACAACCTTCTATAATAAGATCTAGTGCCCTCTTCTGGCTTGCAGGTGTACATGCAGGCAGAACACTGTAAACAATAAATAAATAAATCTTAAAAAATAAAAGATTTGTTTGAAAAGGAGAGACTTGAGTGTAGTCCACTCATCTAGGAGGTTTGATCATAACAGGAAATTGGCCACAGGACAGATGGGAAACAAACCATTGTGGCAACTGGAGGCTTTCTTCCTTACTTTCTTTTTTTCCTTCCTTCCTCCCTCTCTTCCTCCTTTCCTTCCTTCTTTCTTCCTTTTTAGAAAAGACCAGGAATCCGAGTGGCTTTTGATAACCTAGAAAAGAGGCTCAGTGAAGAATTGACCATGAGCACTGAAGAACATGAGTAACAAGTGCTTTGAGGAAGCATTCCTCTTTTCTTTTCTTTTCTTTCTTTCTCTTCTCATCTCTTCTTTCTTCTTCTTCTCTTCTCCTTCTCCTCCTTCTTTCTTCTTCTTCCAGATAGGAGGAGAGGTCTTGTAGGGATACAGTAAAGGAAGATGGAAAACTGGGGTAGGGTCTAAGGACAGTGTTGACAGTGTTAGCTATCTAAGCAAGCTTGAGGCCAGCCTGGACTACATAAGACCCTGTCTCAAAATAAAACGCATGTATTATTTTCCTAGATCTCAGCTGGCTGCATTGGCAGCTGTCATCGTGACATCTTTTCAAATCTCATCTCACATCAGTAGTATGCCCTGGTGCTCCCTGGCGTGAGTCAAGTGCACTTTCGGAACCTTCATTTTCTCACTAGTGACCTGGGGCTACACTAATAGGGCCTACCTTGTGGCAGTGCTGTGCAGTCATGTATAAAAAAAAAAAAAAACTTACGGTGGCCGTATCTATGGCATGCTGAATCTAAGTCACCTGATCAGTGATGTCACAATGCCTTCCTAGACTCCAACTTCTTCACTGGAGAGTCTCGGATCCTTTGGAACTAACATGCGACACGTCTGTCAACAGAAGGTTTCATGAGTTCGCTCCTTTGCCAAGACCTTGGCGAACAGTCTCTCACCGTGTGATTGTAGCTCAGAAAATTATTTTTCTTTTGGTGATGATCGTGCTGGGCTGGATCCTTTTTGTTGGGCTTGCGTCCTACATGGGAACATTTCCAGAGGCCATGGTAGGCACCAGCTTGGCATGCCAGCTGGGTCTGGGGTTTCTGACCAAACAGGAGAAGGATTTTTGGGGAGAGGGGGAGGGGGGATCAGGATGTGATAAATGAAGACCGGGTATTCTCATCCCATTGGAGCATCCTCCTTAGGAGGGTTTACTATCCCTTCCCTCTGCTGGGATAACGTCACTTGTATCCAGGCTTTATGGTATTTGTAGAGGTTTTGATTGTTTGGGTTTTCGTTTTCACTGCATTTTACAGTTATGGACACAGTGCCTAACTGCAGAGTATCACACCAAGTAGACGAGGAATTTGTATTAGGGACGTTGGGCTGGGGGTGTGTTTTGAACCCAATCACCCCACAGAAACACTGCCTTTCTCTGGCGCCAATGGATGGGACCATGTCTACCTCTATTTTTCTCTCTCAGCCTCCAATGCTAAAGTGGAAAGAGAGGTTGCCTGTTCGGGAGAGCAAGGCACGACGAAGGAGCCAAGCTTTGGAGGAGGAGCTGCTGCTGTGAGAGTGGTCAGGTCTGTTGGGCTGGGTCTCCCTGTGCACAAAGGGGATGTGGGGGGGCTACCCTTCTGGCAAATAGACAAAACATGGAAGGGGATGGGCCTGAGGTGCACGTTAGGGAAGAGGACCCGGGGCTTACTGCTGGGGAAGGCGGGCTGAAGTCAGTGGCCAGCCAGTGGCCATGCGTCACAGGATTCCTTCTGGACAAGTCTACTCACTAACCCATTCTTTCACAAATATGGTATTAGCATATGTTGGTCATATACAATAGATTATCATACACACATATATAAAAATTAAAGGGTCTAGCCAGGTGTGGTGGCGCACGCCTTTAATCCCAGCACTCGGGAGGCAGAGGCAGGCGGATCGCTGTGAGTTCGAGGCCAGCCTGGTCTACAAAGTGAGTCCAGGACAGCCAAGGCTACACAGAGAAACCCTGTCTCAAAAAACCAAAAAAAAAAAAAAAAAAAAATTAAAGGGTCTATATATCCATGTATATAACAGATCTTGATTGTATTACCCCTCCTCTTTACTCTCTCTTTTCCTCCCTCATCTCCCTTTTCTTCCTAAATACAGCCTTCTCTCTCTCTCTCTCTCTCTCTCTCTCTCTCTCTCTCTCTCTCTCTCTCTCTATGAGAGCACACTATGTTAATCAGGCTAGTGTCCAACTCCAACACAGAGACCCACTTGCCTCTGCCTGCCGAGTGTTGGCGTTAAGGTCATGTGCCACCATACATGGCTCAGAGCGAAATGCCAACTTGCCACGTCTTTATTTTGTATCCGCTTCGACACTTCTCAGCCTTCTACCCGACTCCCCAACAGCCACTTCTGCTTTGGCAACACTTTTGTCTGTGACCCTGACCATGTCCAGACATATTAAACCAAAATAATTGATGTTTATGCAAGCAAGCTAAAACATAGTACTAAAATAACCAAGAGGAAGTGTAAATCAAAGATAATTGTCATGCCGTGTCTAGAAAGCACTGCTGAGTTTTGCAAGAAAGCAGATGTTAGTTCCTAGGCCACCCCAAATCCTTTACTGATGTGACCACTCCCCTCACTGGCTTTTGTCGTTAAACATACTGTACATCTGAGCTTGGGTACTAAGCGACATTTTGGAGGCACAAGCCCACTCTTGGTCTGGCCATTAATAAAAGGACTCATATGCCTTTAGTTGGCTTAGTTGGCAAGGTTGTTGGTAATTTTCTTTCCTGGATCATTTCAAGATCAACACTTTTTTGGTTTGTTTGGTTTTTTGAGACAGGATTTCTCTGTGTGACGCTTTAGCTGTCTTAGAACTCACTCTGTAGACCAGGCTGGCCTCGAAGTCACAGAGATACACTTGCCTCTGCCTCCCTGAGTGTTGGGATGAAAGGCGTGTGCCACCACGGCCCAGTAAGATGAGCACTTTTAATGCCCCTTCTGGACTGTGAAACTAGTTAACATAAGCTTGAGATCAAGCCGTAACTTTGCCACTTACTGAGTGAACTTGAGAGGTTTAAGTCTTCTGCGTGTCAGTTTCTTCACTGACACAATTTCGGTCTTTTACTGTTTTTGTGAATATTACGTTTGGGAATCTGTGTAAGGTGTTTAGTGCAAAGCTTGAGAATTACAAACTCAATATTGAACTAAGTGGGATGAGACCCAGTCAGGGAACATCTACTGGTGACAGTGGCCTCGGGTACACATAACACAGCACAACCCCCCCACCCCCGCCCCGGTGGTTTTGATTTGTTCTTCACAGAGATCTTTTGCTGCCTTTGATTAGTTTAAGCGGACACATATCTTATCACATCATGGCTTTTTACAGTTCTAAACCGAGGCGAGGAGGCATGGGAGTAGCTCCCGTTTCTGGTTTCTTTCATCCGAGAACCTTCCCAGTGTCCTGGCCCGACCCAGTGCTGCTCTCACCTTTGAGGAGGCCCCGTTGTGTCACAGGGAGTGATGTCACAATTAGTGTCTGAGCTTTGCCTCCCCCAAAATGGCCATTTTAGTTTAGACCACACACTGTACACCGCAAGGCTCACCACTCAGGAACTGCCATGCTGGGATGGAATGAAACCAGAGATCCCTAGGACTCCGCAAACAGAGCCAGACCTTCCGGTACCCACCCCGCCACCAGCAGCCGAGAGGGCTAACGATGATAGTTGTCTTATGGATGGTTCTCATTGCAGGGACGATGTGGAAGGGATATAAATATCCCCCAGGAGGGGTAAGTGTACTTTTGACTTCTTCTTTTTTTTTTTTCTAGTTTTTCGAGACAGGATTTCTCTGTGTAGCCTTGACTATCCTGGACTCACTTTTGTAGACCAGGCTAGCCTCGAACGCACAGCGATCTGCCTGCCTCTCTGCCTCCCGAGTGCTGGGATTAAAAGCGTTTGTGCCACCACCGCCTAGCCTTTAAAGAAAATATTTATTTATTATTATGTATACAGCGCTCTGCCTGTACATACACCTGGATACCAGACGAGGGCACCAGATCACATTATAGATGGTTGTGAGCCACCATGTGGTTGCTGGGAATTGAACTCACGACCTCTGGAAGAACAGCCAGTGTTCTTAACCTCTGAGCCACTTCCCCAGCCTCTTGACTTCTTTACTACTAGAGTCCCCTGCATTAACACAGGAGGCATGCAAATCTAACCCTGGTGACTTTAGAAACAGACTCCCTTCAGGACTTGAGTAAAAGCTCCTGAAACTCACCTGCGTCTACTGTTAGCTTCTCTACTTAGAACTGGGAGCGCCCCAGGTTTCTTTCATGTACCTTTAAGGACCAGTTGTCTCACACAGCCTAGGCTGGTCTCAAGCTAGCAATGGAGCCAAGGCTGCCTTGGTCCTCCTGACTGCAGAGTTCATGTGGTGCTGGGATGAGGCTTAGGGCCTCCCGCATGCGAGGCAACTACCAAGCTAGCCTCGAACTCACAGCGATCCACCTGTCTCTGCCTTCAGAGTGCTGGGATTAAAGGTGTGCACCACCACGCCTGGCTTACACGATTTATTAAAGAATGGAGGTGAAAAGTCTTTGTGACCCAGGGCCAAAGCTAATCTCTGTAATGCTGGCAGGGTGTTTAAAAACATTTAGCCTTCAACATTATTTCCTAGATCAGCCCACTTCTGCACACCAAGCCAAAGTGGGGTTCTGGTGGCAGGCATCTCTGAAATGTCCGTTCCCACAGTGCCGAGCACTTCCTGGCAGCCGGCATGAAAGGTTTTGGGTAAAAGGCTCAGCCAGCCCCCTCTTCCAGTTTGGCAACTGCCTCAGCCCTACACCTGGCGATGCTACAGCCTCCTGACGTACGCTTGCTTTTCTCCCCCTTAGACGCCTCTGGAAGTAAGCAAAGATGACCCTGGTGAAGTCATGCAGCTGTGAAGAGCACCCAACCGCACAGTTCCTGTTGTAGGTTTCACATAAAGTAATCGCACATTATTTTGTGATATTTTGTGTAGTTTACCACACTTTTTAAGATGAACAAAGACATTCTCCTAACGGGACGCAGGGTGAGTCGGTAGGCAGGAGTGAGCAAGTGATGACCAGGTCCTACTTGTCAAAGCCTCTTATGCCTGGGATCGAAGGCCAAGACACCTAGTTTAAATTGTCCCCTGTTATGTAATTGTACGTAATGATTTTTAAACCCACTTCCTAAGTAACATACCCCAAGTCCAGGGTCCAAAAGTAAAAACTAACCCATGTGGGATGGGGAGTTGTGTGTGGATGACTTATTTCAATATTGGGAGAGATGTTAAAGACATCCAGGCTTTCCTTGAACTCAGAGATCCACTTGCCTCTGCCTCCCAAGTGTTGATAAAGAGAAATTTTAATCCCCACCCAAACCTGCTGAAACTGGGTGCTGGCCTCATTTTACAAAGCGACTAAAGAGAAGCTAAGGGGCTCAGGTGTCTTGCCAGCACAGCAGAGATTTAGATGCAGGCTTCCTCCAGGAACACCATGCCTCATGTGCTAAGGCAACAGTCAAGCAAGACTGAGGTTGCTGCCTAAATAGCCCCCTCACCCAAAAAAGCAGACATTGCCTAAAGATCCCTTTAAAAGATTTACTTTTATTATTTATTCAATGTATTTGTTTTTCGAGACAGGGTTTCTCTGATTACTCTGGAACTCAGTCTGTAGACTAGGCTGATCCTGAACTCGGAGATTTGCCCGCCTCTGCCTCTGGAGGATTGGGTTTAAGGGTGTATTGGAGGCCAGAGGCCTCTGATCCCTCTGGAGTTTGTTACAGGTAGTTGTGAGCTGCCCAGTGTGGGTGAAGGGAATGGAACTCAGGTCCTCTGCAAGAGCTGCTTAACCTGAGCCCTCTCTCTAGACCTCTGATGATCCTTTAAAAGGTAACATACTATAGAAACAGAACTTACACCGTGACGGGTGGATCGGAGCCCAGGTGGGTCTGCTCAAACTACTGCACTAACCAAGGACAATACAAGTAGTAAACATCGAACCCCTACTCTGATCTAGCCAACGGACAGGACATTCTCCACAATTATGTGGAGAGCGGGGACTGACTCTGACATGAACTCTGGTGCCCCATATTTGACATGGTGGCACTCAAAGAAAGAATAAGCAGGCTACCAAGATGAGACTCGATAGCCTATGACCACATAGTGGGGGAGGAGTCCCCCTCAGTCTTAGACCTAAGGGGATGGGAATAAGGTGAAAGCGGGAGGGAGGGAGCAACAGGAGGATGCAAGTGATAGGATAACAATTAAGATATAATCCGAATAAATTAATTAACTTTCACTATGATGCAGTGAATTTGAGCCCAGGAATGGGATCCTAAACGTAAGATCCAAGCACAGGAGTTGAAAATCGAGATGTGTGGGGTGGGGGGTGGGGGGTGGACTGGGAGGAGGGAAGTAAGATATTTCAGTGATTGATGGTTCCGCTGTTCAAGAGAACAAACCTGGCCTGCAAAGCAGCCCTGCAGTTTACACCGAAAACACTGTTATTTGCTATTTGTTAAAAGGTTTTGCACCAAGAGAGTTGAGACCGTTTCCCACTGAACCTGAGACTTGTCATCTTGATTAGACTGGGTGGCCAGGGAGGCACAAGCACTGGAGATGTATGCTACCGTGCCTCCCTCTTAGGTGGGTGCTGAAGCTCTGAGACTCCCACTTGTGGCAAACACTTTACACTCAAGTCCATCTCCCCAGCCCCCAAGATCACCCTTCCTACGGGAAGGACCATGAATACAAAATCCACACGTGCAATTATCAGGAATTTGGCGATCTAGACACTGTTAGCATCTCTTGTGTTTCTCACATGACCTAGACCCAGCACACGGTAGTGGGTCCAGTCCTCTGTGTTCTCTGTTCCATGGGTGTGTCCACCAGCCTCACGTACATCCCTAAGGGCTCATCTTTTCAGTGTCACCCACCCATCTGTCCACACACGCATGTCATGTGTCTGTGAGTGCACAGAGGTATGGGGTGTCCTCTCTCTCTCTGCCTGTTCCTTCCAGGCCGTTGTGTTCCTGACCTGGAGCCTTTTGTTTTCCAGGATAGGCTAGAACCCGGCAAGTGCTGGTGATCCTGTCCAGCCACTCTTGGAGCTGGGCTTACATGCTATGCTCATGATTGTATAGTGAGCACACTTTAACCACTGAGCCACTTCTGCTCCTCAGACTCCTGTTAGAGATCTGAAATGATATCTGACAAGAGATTATATACCGGCTCTGCTGTTTCTCTTCCATTTGAATAAGCCTTCAAAACCCTGAGTCACAAAGCTAGACTGCATTGCTCTAACCACTTTCTTTTTTTTCTTTCATGTACTTATGTTTTGACTGTTTTGCTTGCATACCTGGTACTTGTGGAGATTAGAAGAGGGTGTCAGAGCCCCCTGGATGGTTGCGAGCCACCAAGAGAGTGCTGGGTATTGAAACTGAGTCCTTTGCAAGCATAACAAGTGCTCTTAACCGCTGAGCTAACTCTCCAGCCTTTTGCTTTTAGTTTAGTTTTTTTTTTTTTTTTTTTAAACTTGGTGTCTGAGAATACAATGGCACTCTAGGTGGTGGTGGAAGAGAAGTCAGTGGAAGGCTGACCAGTTACAAGTATATAAGGGGCAAGGCGCAGGTGCATGCAAGGGGCACGCCTGACCCCAGGCCCTAACAAGCTTACAGAGGTGTTCAGCTAGCACGGGTTCCAGGTGACAAGGAATAGCTTCAACTTTTGATCAATAAATGAAAACCAGTACAAATATCAATAAAATATTTTAATACCTACAATTTCTTGTATACATAAATTGCAAAACATTCACCTGTATGTGCAAAAGTATATTCTTCTGCAGATCAACAGCACCAGAAAACAAGCTAAGCTATGTTGAAGTTGCTTTTACATTTGATTTGTCTATTATGTAAAAGACATTATGGATTTAATAACTCCAAAGAAAATCTATATTCCACTCTTAAATCATACACTAAACACCTGAATAGGCATATCACATCCACTCACAAAATAAATAGTCTAATCAGCACACTGAAAATAAAACCACCAGTCTCTCTTTATATAGTTATTCTCTTTCCAAAAATGTTTTGGTCTCCTGCTATATCTCAGAAACGTACTACTAGTTGCTTTTCAGTTATAAAATACAAAATAATTTATTTCTTGGAGAAAATCTTGGGGCTTACCATTACAAAAATGAAATTTTGAGTTCCCGTAGACTTGGTTACAGTCTTTGAACTTTCTCATGGCACACATGTAGGGCTGCCTAGGACATGTGGTACCCTGCCTCCAAATGGATGTGACTGCATACATCGCTTAGAGAAGATACAAAGGCCAGTTCTGAAGTAGCTTTAGAAGAAGGTGTCCTTTGCTTTAGCAAGTGGGACTGTGCAATCAGAGCCTTGAGTTTTATGAAAACTACTTTCTTGTCACATCTTTGTTAGAGGACGCCACACCCACCATCATGTACCATCACAATTGTGAAACATCACTACATTCCAGAATTAACATTACCCGATAAAAGGCACATCTTCAAATATTGAATCAAAATCCCAAACTCAAAACAGCAAAGAGAACACATTAAAAATCAAGCACTTAATTTGTAAACCTTGAAAGAAATAATAGCCTGCCCCTCTTTCTTCAAAGGCTTTCTTTTTTTTTTAAAGGTGGTCAGGGAATACAGAATAGCAAAATGGAAGACAGGATTTGGACTTACAATCATTCTTTCCTGTGTTTTCTCAGTGAGTCACACAAGCATACTTGTATAGAAGTTGATGCACATCTTTTACAGAATGCGCTCTGTGCATTCAGCTACAGCAAACATTCCAGCCTGACTTACCAAGTTCTCAAACATTCATCTAGCACAAATGGCTCCTTTTTGTGCAGACAGCTGCACCCTGTAACTGGGTACAGTAAACTTTCAGCCACCACAAACCTGGGCTGCAATGACAGATTCCTGAGTGTGACTACTGAGAAAAAGGTCACCCTAGAACAATCCAGAAGGAGGAGGAGACACAAGGGATGCAATAATGTTCCCAACCTACTTCACCAAGTGGAAAGGTTACTCCCTTTAAATAAGGGATGGGACAGGGAGCGGGAAGTTAATAGGCTCTCTGCTACTAGTCCATAAAGGTCTACGTGGAGTGTGAGAGTTCTAATGCCTCTAAACATTAAATCCTTGCACTTTCAAAGTTTGAAACTCAATTCAAACTGAGTTAGTTTTAAGGTCTGGGTTCAAGTGGTCCCACAAAGGAAGGCTAAAAATGATCACTCATAATATTCAAGCTTAAAGAATGAACACCATGGACAAAATACAAATAAAGTCTGGACCTGTTGAAAAGTAAGAGGTTTTCTTTTCTTTCTTTCTTTCTTTTTTCTTTTTTTGTAGGACAGCCTCTCCCAGCTCCCTACCCCTCATGGCTTAACAGCTTAAGACAGCCAGACTCACTGTGGAATTGTCCCACAAACCGAATTCTGGCCACTCCCAACCCTCCACACTCGAGTCTCTAGCGTCCTGTTTCATTTTCTGTTGCTGGCTGTCCTTGGACATGGCTTCCTTCCAGCCAGAGCACAGATCAGCCTGGATGGCCTCTGGCTGAAGTGACGTAAGGGCTGTAGGTCTGACTGGGAGCAGGAGAGAACTTAAGGTTTCTCAGCTCAGTCACAGTGCATAGTTTGAGACAAAAGTGCAATATGGACAACAGAAAAGGTGATACTCCTGATACACTAAGTATTTAGTTTTTGGTTTTTTGGTCATTAACATTTTCTAAGGAATTTAAGCTAAAAATGCAATGTTAATTAACATCAAGAGGTACAGGGGCACTTTGGGGTCCCAAATAGCTTTTTAATGGGGAGAAAAAAGGAGAGGGGGCCACAACACACGTTACTTGTTGATTTTTAAACTATTACTCTTTCAAATCTAATATCTGAATAACCATCTTTAATATAAAAAGGAATTAAACAACAGAGAAACCCAATCAACACAACAGTAAGGCCCTGACCTATTTCCCACTAAGTCAATGTGACAGGAGGCCTGAACGGCATCCTGGAAAAGAATATTCTTGTTCTGGCAAAATTTGTATTTGAACTTTAAAAAATTTTATTATCTAATATAAATTAGGAATGCTTAGCATCCAATTCACAGATAATGCTGAATACAATATATTTCATTCTATTTTGTAAGTCAAAGTCGTAAGGATGAGATCCATGTATAAAGCTTACTCTTTCCTGGGTTTTCAATTCAAACATAGACTGAGACAGGTCACTTTATTGCTGGCAGCACTCACGGAAGGGCCAGGCCCTTCAGAAGGACTAGTCTGACTGGGATCTGAGTAGTACCTACTCACACACCCATCTCCCCTTTTACAGTAGCAAAAGAGCAACAAAGAGCAGCTGGCTGCGGGTGCCCCCACATCAGCGCGCACAGCTCATCAGGTTCACAGCCAGCGCCTGTGGAAGGTGACCCTGCACAGAGCACACGGCCAGCATTATAGCATTGCATGACAGAGTCCACTCTGACTCAAAACAGTAGCCTGGACAGTATGCAGTCCTTCCTCCAGCGGCCACGTGGGAATCTAAACTGAGAAGGGCTTGTTCCATCTGAAGGCAGGAAATCCTTGCAGCAGTGTCCCAGAATTCAGAAACTCAACAGCAGCAGCTAATGTCGCTTCAGCTTCTTGGCCTTTCGACGCTTCATTTCTTCCTCTTCCCGCCTCATTTCCTCTAAGTCCTCCTGCATACCTAGTCTTAAACTATGGAGAAATTGTTTAAAGGATATTTGTTAATATGCATGAAATTACAACTTTAAAAAGCAAGACTGGCATCTCAACTGGGACTTCCATGAGGACTGTGCTAATGAGTGTGCTCATGCACAGGGACATATACATATACACACTCATGCACAGGGACATATACATACACACACTCATGCACAGGGACATATACATACACACACTCATGCACAGGGACATATACATACACACACTCATGCACAGGGACATATACATACACACACTCATGCACAGGGACATATACATATACACACTCATGCACAGGGACATATACATATACACACTCATACAGAGGGACATATACATACACACTCATACAAAGGGACATATACACACATACAGAGGGACTGTGAAGGAATGTCTTGAGTGGATGTAACAAATGTCAATATAGCACTGTTTAGCCAATCAGCTGGGCAGAAGGGCAGGAAGTGGAAGGCAGGACTTCCTGGAGAGGGCAGACCCAAGATTGACAGTGGAGAGGGGAAGACAGCTGGCAGTGGAGGACGACAAATGGGGAAGAGAAACGGCCCAAGGATCACAGTGGCAAGTGCTTGGGATATATGTATGTTATGAGGTTTACAGTAGTCTGTTTAGTTTACTAGAAGATTTGTATTCGTTTAGATTCTGCCCAGTGCATAGTGCTAACAGCTTTAAAGTACATTTCAGACTCTGTGTCAGTTATTGGCTTTGTAGGCTGAACAGGTACAAATTAATATAACAGGGACATATACATCCACACTCACACACAGGAACACATACATACCCACTCATAGAGAGAGACATATGCATACTCAATTCATATACACAGTTTAAAACAGGACCCTAGACAAAAATCTGAAGGTTTCACAGCAAGAATGACAAAACTCTTAATATACACATTTAAAGTAATCAAATATTAATTCTTTAAAAAAATTGTAGCAAGGTGTGGTGGTGCGCGCCTTTAATCCCAGCACTTGGAAGGCAGAGGCAGGCAGATCTCTGAGTTCGAGGACAGCCTGGTTTAGAAAGCGAGTCCAGGACAGCCAAGACTGCAAGAGAAACCTTGTCTCGAAAAACAAAGCAAAACAAAAAAATTGTGAGGCCATGCACGGTGGCGTACCGCTTTAATCCCAGCACTTAGGAAACTGGTCCCTGTGAGCGTGAGGCCAGACTCCTCTATATACTGAGTTCTAGGACAGCCAGGGCGACATAGAGAAACCCTGTTTCAAAAATGTGTCCATATGTGCATGTCAGTGTAGGTGCCTGTCTAGGCCAAAAGAGGGCAGATTCTATGGTGTTAAAGGTAGTTCTGGGCTACTGGTATGGGTGTTGGGAACTGAACTGGACCTCCACAAGAACAGCTGTCCTCCTTAACCAGAGCCGTCCTTCTATCCTTCTCAAAAACACTTAAAGAGAGCGCTCGTGATCTGCGTGTGCTCCTTGGCACCCACATAAAGACAGAAGAGAAGTGCCCTACACACGCACACACACAAAGTACACAATCCCTAGTAGTAGTCCAGATTATTCTGCTCTTAATCCTTATTTTGACATTTTATCTATAGGAGGGATCAAGAGAAAAGAAAGCTGTTTCGTGCTTTGTGTTGGGACTGAGGTGAAATATTCTTCTAGAATAGGGACTTGTCATTATTAGTACTCTAAGCAAAGCATTCATTTATTACCCCTACCGAAGCAGCGCTCAGGAGCTTATGACCATGCAGCCAAACAAGGTGGAGGGAATCTTTTATTTTTTGCCTTTGCCTCCCTGAGTGCTGGGAGTAAAGGCGTGGACACCACACGGCTACGGCAGACTCAGGGAGGCTTCTAACTTTACTGCACATTTCACCTGAGACACTGTAAGCACCTGGGATACAGAGTGTCAGAATCCTTACAGTGCTTAAGAGAGTCAAGCAATGTGTTCTCATTTCACAAATGGGGAAACCGTAGCCAGGCAGGGGGTCTGTAAGGCTCTCTCAGCCAGGCCGTGCACAGCCCCATGCAGGCCTTTTGGGCATTTTTGACATAATGTACCAAGTCCCATGCTCACCTCTTGGCTTCTTCCTTCTGCTGCTCCTTCCAACTGCTCTCCATGTAACGTAAGGCATAGTCACTCTCATCTTTATATCTGGAAAGAAAGCAAAATAAGTGAACAGAAATTCAGTTTTTTTTTTTTGGTCTTGTTACCTTGGAGCTTATTTAAACTAAGGAAAAGGTCATGTTTTCATGCAATACATACTTGGTTCTTTAAATAACAATCGTGACAAACAGCAACAGTTTTCTTAAAGAGCTAAATCCTCTCATTAAAAAAACAAAAAAACAAAACCAAACCTGCTTACAACTAAAGCACTCAGTTTTTGGATCGCTCCTGCCTTGTTTGGGAGGAAGCCAGACACTAGGTATAAGATAGTTTTGCAGTAAAGACATTAAACGAGTCTTAGGTGCTCACAAAGCAACTCTTCCTGAACGCAGCACTCAACCCAACAAGGCTTCCTCAACCAGATACAATTAGTAACTATAATCCTGAAAGCACAACTTGAAATTATATATATATATATATATATATATATATTAATCTCATTACACCTTCATGACCACTGGGAGATGAGAGCTTCTCAACAGAAAACTGAGGCAGGCAAGTTAATGGCATGGCGCAAGGCTAACAGACAGTGCTGCTGCTTCTCAGCCTGCCCTGAGCTCACAACACCTGGCTGCTCCTCCCACTGTGCTAAGTGTCCCGGATGTTCTGTGTGTCTCTTGTTAATGCTTTTCTGATGGCCCAGTTTCTAGAGGGGATCTAAAGATGAGCAATCAGATTGTCATAGGAAATGTGATGGGTCTCATCTTACACACATAAAACTTCACCTGAGTCTTCCAAAGTGTTGTCTGAAAATTTTACTTCATTAGGATGTGGTGAAGCGTTATTTCAAGTCCTGGTCTTTTTCTTTCTTTCTTTTTTTACTTTAATGGTTCACAAACTTTTAAATACACACACCCTTACCTGGGGACTTTATAAAATAGATTTTCATTCAGTAGGACTAAAGTGGGGCCTGACAGCCTGCAGGGTTTTTTGTTTTGTTTTGTTTTGTTTTTTTCTGAGACAGGGTTTCTCTGTGTAGCCCTGGCTGTCCTAGACTCGCTTTGTAGACCAGGCTGGCCTCAAACTCACAGTGATCCTCCTGCCTCTGCCTCCCGAGTGCTGGGATTGAAGGCGTGCAGCGCCACCGTGCCCGGCGCAGAGCCTGAAGCTGTAATAAGCTCCTAAGCACATCAATGACAGTGATGGCCCCACACCGGCCAGGGCCACATTCTTGGGTAGCAAAACATCACACCAAAGAAAAGCAGGCGTCAGATCAGAATGACTTATTTACTGTGGCTCGTGAATGACTTTCTGACTTCAAAGCCTATGTATTTCTACGTGAACCTGCTTCATTCCCTATCTGTTAAATAAAGATACTACATACAAATAACATCATAAACTACTCTGAATTCATTAGAAATTATCAAGTGCCCTATCTTAGTTAAGATTTCTACTGCTGTGACCAAAACTAACCCCAGGAGGAAAGGGTTTATTTTATCATAGAGCCTTTTTAAAAAAGATTTTATTTATTTATTATGGATACAATATTTTGCCTGCACACCAGAAGAGGGCACAGATCTCGTTATAGATGGTTGTGAGCCACCATGTAGTTACCGGGAACTGAACTCAGGACCTTTGGAAGAAGAGCCAGTGCTCTTAACCCCTGAGCCATCTCTCCAAGCTCCCCCCTCCCTTTTCCTTTTTTAGCTTTTCCAGATAGGTTTTCTCTGTGTAGCCTTGGCTAGCCTGGAACTCACTCTGTAGACCAGGCTGTCCTGGAACCCACAGAGATCCAACTGCCTCTGCCTCCTAAGTGCTGGGATTAGAGGCCTGTGCCACCACCACTTAGCTCAATCTGCTTTCTTAGAGGAACTGGGAGCACCAGCCCTTGGGCGACACTGCCTACAGTGAGCTGAGGCCCTCCCAAATCAACTGTCCATCAAGAAAATGCACCACAGGCTTGTCTAAAGGCCAACCTATGAGGGGCGTGTTCTCAGTTCAAGCTCCTGTGTCAAGCTGACATTAAAAACTAGTCAGCACATGCTCTAAGACTAAGTCTTTTTAGAACCCCTCCCCTGCCTCTGCCCAATCCAAAGGCTCTACGTAAGCATTCAATGACTCTACTGCTAATGTTTCTACGTTTATATTTAGGTAAATCTTCAACTTACTTTTTTCGGTCATAGCCAAAGATTTCTCGAATGTGCTTGGATATTTCTTCCTGAGGTTCTCCTTCATCTTCAATGAAATCATCCATTTCTGGGTCATATTCATCATCATCATCATCTTCATATTCTCGATGCCTTTTATAGCCAGTAGGGAAGGGCCTTTGAGGACCTAAGAACAAAAGCCATGGCTTTTAAGAATACCGTATGGCGAAATACTTCCTACAGGTGACTACGTCACTTGGGATTCAGAGAAACTGACAATAAGATGGCAGCCTTAAGCTGGGTGTGGTGGCGCACGCATTTCATCCCAGTACTTGGGAGGCAGAGGCAGGTGAATCGCTGTGAGTTTGAGGCTAGTGTGGTCTACAGAGCAAGTCCAGGACAGCCAAGGCTACAGAGAAACCCTGTCCCTGCCTCCCCACCCTCTTACCCCCCCCCAAAAAAAAAGAAAAAAGAAAAAATAAGATCAGTAAAATGTCTGAAACTGATTCAAGTTACAAACTAGCAAAGAATCATTAGTATTTAATTCTACCAAATAAACACATCAAAGGTAGTTCCCTATTTTTTCCTGTCATTTCACTTAAATTCAAAGCCCTCACATGCCTGTAGCTTCTGCTATTTGGGCTTGAAAGCTTGAGCCAGCAGTTTGAAGAAGCTCTGGGCAACATAGGAAGACCATACCTTAGTAAAGAAAATAATCCCAAGTATAAAACATTTTCAGACTTATAACTGTTCAAAGATTGTTAAAAGCATGACACCATGAAACATTCATTTATTACCCTATTTTTGCCTAGTGACGGATAAAAATTGAAAAAAGAATGCCATGGGGATGTAGCTCAGCAGAAAGCTTGCCAGGACATGTGAAGCCCTGGGCTTGGATCCCAGCACTGCAACAGAGCAGTGGGGCTGCACACATGTAATCCCGGCACTCGGGAGGTAGAGGCAGGGGATGGGACATCAGAGGTCACCTTCAGCTACACAGCAAGCTCCAGGTCAACATGGTTATCTTGTCTAAACAAAACAAACCCTAAACCTCCCTCCCCCCACCAAAAACAAACCCAAAACAACAAACAAACCAAGAGCAGGACAATTTTTGCAAAAGACAGGAACTCAACAGACCAGTGAGAGCCACTTTCTAGCCTGTGAAATGTAAAGCAAGGGATTTTGCCATTGGTTTCTCTTTGTATTTTCCCTGGATGCTAACAAGGGCTTTAACAAGTGCCCACGCAGCCTGCAGGATCCACAGGAAGCAGCTGGCGTGGCCTTCCAGGACTTTGAGATGGCACATTCCTAAAGCACCAGTGACAGGTCTCTTCAGAATAGTCTAAAGCAGCTGCTGTTACAGGACAGGTGTTTGACAAGCATATGCTGACTGACACTGCAGCAAAGGCTGGAGGCTCATAATTGCCCTCTCATCTTTAAGTCTTAGCCTTCATGTAAACCATTACTCTACCCATGGACCCACCAGCCTTCTCTCACAAACCACAAAGCCAAGTCTACTGCACGTGAGAGAACAAGGTGGGGGTGGCGGTGGCGGTGTGAGTGGCGGATGCTGACCAGCCTCTTTCCTATTCTCAGCAATTGGGCATTACAAGGGTATGAAGTGGTCATGGGGCTTCTGGTTACAGAAAGCTACGTGCTTTTCCCAATGGCCTAGTAATAAATACTCTTCAGAATGAGGCTCAGTTAGCCAGGCAGTGGTGGCGCATGCCTTTAATCCCAGCACTTGGGAGGCAGAGGCAGGTGGATCTTTGTGAGTTTGAGGCCAGCCTGGACTACAGAGCGAGTTTCAGGACAGCCAGAGCTATTACACAGAGAAACCCTGTCTCGAAAAACAAACAAAACAAAAAATAAATAAGAATGA
This sequence comes from Acomys minous, assembly GCF_964271855.1. NCBI lineage: Eukaryota > Metazoa > Chordata > Mammalia > Rodentia > Muridae > Acomys > Acomys minous. The sequence continues at coordinate 87,444,708 of NC_140484.1, forward strand.
GGCTCAGTTTTACCTTGGACATTTCTGTAGCCAGGCAGAGGAGGCTTCATTCCATTTATCTGTCCATTGCTTGACCGACTAATAATATTCTTTGAAGAAATAGTTTCTGAGACAACAGTGCACTTGGGCTTTGCGGGGAGGCCTGGGCTACTAACTGGTCGTCCAGGTCCTAAGTTGCTCACGGGTCTTCCTGGACCTGAACTGACAGTTCGCCCAGCAGGACCGGAGCCACTTATGGCTCTCCCAGGGCCACTGACTGACCGCCCAGAGGAGCCTAGGCTTTTCATTGGTTGTCGAAGGTCATGCGGGCTGCTTACAGGCCGTCCAGGGCCTCCAGCACTGCCCATAGGTCTCCCAGAACCAGTAGACCCAGTGACTGGTCGTCCAGGGCCACTTGAGCTGCTTGCAGGTCGTCCAGGGCCACTCGTGCCATTGACTGTTCGCCCGGAGGCGTGTGAATTGCTGGCCAGCTTTCTGTTCCCACTGACGGACTGCTCAGGCCCTGAGCTGGAGCTGCCATTCTGGCGCCTGGGCACAGGGCTAGAACTAACTGAGGGCTGAGCTGCCCCTGGGCTAGGTCGCCCAGGAGCTGAGCCAAAGTTGCCGCCTGGCTGTCGGACACCTGGAATCTTTGCTTTGTTGTGGGAGAGACCTGTGGGCCCAGGCTTAGAATGGCCGGGATGAGAAGGAAGAGATTTTTTGGCTTTGTGCTCAGAAGCAGATTTCTGAGTCCCGGTAGCAGAAGTCTTTGGGACACTTGGTGAACAGGTGCTGGGGCGGGGCTTTCCAGCCCCATTGAAGACAGGTCTGTTGTGGCCCTCCCGAAGCGAGCTTTGGGAGCTACTGGCAGACACTGCCTTGGTCCTCTCTCCTGGTGTGGATCTGGATGAAGACAACACTGCTTGTTTCTCATTGGCTGTGCCGGGCCTGACTTTCTTCTCAGCATGAGGAGAGGGCAATCCTTTGGAAGAAAGCTGCCTGTCTCCAGCACCTCTGCTGGGCTTTGTGCCCATGATGTCCTTCTGAGACGGTGCCCTTTTGGGCACAGATGGAGGTAGTTTGGCATCGGTTTCAGGCTTCTTTTTCCTATGCTTTCGTTCAAGAAACTCCCGCTCCCTAAGTTCCTCTGCAGTCATGGGCCTATCTTCTGCTTTCCTCACTGCCTTGATCTCCACTGGTTCAAATTGCTTCTTCTCTGCGAGCCTCAGCAGATCAGTGAAGTTCATGGGTGGCGGGGCGCCTCTAAGGGGGGCCTTTGGTTTGCTTTCTACTTTGGGAGGCTCTTGCTCCTCCTCATAGTCCTGTTCCAACTCTGCTTCGCCGTAGTCCAGGAACTCCTCCTCCTCCATGTCCCAGTCCTGGTCAGCTCCCTGGGTCAGGTGGCTTTCCACTGCCTGCCTCTTCTTTGTCTTTTCCTCAATAGGAATCCCATCGTAACCATGAAAATTGTCCTTTGTCCTCTTGGCCATAGCTCTTGCTTTTTTGTCATGTTTGAGCTCAATTCGCTTTTTCACTAGTTCTTCTTTCCTCTTTTTCTCTTCCAAGGCTGAAAGGAATAAAACAAAAGCACATTATTTCAGCAGATTCAAGACAGCAGCTGCTCATGCGATACCAGTCCACAAAGCACACTGTGGAGTTACAGATTCCAGATCTCTAGAAATCAAATGAGGAAGTCATCTAACAAAACTGAGTAATTTCTACACAAGTGGGTCGCAGATGAGCGTCTCTTTATGACTAAGCAGGTCAGGGACTTGGTTTTGCTTTAAATGTACAAAACAGCTCAGAAATACACCAAGTCAACGGGACACCCACTGAAGTTGTTAAGAATGAGTCAGTGGACACCTACACCAATGCCAGAGCCAGGGGAAGAATGGAGACATGCTACGGCCAGGTAAATGGCTGCTACACCATGCCTTCTCACCTCCCCCACCTTCCTCAAGAGACGAGGCCTTGCTGTATTGCCCCTACTGCTCTGAAGCTCCTGAGCTCAAGGAATGATGTTGCCTCAGCTTGCCGAATACTTGAGAGGACAAGTGATTATCAAAAGCCTTGGGGGGCGGGTGGGTAGGATGAGGTTAGATAAAACAATACAACTAACCAACCTAGGAACGCACGTGCACACATATGTTTGTGTGTATTTCCATAAAGTTAACCCAGAGACATGCATACATCACCCCCAAATTACTAAGCTGTTAGGATGTTTCTACAGCCACACACTGGTTTGGCAGCAGGAACTGAGACTGACAAAAGTACAAACACATACCTTTTTGTCTGAGCTCCTCTTCTTTCCGCCTGAGGAATGCTTTCACGGCTGCCGACTGGACACCTTTAACTTTTGGGTCTTTCTTGGGAGGCCCCACTGCCAAGCTATACCTTTTCTAAAAACAAAAGCAGAATAAAAGCTATAACCAATTCAACTTAAAATATATATAGTCTACGGTGTAAATGTTGTTTTTAATTTTCTCAGATGTGAGCAATGAGCTGAGAGCCATACCCGAGCTTTACTAATCCACGGCTTGGGCTGAGCCCAGAGCATTTCTATCTAACTATCCCTAGGCCTGGAAGCATCTAGCCTCTATATAACCTCATCTTCTGCAAGCCCAGACCCTGAAGGCTTCAGCTTCCAGCCTCTCTCTGCTAACCTGGGCCTAGAATGCTGTCAGCCTTTAAGACTCACCCTCTCGTTCTCAACTCGCTCGATGGCTGGTTCAACTCAGTTGTTCTGGTTCGAACTCCTCTCCAAGCTGACTGATTCAACTTGGCTTCTCTCCAAGTCTCTGTGAATTGCTCTATTGTATCCCTGCATCGCACTCTCCTCCTCTGTACTGTACTGTCTAACACACTCTCTGTGCTGCTCGTAAGCAGTGCCCCCCTCATTGGGAATATCCTATCCCTGACTCATTCTGTGAAATAATTCTCCAATCCGTCACTTTGTCAGTCCCTCAATTAGAGACTGCTTAGGACTAAGGGTGTGTCTATATTCCAGCCAGAGGGATTAGAGGTGTGTATTCCAGCTGGATCACACAGTCCTAGGTCTTTGGATGTGATCCCTTGTCAGAACAGCCAGGCTGCCGGGCTGTGTGGCTCAGTGGTAGACTGCTTGAGTTCAAGCCCCAATACTGCAGGAAATGTAGAGAGACAACGAGGAAAGGAAGGGAAGTGGAAGGGAAAGAAAAACAAGAAATCTAAACAAAGGGCCTAGTTCTCTGTAATCTCTACATGTAGCATTTAAATTTATTAAAGATTAATTTGTACTGGGCGTGGTGATGCACTCCTTTAATCCCAACACTGGGGAGGCAAAGGCCCATGGGATCACTGTGAGTTCGAGGCCAGCCTGGCCGACAAAGTGAGTCCTGGACAGACAAGGTTATACAGAGAAACCCTGTCTCAAAAAACAAAAACAAAAACAAAACAAAACAAAACAAAAAAGGAAAAAAAAAAGATTAATTTGCTACATAAGCTCCTTTAGACTGGTTTCCGAATTACCAAGATCATAAATACTGGCCAGACACAGATGTTTTTCTAGACTTCAGTTTTTAAGTAACTGCATATAGAAAATGACTAAAACAAGAATAATGATTTGACCCCCTGAAAGAAAAATACTTTAATTCTTAAGTATCTACTATTGAAGAAACATGATAAACAGAACTAATTCTCCTGTCTGGGACCATGGGACATAATTTATGAAATAGGAACTTTTCTTTTTTAATCACAGAGCAGAAGAAACCCAGAGCCTCACACGTGCCAGCCCTTTCTGTTATGTAAGAGACACCCATTTTATCTACTGAATCTGTGTCTGTGTTGGAGTAAAACCTATCTCTGTGGGAGAAGCCAGCAGTTTATAAACCCTAATGCTCTCTCATCCCATGTATGACAGCCTTGGAGAAAAGCCAAAGATCTGCTTACTACAGGGCTGACAAGTACAATGTATTTTGAAACAAGCTCGAGTTCCAACTAAATTAGTCAACTAAAAAAGCAGCTGGCCAAGAAAACAGGCCTCATCCAACCTGAAAATCCCGCATGATGGATGGCAGTGAAGACTGACTCATCCCTGACTTAGAAACCCCAAGACAGCACCAATTATTTTCCAGTCACCCAGGCTATGACATAATTAGATCCTATAATTAGTTGACATCTTTGTAAACTGAATGGAGAGCTCTTTGCTTCAAAATACTACCACGACTATGACACCTGACTCAAGTGTACTAAGACACAGCTCACAGGCAGCACCGCACAATTTAAGTGACTTCTGGTATATGCAGAGTTCCAGAGCAATCATTACTGGTTTTCAGAATATTGTAACCATGTCAAGAAGAAACTGCTTGCAACCACCAGTGAACTTTCTATTGCTGTGCATTTGTCTATACATTTAATGGGAATGAAATCTTACCAATGTGGCCATGATTGTCAACCTTGGGTGCTCACTTGGCTGAGGAACCACGCTATTTAGCCAGGTGCTTAGCTTCTGCTGCCTGGAAGAATTTTACTCCTGCAATTAACATCTGCAGTAATCCCCTGCCTAGTGTGGTGACTTCAGAACAGCGCTGGGGTCAGCAGATAAGAAACTACCTCAGGATGAGGGCGTAACTCAAGACTGCCTGCTTTCCATACAATTTGTGGACTTGCCAGCCCTACAAATAACCCCCTCAAATCACTCCTGCCTGTCTGTTTCTCTGGATAACCCCATCGCACAGAGCAGTCCTTTGCAGTTGGCCTCTCAGTGAACATAGCGGCTTCAAGGCTAGTGTTGCATCCGCCAGGAGCTCATTCCTTCAATAGCTGAATACACTGCAGGATACAGATAACTCAGCATATTACTTATCTGGCCAATTTCCATTCTTTGGCTTCATAAAAAATGCTGCCATGACATTTTAGGCAGGCGGGTGCATGTTTAAATTTCTCTTGGGTATGATTACATATCTTAGCACTAAGCTCACTTGACCTTTCCAAAAAGGGCTATGAGCAGACCAAAATGTTTTGTTTTGTTTTTCAAGACAGGGTTTCTCTGTGTAGCCTTGGCTGTCCTGGACTCCCTCTGTAGACCAGGCTGGCCTTGAACCCATAAAGACCCACCTGCCTCTGCCTCCTGAGTGCTGGGATTAAAGGTGTGCGCCACCACGCCTGGTCCTTCCTAAATATGTTTTGATGGAAGATTTCATAAGATTTCCCCCCAACTCATGGTAGAAAACAATGTTTAAAAAACAAAAACAGAGCTGCTGGCTAGAGTAACCAAAGTGTTGGGCAAGTGTGTGTGGAGTTTATGGATGACACCAACCACTCTGTCATCCGAAATGTCAAAGGCCCCGTCCAAGAGGGTAGTGTGCACGCACTCGGGAGGCAGAGGCAGGCAGACCACTGAGAGTTCAAGAACAGCCTGGTCTACAAAGTGAGTCCAGGACAGCCAAGGCTACACAGAGTAACCTGTCTGGGGAGGGGGGGAGAGAAAAGTAAACAAAGACAAAAAGCTGGGTGTGGAAAGACTGAGGTTAGAGCACTTTGTGTTCTCTTTAAGGCAGAGGAGTCATTTGGCACGTCCCCTCCATCAGATGGCTATACCTGGCCATGGCAGCAGCACACCATGATGTACCCAGCAATTCTGACTTTTGATTCAAGACATCAGGCTGCTTCACTGTCTGGGCTTCATGAAAAGCAGCTGGACAGGTTTCTTTCTTTCTTTTTTGGTTTTTCGAGACAGGGTTTTTCTGTGTGGCCTTGGCTATCCTCACTTGCTTTGTAGACCAGGCTGGCCTTGAACTCACAGCGGCCCACCTGCCTCTGCCTCCCGAGTGCTGGGCTTCCGGGTGTGCACCACCGCGCCTGGCTGGACATGTTTCTTGTATCCTAAGCATAGCCATCTTATCAACCTGCAAAGCCAATCACCTCACACTTCTGGACTCTGAAGAATGGCCCACAATGGTGGCACTTCTGTCCTTTAATATAGCACCAGAGAGTTTGCCAAGATGTGTAATTCTAAAGCCAACAGGCCGAGAAAACATGAAGCTATTTAAAAACACTCCTTCTGTGGAAGCCAGCCTGTCAAGATGGGAGTAAGCAGCAGCATGCAGTCTGGAAACCTTGACAAGCAAGTGTGCCCAGTGGCAGCCAGCATGTTCCTCCCCACCCCACCCCCAGCGGCTCCTTAGGAGAATCAAGACTCTTGTGATTGTAGAAAATACACATTTTCTGATGATTTTACATCACTTATTATTGGTTAGAGCAGTCAAATAATACATTCTTAACTTTAATCCACACCACAGCCTTAAACAGGGTGATACATTAGTCAGGGAGTCAGGGAACAAAGGCAGGGAGACAGCTCTTTGCATTAAGCTAGCTCAGCGGGGTGGGAAAAGGGCAGTGGGAATAAAACATTTGTGCTGGCTATGGTGTTTAATGCCAACATCAACTGTTAGCGGTTTGTAAAACACCTGATTAGGGTTGGGGCACAGCTCAATGGTAGCATATTTGTTGGCATGCTGAAGGCCCTGGTTCATCCTTAGTGCATCATTCAAATCTGGCATAAAATCACAGATCTTTCTTAGGAATGGCCTTACAGGGGGCTAACTGGGTTTCCTGGTGCTTAGGCTTAGGCTTTGCAGATGAATCCATGTGAAGGCCTGTCTTCTGACTCAGGACCAAACAAACATATTTGTACACTTTACTTTCTATTTAACTCCAACCCTTTTTGCCAGCTCACACTTGAATCTTAAATGGAATTCGCTAATCTCTATGCGCGTCTACCCCAGACAGGTCTACACTGACCTCTATGCTCTTCTCCTTTCCCCTTTGGGAGAGTAACTACGCTGACAATTTGTAGAACCCATCTAGCAGTTTCCATCCATGGACTACCAGGTTCAATCCTGCTTGCTTCAGAAATCAGACAAGATGAGACAGATGGGCCCCTTCAGGTGGCTGGCCATAGAGTCCACTGGTTTTTATATGCTGCTGGTATTTCCTCTCCATCTTTATATTAAGAATGTCATAAAAAAAAAAGGCAACAGTATTATTGCTGAAAGCTGTGCTACACAAGAGCTTGAGGCAAGGAGGCTGAGCTTTGTCTATGAAGATGCTGAGTTCTCTCACTCAACAGAGGGCCGCAGTCAGGAGCAGGGACTCTGAGCAGCCTGTAGGATTAGATCCCACAATTCGCTGTGTGGCCTTAGGCAATTTCTTCACACCTCACTAGGCTTCAGCCTTTAAAATAAAATCTCCTCCATATGTTCATCATGGTGACTAAATTAACTGACACATGAAGTGCTTAGAACAGTCCCTGGCACCGGCTCAGCACAATGATGCTAACTGCTATCACCATTACTTAGAGATTCTCTAAGGTGTTCGGGGAAGAGAGACAAGGAACCCCTGTGGGCAAGGGGGGAGCAGCAGTTCCAAAGACCTCCTCCAGGCAGCACAGGTTCAGAAGTACTGCTCTGCACCAGGGAGCGGCTGTCTGGGATAGCAGGGATGGTCAGTCAGCCCTAGTGGAAGGCGAAAAGCCAATTTCCACAGAGCCATCACTACCTCAGCAAAAACGTGTGTTAGTCCATGCCATTCTTTACCAGGAACCATTACAATCCCAGCACTTGGGAGGCAGAGATTGACAGATAGCTGAGAGTTTGAGGCTAGCCTGGTCTACATAATGAGTTCCACAGGGCAACCAGGGCTACATAGTAAGACCCTCTCTATAAAAAAAAGAAAAAGAAAGAAAAAGAAAAGAAAAAGGGCAGCGACAAAGACTGGTTGCATCACCCTGATCAGCTGTTATTTTTGTATTAGGAATTCCACTGAGAAAAGAGTGTATGCCTAATACTTCCACACATGATGCAATCCTACCTTTGTTTTAACTAAAACATCAAGATGACTGTTTCATTTAAATACAAAAGCAATGAGGGACATGTTAGTACAAACTAGGCATCCTTAATCCAAAAATCCAGAACCCAACATGCTCCAAAATCTGAAATGTTTTAAGGCTTGATAATGAAGTCAGGTAAAAGCACAGAAGACAGTTTAGTTTGGGAGTCCCCATTTAGTTTGGGGTTACTCACAAACCCTTAAGGAAAGGTACTCAGCAGCCCGGTTCCTTTACTGGTACATACTTTGCACTCATACTTAGCCACCCCAAACAACGGACCTAGCGACCTCAAAGCTATCCAACTCCCCACTGGCATGGGTTACACGCTCTCTCATCTCTGAAATAATGGTGTACTTCTCCAGTCCCTGGTAACAATCAAATTTATACTTTCTATTCAAGCGTATCTCTGGCTTAATAGGGCTGACAATTAGAAGGGCCAATGAGGCTTGAACCTGGTTTTGGGTGCATGCACAGCAAAGAAAGACTGCATCCTCCCTTTTAGGGAGAATCTCTAGTTACCATCTAACGCCTGTGTATAATTGGGAGGTGCACAGGATTAAAATCTGATGCCTTATGGGGAGGGACATGCACAGTAGAGAAATGATTATATAACCTATCTGTCAATCAAAATAAGGAGCTCTCTAACTGTACCCATAATATACCAGGCCACTCTTCCCCAGGCGCTGACTGGGACACTGAGTATCTTTATTCCTGTGTTGTCAAGTACTGTCTTAATCTGTACTTTTGCTTTGCTCCAAATAAAATTATTGTGTTGTTGGTGCTGTTGTTGTTGGTTTTTTTGCAAATGTGTGTGTGCCTTTATTTTCAACTCTTTGAATAAGAGGCCAAGAACCTGAAAACACCCAACACAAACTCTGACCCCTCTAACAACAGGACAACACAAGTGGAAAATTCCATACTTGTCGTCATACCACGGGCTAAAGTCAATGCAGAGACACTCCAAGGTGCTCAGTGGCTAAGAACACTTCATTCGCCTGCAAAGGACCCAGGTTGAGTCCCAGTACTCACACTGAGGCTCACAGCGCTCTGTAATGCCAGTGCCAAGGGATCTCATGCCCTCTTCTGGACTCTGAGGCTCTGTATGTGCACAGTGCACAAACACATGAAGGCAAAACAGCCATATGCATAAAATAAAGAATTGTTTAAAAATCCTGTACAAAAAGAATCTTCAAGCTGTATGTGCAAGACCCACACAATGTACTTGACATTCCCAACATGATGTGTGGGGGAGGGGCCGCGAGACCCGTGGTAGTGTGAAATGACGGCGGCTTCCATGGGCTCACATATTTGTGTATTTAGTCCCCAGCTGGCAGAACTGTTTGGGAAGAATGAAGAGGTGTGGACTTGTTAGAGGTGTGTCATTGGGGTTGGATTTGGGGGTTTCATGAGATAACAATTCCCAGTTAGCTCTCTGCTTCCTGCTTGTGGACCAAGATAGGAGCTACCACTGTAGCACTATGGCTGCCTGCCTGTTGCTGTCCTTTCTGCCTCGATGGGCATGGGATCTAAAGCTGTAAGCCCTCAGTAACCCTTCTATAAGGTGCTGTGGTCATGGTGTCTTATCACAGCAACAGGAGAGAGGGAGAATAATGTCTCTGGTGGTGTACCTCTGGCACACTGCCTGTGCCTCACCCATGCTCATGCATGCCACCCTATTTAAACTCAGAGGATCTCTCTGTGTCTGTCTGTCTGTCTGTCTGTCTCCACGCGGCACCTGAGCTTCTTGAGTTAGATGGTAGTATTTATTTATTTAGAGATATTTTGAGTATTTATGTACATAGCGTTGGCTGACTTGCTACTGTCTTGTAGCTAAGGATGGTCCTGAACGCCTGCTGTCCTGCCTGTCCCTCCCAAGTGCTACAAGCACAGGCTTTTAGTGGCCCACAGGCTACAGGAGCTGATAAGGTATGCATTTTGTAAAAATACATTATAATTGGTGCATTGTCATCTGTTTAAGTAAAAGAAACATTTGAATACAGGAAATACAAATTTGGAGACAGTCTTATTTTTCAGGAACATATAAGAGACTTGAGGATAGAGCCTACAAGTGAAAGCTCAGTGGCAGCGCACTCACTTGCCTTACATGAGAGGCCCTGGCCCAAACTCATCACAGAGAAAGCAATAACATGAAAGCAACACACGAGGGCATGGTGGAGGGCGTGGTGTCACATTCCTTTAATCCCAGCACTTGGGAGGCAGATACAAGTGGATCTCTGTGAGTTCCAGGCCAGCCTGCTCAAAAAAGAGAGTCCAGGACGGCCAAGGTTACACAGAGAAACACTGTCTCAAAAAACAAAAAAGAAAGCAACGCCCATATGCAATACTAATGTATGTTAAATATAAAGCATGGAACGGGAATTTGTTAGTACTCTGTGCTTATCAGTATTTAAATTATTTTGAGCTGATAAAATTAAACTGGATAGATGGATCAGCTTAGGCGAGATCATGGATTAAATTTGGTATTATTTAGCTTATTTTGTTCCAATTTTTTAAATCCCTTTCATTTCATGTAAAATATAAAGAAGCTGGGTGTGGCGGTGCACGCCTTTAATCCCAGTGCTCAGGAGGCAGAGGCAGGTGGATGTCTGTGAGTTCCAGGACAGCCTGGTCTACAAAGTGAGTCCAGGACAGCCAGGGCTACACAAAGAAACCCTGTCTTGAAAAAAAAAGTTAATGATGTAAACTGATCATTAGCTCAAGTTAATTATTCAAACCTGTTTACTAACTCTGTTAGGAGAAGGGAAGGATGATTCATAAAATGTATCTGTTATTCAACTATTAAATTCTAAATTACTTCACCAATTTACCTTTCTTTACTCCCTGTTAGTACAATAACAGAGCAACCAATAACACAAGCACTCTGAAATATCTTGTATTTTGAAATCTTCTGCTTTAGGATTGTTTGTTTGCCTTTCCCCTAGCAGTTATTGGCTTTTAATACTTTCTCTCCCTCTGCCTCTCTCTTTTAGTTTTTTGAGATAGGGTCTCTCTACATAGTTCTGACTGTCCTGGAACTCACTATGTAGACCAAGCTGGCCTCAGACTCATGAGCTCCACCTGCCTCTGCCTCTGTAAGTGTTGGTATTAAAGGTATGAGCCACCACACCCAACCAGCTATTGGCTTTTTAAATCTGGTTCTGATTCTTCCACAAGACAATTCTTGCACATTAAAGCTAGTATTTTTTTTTGTAACTATTCTCAAAATCCAAGAAGATCTAGGATGAAATGCAGACCCAATTATGCAAATATGAGTGGTTATTAGACCTAACACTGACTTGACTCCATAATCTACAAATACATGAAGTATTGCTGCTCCGGGTTTCAAAGGCTTGAGCCCACAGCTTCAACCTGCAAGGCTTATGAGACGTGACTTAAGAGGAATCTTACTCTGAGTGCTTATTATCAAGGTGGGAAATATGTGTGTGTGTGTGTATGTATGTATATGCACAGACATATGTAAGCATAACTACCTTTTACTCATTATTTTGGATCGATATATTCAAAAGAGTAAAAAAAAATGAGCAGGATTTGACAAGAAGTGGCAAGGGAGGGGAAAAAGTACTGCAGTATACAAAACTAGGAAATGCCAAGTCCAAGTGAGATCTCAAATTCCAGTTGACTGACTGACTCTAAGAGGTGTTTTTGGTTCCAGGCAATGGTGGCACACACCTTTAATCCCAGTACTTGGGAGGCAGAGGTTGGCGGATTTCTGAGTCCAGGACAGACAAGGTTACACAGAGAAACCCTGTCTCAAAAACAAAAACAAAAAGAAAGAAAGAAAGAAAGAAAGAAAGAAAGAAAGAAAGAAAGAAAGAAAAGAGGTGTTTTGAGTTGGACACTTCACTGACCAAACTGCAGATACCACAACGTGATGCATCGGTTTATAGCTCTTTCGTGGGTACCTTCTGGTGATCCAGAAATGATTAGTTTATGCAAAACAGCTATAACCCCGGAAACCAGACGTCAGACCTCAGCATTTACCTCTGAGAATTTCACCGAACTGACGCATCTACTTAGCAAACGGAGCCTACAAATCTGGAAGTCCACAAGGAAACGAAAGCTGAAATCGGCTTTGCCCACCCAGCTCGCACAGGAGATCGATAGATCCGAGGACCTCACGCACCTTAGGTAAATAAAATGTCTACCACACACACGCAGCCCATATGGTCACCTCACAATTGTCTACGGCTTTCCAGCAATACTCTGAACTTTTCACTCCCAACACAAGGCACCTCCTTGGCAGGGGGATAACATCTTTGGCTCAGTGGGTGGGGCCACGAACCAGAGAACTCTTTCAAGAAATCACTAAACACTCAGGCGAAAATCCATACCAGGCCCGCTAAAAAGATCCACAAGGCCATCAGGAAACGTCCTTAAAGTCCCCCCCGAACTTCCTGAGGATACTGGGCCTCAATTTAGGGGCTGAAGTTTATTTGAAAGCCAGGCGTTTAAAAACTAATAGACAGCGCTCGGCCAGGCGTGGCTCACTCACCCACTTTGCGCAACTCTAAATCGCTCCCCCCACCACCACCCCAAAGCCGCAAAGCCCATCTTCCAGGACGCGTAAGCTGGAGAAACGAGCCCCCAAGAAAACTCCCTTTTCGCACCCCCAGGCCCTCCTCTGTATTCAAATCAGAGCATAAACTCCAGAAGAGGGCGTAGTTCAGGTCTCCTCGAGGCCGACAGGCGCTCGCCGAGAAGTTCCACCTACTCCCACGAACTTGACGCCCCGGTTTCTTAAAGCAACCCCGGAGACTCACCGGTACATGGTTGACACCTTGTCCTTTGGAAGCGATCAAGAGGATTTCCCTGAAGTCCATGTCTGGCCGAAGAGAAAAGCCCGGCTGCTAGCCGGGGGCTCCGGACGCGGCGGATGCGAGTCTCGCCGCTGAGCCGAGCTCCTCTGACTGACTTACTTGCCTTGGTGGCCCCTCTCCCGCCGCCCCTCGACACGGACACTTCCGGCGCCTTCCAATGCCGTGTGCCGCCCCCGCGCTGCAGCCGAATCCAGTGTATGGGTGTAGATATATATGTACACAACCGCACGGCGCCGCCGCAGCGCTCGCGAGTATTTGCGCAACTTCCGCTCTCGGGGGCAAGACGCCTAAAAAGCCTACGTGGCTGTTGGCTTTGGCCCAAATGGGCGGGATTAAAGCGCTTCCAGCCAATCAGACGCAATATGGCCGTTAGGGGGTGTGGCTAATGGGTGAGCGTGACCCGCCTTGAGGATCTATCCCAGCCTGAAGATCTCCGTGCAAGAGCTGGTCGAAGAGGAAGGACGGGACCCCTTTCTAGGTCTGGGCTATGTAGGTGTCACGCGTGGGTGTTCAGAGACCACAAATGGCGGCTGGTCGGACAGGTCTCGAGCAGGGGATTTCGGTTGCGTTTCTCGGGGCCCCGGAACTACGCATGCGCACACGGTTCCTGTTTCCCAGCTTGGTCTTCGGATGCCAGTTATCTCACAGAGGCGCTTACTGCTTTTTTTTAAAAGCCTGAGGAATGAGCAAAGGCTTCAGTCACACATCGACTCTGACGCACTGCAGAACATACGTGCATTCACTAAGAGTTTAGCATGGCTTTCATTAGAATTATCTTGAGTTTGTAGTCGTTTCGGCCCAATAAAGTACACGTGAATAACTAACTAGGTATGATCTGGACTGTGTGGGGCGGCTAATTGTTTACCAATTGTTGTACAGTTGAAAGGGTGAGTGTGCCCTATAGGCCTTATTTCTGTGAACTAATGTTTGACTGTTGTATGGGACCGGCTCCACTTGAGGCTGGGTAAAGAGACCAAGATGAAGCTGGGTGTGGGGCGCACGCCTGTAATCCCAGCACTCAGGGAGGCAGAGGCAGGCGGATCACTGAGTTCAAGGCCAGCCTGGTCTACAAAGCGACTGCAGGACAGCCAAAGCTACACAGGGAAATCCTGGCTCGAAAAACAGAGACACCAAGATGAAGCTTTCCTTCACCCTAGATTTTTTTCCCCCCTTTTCACTATAGAGTCTCTGTGTAGCCCTAGCTGTCCTGGAGCTTTTTCTGTATAGACCAGGATGGCCTTGAACTCACAGAGATCCACCTGCCTCTACCTCCCAAGCGCTGGGATTAAAGGCCTCTGCCGTCACTGCCCGGCAGAATTGAGGGGCAGACAAAGTGACAAATCAGAGAAAAATATGGACAGAAATGGGTCAGAGATAGGATACACCCAACTCTCATTAGAAGAGGACAGAAAAGGGAGGCTAATTAAAAACAGCCAGGGAGAGAGAAGAGGAGTTTTACAGGTTGTAGAGAGAACAAGATAGACACAGGCGAAGACAGACGGAGCCAGAGACGGAGAAATCCAGAATTAGTTTGAGGCCAAGAGAAAGCAGTTTGATTCAGTCAGCTTAGAGAGGAGTTTAGGCCAGAACTGCTGTGTTGAACCAGCCGATAGGGGTTCGGAAAGAGCTACAAGGGCTTGAGAATGGCTTCCACCCCCTCATCTGAGGAAATACAACATTCACCAGCTGTGAATGGAAAGTCCAAGAATCTAATAGTAGCTCAGTCTCACAAGGTTTGGGGGTCTCAGCAGATCCCCTGTATTACACTGGAATCCTGAAGGGGGCTCCAATACCAGTGAAGGAACGGGTGTGTTAGCAAGGTGAGGGCAAGCAGGCAAAACTCTTTCTCCCCCTCTCCTTCTATAGACTTCCAGAAGAAAACGTGACCCAGATTAAAGGTGTGTCTTCCCACCTCATGATCAGGATCAGAGGTGTGTTGTCTTCCAACCTCAAAGGTCTGGACTAGAGGTGGATCCACCCACTTCAAGCAGACAGTCTCTCACGGGTGTGTCTCCATTTCTGGATTGTTCATTCCAGATGTAGTCACGTTGACAACCAAGAACAGCCATCACAGCCTGCATGCCTAGGTTATCACGTGCATGCAGTGCCTGGAGGCCCGAATAGGGCATCTGGTCCCCTGGGATTGGAGTTAGAGATGGTTGGGAGCTGCCAGGTGAGTACTGAGGACCCAAGCTGGGCCCTCTGGAAGAGCAACAAATGCTCTTAGCCACCGAGCCATCATCTTTATTAAAATCTTACAGCTCCCAGTGTTTTCTTTCACAGTTTGTAATTAGAGACTTAACACATGTTGTTCTTTTTTTTTTCCTTCTAATTACTAGCCCTCAGGTTAAATGTGAAGATCTGTAAAAACCCGAACAAACCCCTTTACCACTGTTCCCATCTCCAGAATACTTCTCTGCCCATGCACATTAGTGAATTGATAGGTTCCATATGTGGGTTGTCTGGTTAAATCTTAAGTGATTTAGTCTATTTTAAATTTAAAGAAAAATCAGCCGGGCGTGGTGGCACATACCTTTAATCCCAGCACTCAGGAGGCAGAGGCAGGCGGATCACTGAGTTCAAGGCCAGCCTGGTCTACAAAGCGAGTCCAGGACAGCCAAGGCCAACAACACAAAGAGATCCTGTCTCAAAAAATCCAAAAAACAAAACAATAAAACAAAATCATGTGTGTGTGTGGGGGCACATTTGAGTATGCGCCACAGCAGACATGTGGAGGTCAGAAGACAGTTTGTGGGAGCTGATTCTTTCCTTCCACTATGTGGGCCCTGGGGTTTGAACTCAAGTTCTCAGGTTTTGCAAGAGGCACCTTTCTTTACCTGCCGAACCTTCTCACCAGCTCAGTTGATTCAGTCTTAACTGACTTCACCCATTTATTTGCTGCAGTCCTTGAAGACCTAGCACCTAAAAGAGATAAAATAACTGCAGTATACTTAGTGGGCAGCAGAAAGAGATTAGTCAGACAGGCTTGCCTTCTGCTGTTGTGAGGTTTCTACCATTGAAGGTTACTCAGATACAAGTTTAAGCCAACAAAGTCTTTATTAGCCAGCCAGTGACTACACTGGGTGTTCAGGATGCCAGTGTGGCACTGAGCCTTTCTCAGGGTGAGTTTTTCAGCACAAACCGTACCTGTGGTTGACATACTTGAGTTAACCAAAACAGAACTAAAGATGCCAAAAGCCAAGGTTAGTACATTGAGAGCCTCTCCCTGAACTATGGATGTTGATGGATTTGGTTTCTGCTTTTGGTTTGGCAGGTGATGCTGACAATGTGCTGAGTTTTATGGCCTGAGTGGAACTTCCATCATGGAGTCAGCTGTGCTAAGGCCTGTTCAGCCGCCAAACCCCCTTTCCACTCCACTCCTGTTTTAAAGACAAGGTCTCACCGTGTAGCCATGGCTGGTCTGGAATTCAAAGTGTAGGCCAGGGCAGCCTCATTTTGAGATCTGTCTGCCTCTACTTCTTGAATTCTGGGGTCAAAGGTGTGCACCACTAAACAGGGCACGCCTCTTTCCACATGTTAATTAACCCATTTGAACTGCTGTTAATATGTACCCATGAAGATAAAATAGCTATCAGTAACTAATTACATAGTAGGGATCATATATGTGTGTGTGTGTGTGTATGGGAGAGCAGCTGATGTAAGTCACTGCTGCTGCTGGTGTAAGGAGCAAGGGAAAGGCAGAACGCCCACCTTCATGAGGAGACGCAATGACTTCACCAGAGAGGTCCAGGGAAGGGATTGTGTGTTTAGCCTTACGGAAAGTATAAAGGCTCAGCTCCTGCCCAACCCAGGCTTTAATCGTCATGATCACCAGAAACTGCCTAACACGGAAAGTAGTAACTTCCGAGTAAGGAAAGTGCAGAGTCTGCAAAGAAAAGAGCAGTTAAAACATTTGTTATGCTTCCAAAATTAGATTCAGTTGGGTCTCCTGTACTTGAACTGACAAGCTAAGAATTAACAGAGTCGCAGTTGGAATATGAGCAATCAAGACCCAGTCAAGGACACTTTAATCCCCGCACTTGGAATGCAGAGGCAGGAGGATCTCTGAGTTCGTGTCCAGCCTGGTTCACAGAATGAGTTCCAGAACAGCTTCCACGCCAGGTGTGGTGGTGCGTGTCTTCAATCCCAGCACTCCGGAGGCAGAGGCAGCTGGAGTTCGAGGCCAGCCTGGTCTACAAAGTGAGTCCAGGACAGCCAAAGCTACACAGAGAAACCCTGTCTCAAAAAACCAAAACAAACAAACCCAACAACAACCCAGAACAGTCTCCACCACATAGTGAGACTCTGAGCAGTTAGGCAGGAAGAAATTAAAGTCCTAATGACATACTCTTCATTCCTTTCACATTGACAAATCAAAAGTTTTGCACGCCGAGTGGTAGTACATGCCTATAACCCCAGCACTCTGGGAAGCAGAGGCAAGTGGATCTTTGAGTTCGAGGCCAGCCTGGTCTACAAAGCAAGTCCAGGACAGCCAAGGCTACACAGAGAAACCAAAAGAAAAAAAAGGAGTGGTGGTGGGGAAAGCTTTGCAAAGAAGCAATGCAGATAAGGACCAAGGAAATACCCTATCATGGGAATATTTGAAGTCAATTTGGCAAAGTATCATAAAACCTAGTGCCACAGGTATGTTTACTGTGCCCCAGACACTCTTCTAAGTAGTTACAAATTAAGCAATTGCATTTTCACAGCAGCCCTATTACGTGTGGTCAGGTAACTACCTAAGTTGTGTTGTATAGTTTTTTGGGTTTTTTTATTTTTATTTTTTTAAAGATTTTATTATTTATACAGTACTCTGCCCCCATGTGTGCCTGCAGGCCAGAAGAGGGCACCAGATCTCATTATAGATGGTTGTGAGCCACCATCTGGTTGTTGGGAATTGAACTCAGGACCTTTGGGAGAACAGACAGTGCTCTTAACCTCTAAGCCATTTCACCCAGCCCCCACTTTTTTTAAAAATTTTATTATTTATTATTTTTTGTTTTGGTTTGTTCATTTTTTTCTGAGACAGGGTTTCTTTGTAGCCTGGACTCTCTTTGTAGACCAGGCTGGCCTCGAACTCTCAGAGATCTACCTGCCTCTGCCTCCCTGGGATTAAAGGTATGTGCCACCATGCCTGGCCTCATAATTTAATTATGTGTATGTATGTGTGTCTGCATACCTGAGCACAGGAGGGCATCTGGTGTCTTGGTGCTGGAGTTACAGGCAGGTGTGAGCTGTCTGATGTATATTCTGAGAACCAGACTCTAGTCTGCCGAAAGTGCTCTCAAGTGCCGCACTAACCCCACTCTCAATACTTTTAATTTAAAAATTTAAATGTAAGTGCTTGGATGTAGAAATTGTTTTTCTAGATGTATGTTCTATCAAAATATGCACACAGATACGAAGTCCCTGGAACAGTTAGGTACTTGCTGCAGCATGGCTTAGAAGGGCAGAGGACTGGGTTGGTGACATGGCTCCGGCTACCAAGTCCAACAACTTGAGTTTGAGCCTCAGGACCCAGACAGTGCAAGGAGAGGCCTGACGCCTTCACATTGTCCTCTGATCTCCACACATGGCATGTACACCCACACTCACTCAGCCCCGACCACACACATGCCATAGAGTGTAATTAAAAACTTTAACAAAGGAAAATAAAACATTGAAAACGCCTCATATGTTGCTCTTATGTCATGGAAAATATCCAGTATATGTGTATATATATCCAGTGATGAGATTTAAAAAAATTTAAATACACATCCAAAAAAAGAAAAAGAAAAAGGCTACGTATGCCTGTTAGTTGGGAGACATTGAGGTGGAAGTTTGTATCTCCTACAAAGAAGGAAATAGATCAATATCTGTACCTGGAATGATCTCTGAAATAAACTGCTAGAGAAAATAAGTACAATGAAATACAATATGTCCTAAAAGAAAGCAAGTCTAAAAGTGCTGGGAGCTTAGCTCAGTGCGAGAGCTGGTACTTGGCACAAGCAGAGCTCCAGGCTCAATCCCCAGCACCAAAAGAAAGATAAGGCTTTGTTTTGGTTTTTGGTACAGGGTTTCTCTGTATATCTCTGGTTGTCCTGGAACTCGGTCTGTAGGTCAGGCTGGCCTTGAACTCACAGAAATCCACCTGCCTCTGTCTCCTAATTGCTGGGATTAAGGGCACTTCTGGGTTATTAAGCTTTTTTTAAAAGATGGGATTAAACCACTGCTGGGTTATTAAGTTTTTTTAAAAGATGAGTTTAAGCCGGGTGTGGTAGCGCACGCCTTTAGTCCCAGAACTTGGGAGGCAGAGGCAGGTGGATCGCTGTGAGTTCGAAGCCAGCCTGGTCTACAAAGTGAGTCCAGGATGGCCAAGGCTACACAAGAGAAACCCTGTCTCAAAAACAAAAAACAAAACAAAACAAACAAACAAACAAAAACCAAAAAAATTTAAAAAAAAAGATGAGTTTAAAGTATATCCACACATATGCTTGTCCATATAAGGGTTACAGCTGAAAGGCTTCAGCCAGAAGATCTAATCAGTCACAGGCAGGAAGGAAGTGGGCTTCCCACGACATGGCTGCTGTTTGAGTGTTTTCCCTTGTGTAAATATTTCCATTTCTAAATATTATTTTGGTCTTATCTTTTGAGAAAAAAGATATGATATCTCACTGTTTTATAGTGGGCTCTTCCTCAAAGAGTCCTCGATCACAACCTTAACAGTATTTGCCCCTTTCTGAGAGCTATTTTACAGCAAGAAGCATCCTTTGGGCCTCAGTGTTGCTGCGGTGGTTACCTTATTAGTGGGAGGCAGGGGCTTAGGCAGGGCTCAGGGCAGGCTGTGGGCTCAGCTGCCTCAGCATCGTTTCTCCACAGTTCAGTCCCCTCACCCTAACACATTACTCTGTTGTTGTTGTTTGTTTGTTTGTTTGCTTTTTGAGACAGGGTTTCTCTGCGTAGCCTTGGCTGTCCTAGACTCATTGTAGACCAGGCTAGCCTTGAACTCTCAGCAATCCGCCTGCCTCTGCCTCCCGAGTGCTGGGATTAAAGGTACTTTTAAAGAGGCTTCAGCAAATGGTGAAGGAAGAAGAGAGGACTCATGTTAATGAAGTGTGAGGAGAAAGGTGTGTGAGTGTGTGTGTGTGTGTCTGTGTGTGTCTGTGTGTGTGTGTGTAGGCGTGTTGTAACTTAAGCTAGATGGAAATGAAGGAAAGAGATGAGCAAATAAGGAAGGTGACCTGGGGCTGCTGGGAGGAAGACAGACAGCGATAGGGCCAGCAGAGAGCTCTCCAACCCTAGGTGTTTGGAAGCCTGCCTAGCAGAGGGCTGAGAGCTGGAGGTTAGCTGTGAAGGGGAAGCAGAAGGATCAGGAGTTAAAGGTCATCCTTTTCTGAGGCTCATGGGTCCTCCAGTGGAATCCAGAGGCTTCTAAAGATGATTCAAGAACTCTCCAGCACTTGGGAGGCAGAGGTAGGCAGATCACTGTGAGTTTGAGGTCAGCCTGGTCTACAAAGCGAGTCCAGGACAGCCAAGGCTACACAGAGAGACCCTGTCTCTAAAAACAAAAACAAACAAAAACAAAGAAAAAAAAAAAGAAAAAAGAAATGAAAGATGGCTCAGAAGTTAAGAGCACTGTCTGTTCATCTGAAGGTCCTGAGTTCAATTCCCAGCAACCACGTGGTGGCTCACAACCATCTATTGTACTGCCCAAGTTTTGAAACCCCCAAAGACCACCAGGAATCAGCCAGATGTAAATTACACAGGGTTCTGTTTATTAGTCAAGCTTGGAGCTTGGACCGTCAGCCCCTTCATGAGGAGGGAAGATGGCGGTCCCTAGTGCTAGGGGAACAGGGTTTTTAAAGGAAAAAACTGTAGGGGGTTGGGGGCTTCCAAGCCGTTTTCAAGCCTTGCTGTTACATGACAGTTAGAGGGGTACAGGAAAGTTGCCCTTTGAGCTGATTGGCTAGGGGACCAGGGCCAGACCGCAGGAGGGATTTTTTTGTTCTGGTCACAGTGATCTGCAGCTCTGATTGGTTGGCCCTGGGTACACGCTCCTAAAAACAGTTACTAGCTGTATGTTTGTGGCTCTTCTGGGGTGGGGGTGGGGTGTCAGGTGATCAGGCCCTGAACACAAAATGGCGTTGGTTTGGTCTCTACACTATAATGCGATCTGCTGCCCTCTTCCAGTGTGCAGGCACACATACAGGCAGAACACTGTATATATAATAAATAAATAAATCTTAAAAAAGAGAAAGATATGAGTGGTTACTTCAATGTAAATATACAAATATGTTTATTAAAACTATAATTTTGAGCCAGGTGAGGGGGCACACTCCTGTAATCCCAGCACTCAGAGAGGCAGAGGCAGGTGGATTGCTGTGAGTTCGAGGATAGGCTGGTCTACAAAGAAGTTCAAGATAGCCAAGAATACACAGAGAAACCCTGTCTCAAAAAACAAACAAACAGGAAACTATAATTTTGTGTCATGGGCTTCTGATGGAAGGAATCTGTAATCCTAGCATGCCCCCCCCCCAAGACAGGGTCTGTGTGTAGCCTTGGCTATTCAGTATGTATGTAGACCAGGCTGGCCTGGAACTCAGTGATCTACCTGCCTCTTTCTCCTGAGTGCTGGAATTGAAGGCATGTGCCGACACCTGGCTAATTCTAGCATTTTTGAGGCTAAGGCAGAAAGATTTAAAAACATAGAATTAGAGCCAGTCTGGGCTACAGATGAGACTCTCTCTACCCTCCCCCCTTTTTTTCTTTTTTTCTTTTTTTGGTTTTTTGAGACAGGGTTTCTCTGTGTAGCCTTTGCTGTCCTGGACTCACTTTGTAGACTAGGTTGGCCTGGAGCTCACAGAGATCCACCTGCCTCAGCTTCCTAGAGTGCTGGGATTAAAGGTGTGTATACCACCACTACCTGGCATGGGACAGACCTTTCTTAAAATTGACTACTGAGGACTTAAAACCATTATTTAATATTTTAAAAAGACCTTCAGATCCAAGCTACCCTCGTCAATTACCACCAGAGGGAAAGGCTGCTTTGCAACTTGTACATCAGGAATTAAATAAACATCGGTTACAGAGAATGTCCCTGCTTTTCCCCTGGGGACTTCTGGTCCTGCCTGCTCACTTTACACCTACTGGGGTCATTTGGCAGGAAGGTCCTCTAGAAGGGTCCGTTTGTCAGCTGCTCCAAGAAAAAATTTAACTGCTTACAGTACCTTGGTTGCTATGGTAATTATGAAAGCAAGGAACCAAAGCAGAGAACTATTAGAAGCAGACTTTACTTTTAGCTCAGTTTGATTGGCTTGTAAATATGTCAGGGGATTGGCAATTGGCATTTCTGATTTATACAAGAAAAAGTTTCATCTTCCTCATCACCCTTTGGTGCAGTTTCTCAAATTACAGCCTGTTACCTTTCCTAGATTTTTCTTTTTTCAGCAACAACTGATTTTTGGTGCCATTACTGCCTTTACTGATGGCCACTGCCCATGCAGGAGAAGCCTTAGTGGATGTTATACAGCATTTGTTCTATTGTTTTTCTTACCTAGGAACGCCTAAACATTTAAAAACAGATAATGTTCCAGCTTATTCCAGTAAAGGCTTTGCTCATTTCTGCTCTACCTTTAATATTAAATATACCTCAGGAATTCCTTATAATCCTCAAGGACAAGCCATTGTGGAGTGAGCAAATAAAACTCTTAATTTTTTAATTTTAATGTTAAAAAGATTTATTTATTTATTACATATACAGTGTTCTGCCTGCATACCAGAAGAGAGCACCAGATCTCATTATAGATGTTTGTGAGCCACCATGTGGTTCTTGGAATTGAACTCAGGACCTCTTGAAGAGCAGACAGTGCTGTTAACCACTGAGCCAGCTCTCCAGCCCCAAATAAAACGTTTAAAGCCCAATTGATGAAGTTAAAAAAAATGGTGATTTGCATTATTATTCCCCAGTTCATACTCTGGCACAATCCATCTTTTGTTTTAAATTATTTAAACAAGGGAGGAGATGGCTTAAGTGCCATGGAAAGACATTGGAGGTGACAAACTGAGAATAAACCTAAAGTTATGTGGAAAGATTTGCTAACTTCACAATGGAAAGGACCAGATGTTTTACTAACAAGTGGGCAAAGAGATGCCTATGTTTCCCCAAGAGATGCTGAAGCGCCAAACTGGATCCCAGACCGCCTCATCCGACCAGTCACAGAGCAGCAAGACAGCACCTCACTCCACAGCTAACATGGCTTCATCCTCCTGGTTGGATGCAGACCATGCATTGGCTGCATCATTTCCTCAAAGTTGGAGGAGCAGAAATATTTTCCAGCTGCAGCAGCCACACGTGATAATCTGGTTCCTACATGGGATCAGCTCAAGGCCGTGGCTAGTGGAGTCCAGGCCCTGGTTTGTACCAATAACCTCCCTGAATCCCCACAGCATTTGTTTGTGGGCATGCTTTTGAGGGCTTTGCTCCTTCATGGCCCATTTGTTTTACAGTTAGAGCAGTGCCTCATGATTGTTTCCTGCCCAAGGGGCATGTCCCATGAAAGTCTTCACTTGCCAGGAAAGTGGGATAGAGGTGAGGACACCCTATTGGGACTCTAGGTGAGAGAAGCATGGGAGAATGGGAAATAGAAGGATCCAGAGGGTCCTAGAAACCTACAAGAAGAACACTAAGATGGGCAGATCAGGGCCCGGGGGTCCTGCTCAAACTATAGCACCAGCCAAGGACAATACCTGCAGTAAACATCGAACCCCGACCCAGATCTAGCCAATGGACATTCTCCACAGTTGAGTGAAGAGTGGGGACTCACTTTCACACGAACTCTGGTCCCCATATTTGACCACCTCCCCTGCATGGGGAGTCCTGGTGGCACTCAGAGGAAGGATAGCAGGCTACCAAGAAGAGACTTGATACTCTATGAGCATATACAGGGGGACAAGGCCCCCCTCAGTCACAGTCATAGGGGAGGGGAGTAAGGGGAAAATGGGAGGGAGGGAGGAATGGAAGGATACAAGGGATGGGATAACAATTGAGATGTAATATGAATATTATCAATAAAAAAATAAAGGAAGAAAAAAAAAGATTTTTCCCTGCTGAGGGAACATACTTTAGTAGCTGGTTCTCCTTCTCCTTTATCTGATTCTCAGGATCTTAATCATAATATGCCAAGAGATGTGCGGCTCCTTCCATTACATTTACCCCAGGGTTACAATGATACTCATTTTAAATGGACTCCAAACCCCTAGCCTAGGACAGTGTCTCGTTGTCCTAAGCCTCTTAGATGATGTTTGGAAGTTAGTATCTGAGGAAGGATTCCCAGAATGGTGTTCATGTGGCTTCCTCCCAATGCTGTGGTGTATACCCCCTTTAATGATTTGGTTTTACAGCTCTGGGATTGGTCAGTTTCAAGTCCACATCTTGACCAAGAGGATGAATTTCATTGTCTATGTGCAGTTGAAAATGTGGGTTCTTGGCGGGGAGGTGGTGGTGCATGCTTTTATTCCCAGCACACGGGAGGCAGCGGCAGGTGGATCGTTGTGAATTCAAAGCCAACTTGGTCTACAAAGTGAGTCCAGGACAGCCAAGGCTACACAGAGAAACTCTGTCCCAAAAAACCAAAGGGGGAGAATATAATCCAAGCACACTGGAGGCAGAGGCAGAAGGATTGCTGTGAGTTTGAGGCCAGCCTGTTCTACAAAGTGAGTCCAGGATAGTCAAGGCTACACAGAGAAAAAGAAAAAGAAAAGAAAGGAAAACATGGGAGTTTAGCCAGGTGGTGGTGGCGCACGCCTTTAATCCCAGGACTTGGGAGGCAAAGGCAGGCAGATCACTGTGAGTTCGAGGACAGCCTGATCTACAAAGCGAGTCCAGGACAGCCAGTGCTACACAGAGAAACCCTGTCTTAAAAAATTGCAAAAAGGGCTGGAGAGATGGTTCAGTGGTTAAGAGCACTGTCTGCTCTTCCAGAGGACCTGAGTTCATTTCCCAGCAACCACATGGTGGCTCACAACCATCTATAGTGTAATCCTATGCCCTTTTCTGGACTGTAGTTGTACATGCAGGCAGAGCGCTGTATACAGAATAAACAAATAAATATTTTTAAAAAAGAAAAAAGAGAAAAGAAAATGTGGGAGCTTGGTACTCCCTAGGATGGGTGACTCCAATATTTCACCCCATGCCTGGAAAAAGAGAGCTGCCCTTGCAAGGTAATTGATTCCGTCTTTTTGCAGCTACTAGAAAAGTCTCTCTTGTCCGGTACAGAGCCGATATGACAGGAGACCCAGTCACTGCTTGTGTTTCTTCCCCATTTTCTATCTTGCATAAAGGAGTTAATGGAGTTTTATGTCTCAAAAAAGGAATGAAGGTGTCTATCTGTTGTCTTCACTTTTTCCAAACCTACTTTATTTGGGGTTCGTTAATGCATACACCTCCCTTCCAACCCGCCTACCATAGATGGGAGGGAAAAGAGGCTTATGGGAATAGAGGAAGTAGATGTTGTTGAATTCAGTTCCTGGGAGCGATTCCCCTGACATAGTTGGCAGGATTTCAACAGACCAGCAATTCCACCAAAGTTGCTGCTGGAACCTGGAGCAGCAGCTTCCCCACGAGGTGATTTGATTTCTAAGTGGATAAATATCATCTGCTCTCTCACAGCTCTGTTCCCCATCCCACACTTGGAATCAAAACAAAAACATGTTTACATCCACTACATCATATTTCTTGTGAGAGGTGTGTTTTGACTAAATGCATCACTGAAACTAGTGAGGACACCTTTATATTGTTGAAGCAACGTCCCCGTGTTACGCTGCCTGTGAACACCACTGGGTCTTGGTTTAGCAACCCTGGAATTGAGGTCCTGCGTACAGCTACTTTTTCTTTAAAGCAAGCGAGAAGATTTGTGGCTTCTCTTATTTTAGGAATTTCAGCACCCACTATCTCCAGCTTTGCTGTTGCCATCACATATCTTATTTATTTATTTATCTATTTATTTATTTATTTATTTATTTAGTTTTTCAAGTCAGGGTTTCTCTGGCTGTCCTGGACTTTCTTTGTAGACCAGGCTGGCCTCGAACTCACAGCGACCCGCCTGCCTCTGTCTCCCGACTGCTGGGATTAAAGGCTTGGCCACCACGCGCAGCTTCTGCATTTTCCTCTGCCTTGGATAACCTTATTTCAACATTCTCATACAATTAGATGTTAAGTAATGGTGCGTTTGCACTCGGGCTATTCTTGCTTTTGGCCATCTGTGTTCCGGTCATCATCCGCCTGCTCTGAAAAGCCATAGAGGCCTTGACAGCGGACCTGAAGACCATTGAATTATTACAGAAAAGGCAAAGATGTCGCAGACACGAGGACAAGTTGTCAAGGCTTTGCTTGACAAAGTTCCAGAGACCTCCGACTGTCCAGCATGATCTCTAGATACACATCCAGAACAGCTGTTGAGGCTTTGCTTGTCAAAGTTCCAAAGATCTCCAGCTGATCACCGCTGCTGTTAAATATTATGTATGGTCTAGGTATAATTGAGGTATTGTCTAAAATCTGCCTTTTCTCCTAAAACTGTTTTTTTTTTCTCTTTATATCTCAGTCTTAGTGAAAACCACACAGGGAAAGCTTTTTCCCAGAGAAGGTTGAAGGAAGGCATTGGGCAAAGTCTTGAGGCAATGATGGGGTTCTTGGCTCTGTGTGCAGTCAGGCAGAAACTGCTTGGGAGAAAGTTAGCACCTTGACATAACAGTACCTGGCTCGATACTGTTATCTGGAGAAAAGTTTCTTTAGAATCTGCTTTGAGAGCAATAGAAGGTGGGCTTGGAACATCATGCTTTACAGATATTTTACAATAGAGGACCCCTTGGCAGTTACTCTAGGCTCAGATAGCACACCTGTTGGTCTGGGACTGGGAGTAACTCGTTTTTTCTTTATTATAGAACATTTAGCTCAAGCTATGTTGCTATGACCGTCTTGTAAGCACAATGGCTTTAGCCTGGGGAACTTTATGATTAAACTTTCCCAAGTGTTGTTTAAGAAATAAAAATCAGGTTTATGCTGACCGTTGCTTGAAAATTGATTTTTGCTGTATGCTTTATTATAGGTTATATTGAACTTTTTGTATTTCCTTGTTAGACTGTTCTCTTGCGTTGTTGATTTTTGAATGCCCTATTGATTGTAAAAAATGAGAAAAATTATGATGTAATCTGTAATGAAAAAAACTGAACTTTACTTTTAATAAAATACTGGGGTCAGCCCAAGGAGTGACCGCAAGAGAGACAGAGACAGACAAACAGTAAGCATGTGAGAGAGAGAGAAAAATACAGTTCTCCTGGACTTTAAAACGTTCAATTTGTACTGCATATGCCTGCATCTCCAAGTATTTTTTATTTATTTTTCTTTTTTTGGCTTTTTGAGACAGGGTTTTTCTGTGTAGTCTTGCCTGTCCTGGACTCTGTTGTAAACCAGGCTGGCCTCACAAAGATCCACCTGCCTCTGCCTCCTGAGTGCTGGGATTACAGGTTTGTGCTACCTCCAGGCTCTCCGAGTATTTCTTTTTCCTCCAGTCCTCAACCTTTCCTCTGTGGGTCCTTGTCTACAGGCGGAGGAGATGTTCCATCCTGGTAAGCTTCCTACTGGGACATAGGTGAGCAGACCTCCCTGCTGATAATAACCCATCAGACTCAACTGTGTAAAAAAAAAAAATAGTTCCTTGCAGACCCTAACCCACACAAAAGATGTGAAAAGCTGGCTCTTTGAAGAAAAACATGTCAGAGGTGCCCTGGAGACAAGCCTGGGGGAAGTGTCCTGGGACTGTCTGCTGCTATTCAAGTAGCTTAGTTGAAAAACCTAGGGGCTGGAAGGTTTGGGGCGCACTCCTCATTTCCTCCCCTTCCCCCCCATAGCTCCCAGTCCTTATCTTTCTTTCATCATTAAGCTTAGTGAATTAAAATGTAGTTTTTTCACTCTTTTGTTTTGTTTTGTTTGTTTTGTTTTTTCCGAGACAGGTTTCTCTGTGTAGCCTTGGCTGTCCTGGACTCGCTTTGTAGACCAGGCTGGCCTCGAACTCACAGCGATCCACCTGCCTCTGCCTCCAAAGTGCTGGGATTAACGGCGTGCGCCACCACCGCCTGGGCTAGTTTTTTCACTCTTGACTGTCTTTATTCTAATCAAGTAAGGTCCGGCCTTTCACAAGCCAGAGGCTCCCTTCCCCCTCTGGAAGGGACACAGATTTTTATTGTCTCAACCCCGGCTGAGCGTGGCTGCCGTGCGCCCCCTCCTTGCACAGGAGGCCTTCTTCATGACTGGTTCTCAGGACAGAGCCTTCTTCAGCTAGCCTCCAAAAGGCTGAAGAAAACTCTGTGACCAGATTGTCAGTCCAGACTCCTGGAGAAAGGAGCCTACACTCCTCAACAACTAGTTTCTCCAGCTAGTTGTTCAACCAACATTTGCTCACCACAGGCTCAGTTCTCCCACCGCAGATCCACCAAGACTTTCTCTTCTCTCCTCTTCACTCTTCCTGGAGCTGGTCTGCGGGAGCAGCAGACAACCAAGGTATCTGAGGTGGACTAAAGGGCCAGAGGCCATCAAGTGACACAATCGCATTTCCCCACACAACTGGAAGGCAAGAATACTAAAAGCAAAAGGCCAGGAGGATGATGGGCCTGGCAAGTCTCCATCTGTGGACACTTTGTACTTACTAAGGCAGATGAAGTTTTTTTTGCACCAGTGACACAGCAATTCCAATGTAGGACAATCCACCAACATAACAGCCGCTCCTGCACAAGGATATGTGTACAGCACTCACTGCACGCTTAAGTGTTTCAGCAAAACCCTGGAAATAGCTTGGCTGTTCTCAGGAGGACATGAGCACTCACGGCCACCCACTCCACCCATGATGTTGGGACAGGTGTTGTAAACTGCCTCACCTGCTTAAACTCTATAGCCCCTCTGTTGAGACCTGCTTTAGTTCTTAGCAGAACTGTGGCTCCTCTGTTAACACCTGCCGTCACTTTTAACATATCAGAAGCCATTTTGCCTCCAAATCTCCATTTTGATCATAAGGTAAAATTAAGTTCAAGTTCACAGGTTCCACCTATCTGGGCGCTTGAAGAGCCCTTTACTTACAATTCAATACTTGTGGAACATTCTGCTTGAATTAATGATTTATGTACTACCTAAACAAAACCACAACACCCTGCTATGTTCCTTTCTCCCAGAAACGGTGGGGAACTGGAAAGTCCCCAAGCCTATGTCCTAGGCAATCAGATGAAAATGCTTTGTCTAGCCACCTGGATACATTGTGCTTGGAACAAAATCGATTCTTCTTGTGTTTAGCTAATCAAAATGATGTGATGCCGCTGACCCCCTCGCTTCACACCTGGTTACCTGGTTGTGGTTTTTCTTTCTTTCTTTTCTTTTTTTTTAAAAGTTTCAAGACGGGGTTTCTCTGTGTAGTCTTGGCTGTCCTGGACTTGATTTGTAGACCAGCCTATCTTAAACTCACAGGGATCCACCTGTCTCTGCCTCCCAAGTGCTGGGATTAAAGGCTGGGATCAAAAAAGCCTACCTTAAAAACAGAGGGACATGGCCGGGCATGGTGGCGCACGCCTTTAATCCTAGCACTCGGGAGGCAGAGGCAGGTGGATCCCTGTGAGTTCGAGGCCAGCCTGATCTACAAAGCGAGTCCAGGACAGTCAATGATACACAGAGAAACCCTGTCTCGAATAACAGAAAAAGAAAACAAACAAACAAACAAAAAACAGAGGGACGCCTTTCTCCATATTCTCAGCAGCATGTGCTGTCATTTGTGTTTTTGATCCTAGCCATTCTGATGGGTGTAAGATGGAATCTCAGAGTCCTTTTGATTTGCATTTCTCTGATGACTAAGGATGTTGAGCATTTCTTTAAGTGTTTTCTTAGCTATTCGATGTTACTCTGTTGAGAACACTCTGTTTAATTCTGAACCCCATTTCTTAATTGGGTTATTTGGTTTGGTGGAGTTTAATTTCTTGAGCTCTTCATATTTTTGGATATTAGAACTTTGTGAGATGTAGGGTTGGTGAAGATCTTTTCCGGGTCTGTAGGCTGTCGCTTTGTTCTTTTGACAGTGTCTCCTGCCTTACAGAAGCTTCTCAGCCTCATGAGGTCTCATTTATTAATTGTTGACCTTAGAGCCTGGGCTGTTGGAGTTCTGTTCAGGAAGTTGTCTCCTGTGCCAATGAGTTCCAGGCTCTTCCCCACTTTTTCTTTTAACAGATTTAGTGTGTCTGGGTTTTTTTGTTTGTTTTGTTTTTCTTTTTAGTGTGTCTGGTTTTATGTTGAGGTCTTTAATCCACTTGGACTTGAGTTTTGTGCATGGTGATAAATATGGATCTACTTGAATCTTTCTACATGTAGATATCCAGTTAGACCAGCACTATTTATTGAAGATGCTATCATTTTTCCATTGAATAGATTTGGCTTCTTTGTCAAAAATCAAGTGTCCAAATGTGTGTGGATTTATTTCTGGATTTTCAATTTGATTCCATTGGTCAACCAGCCTGTTGTTATGCCAGTGCCATGCTGGTGGGAATGAAAACTTGTACAACCACTTTGGAAATCCCAGAAAACTGGGAATAGGGCTACCTCAAGACTCAGCTATTCCACTCCTTGGAATATGCCCGAAAGATGCTCTACCACACAACAAGGACATATGCTCAACCATGTTCATAGAAGCCTTATTCATAATATCCAGAACCTGGAAACAACCTAAGTGTCCCTCAGTCAAAGAATGGATAAAGAAGCTGTGGTACATTTACACTATGGAATACTACTCAGCTATTAAAAACAAGGAAATCCTGAACTTCATATGCAAATGGATGGAACTAAAAATGATCATTCTGAGTGAGTTAACCCAGACCCAGAAAGACTCTCATGGTATATACTCACTTATAATTGGACACTAGCCCAAAAGGGATGTCCAGTGAAAGTCTTCACTTAACCAGGAGATCGGGATAGATGCAGGGACTTCCTATTGGGACTCTAGGTGAGGGAAAAATGGGAGAATTGGGAAATAGAAGGATCCAGAGGGTCCTAGAAACCTACAAGAAGAACATCATGACATGCAGATCTGGATCCAGGGGGGTCTGCTCAACCTATTGCACCAACCAAAGACAATACATGCAGTAAATATTGAACCCCTACTCAGACCTAGCCAATGGACAGGACATTCACCACAGTTGTGTGGAGGGCGGGGACTGACTCTGACATGAACTCTGGTGCCCCATATTTTATCACTTCCCCTTGGTGAGGAGGCCTGGTGACACTCAGAGATAAGCAGGCTACCAGGATGGGACTTGATAGGCTGTGACCATTTAGTGGGGGAGGAGGTCCCCCTTGGTCACAGACCTAGGGGAGGGGAATAGGGTGAAAGAAGGAGGGAGGGAGGAATGGGAGGATACAAGGGATGGGATAACAATTGAGATATAATCTGAATAAATTAAAACAACCAAACAAAACAGAGGGACATCAGTCTGATTCCCAAATACAAGCTGTAGTTCTAACCAGTCCGTATTTGTTCTCCGTTCAATAAATTTTCATCAATCTGAGTCTGGTGTTTGAGTGGTCAGTGTGCAGCAATTCCTGAACCCATAACAATCTGACAAATGGGAGTATATTGAGTACTAAAATCAAATGGGAGAAAGAGAGTTGATTGACACTGCCTAAGCTATAATTACATGCTGTTTTGTAATCCATACAGCACTGACTGTGAGAGTACTTTTAAAGTATATAATCCTTTAACTATTGCTATTGTCTTCATTTATTTAGCACAATGCCCTCCTGAGGCACCCAGCCTGTCCTCAACAAGTGAGCATCTAGATTATTTTAAAAGTTAGGCCACCAGCCGAGTGTGGTGTTGCAAGCCTTTAATTCCAGCCCTTGGGAGGCACAAAAACCACCCAGCTGATCTTCCTCCTCAGCTGTCATCCCACAAGAAGGAATCCTCTTTCCTCATACCATTTTTCAAAACCTCTCAACCTGAGAGAACAGAAATCAGTGGGGGAGTATCTCTGGGACAGAGGAGGCCCTGGGGAGTCTATTGGGGGTGACCCTAGATGAGATTCCTTAAGAGCAGGGGACATGGAGCCCGCTCTGTAGCCAGGTGGGACTTCAGTGGATGCAGGACGGCACCAACCCATCCATAAAACCTGCAACCCAAAATTTGTCTTGCCTACAAGACGTGTAGGGATAAAGATGGAGTAGGGTGCCAGAGTCCAGCTTCAGATGAGGGTCAGGCCCTGAGGAAGGGTGAATGTAAGAGTGAGGAGGGAAGAAAGAAAGACTCAGACGCAGGACACCACTCAATTACTTTTGATGAGAGACAGGACAGAGAGGAAGCCTTAGTGGCTTTACTTGCTCTGACAACTTGTGTCTCTTGTAAGCTTTATTTATACACAAAATCATTTCCTTAAAAGCTTTAATCATTGATTACACAGCTTGAGATATTTTTTGGTTACATAAGTATATTAGGAACAAGGGGAACAAAACAAGCAAGCAACAAATTTTCTGAGAACTAAAAATTAACTTTAGGATAAAATCAGTTTTCTTTTTCTTTCTTTCTTTCTTTTTTTTTTTTTCAAGACAGGGTCTCTCTGTGTAGCCTTGGCTGTCCTAGACTCACTTTGTAGACCAGGCTGGCCTCGAACTCACAGCGATCCACTAGCCTCTGCCTCCTGAGTGCTGGGATTAAAGGTGTGTGCCACCACCACCTGGGAAAATCAGTTTTCTTTTAACTTAAAACGTTCTTCCTTATGATTGGTACTGTAAAGCGTTGTGGTTACAAAAGATGTTAAACAAAGTGATTCTATTTGATTTTGTTTTAAGGTGGCATATAGTTAATAAATCAAAGATCAATCTGATACCCTAAACTTGTCTTCCTGATCCTTAGTTGAGCCTTTCTTTTCCTTTTTTATATTTAAAATAAAACTATCATTTAAAAATATTATGTAGCCGTTTTACTTAGCGACAGCCTGTCCTTTTGTCTTTCCAAAACATCAGGAAGGTCCTGGCCTGTCAAGTTTGTTCAAAAGGGCAGGCAGTTCACTGGGCCAACATGCCTGTCTCAGTGACTTTGTCTTGAACTCCTGTATCAATACAATTTCTATCTTTACTGTAGTTTTGTAAAGAATAGAAAACTATTAGGACTTTTGGACTGTTTCCAATGTCTTCCTTTAACCTCATCACGAACTTTTGCTTCAATATAGTTTCTATCTTTACTATAATCCTGTGAAGGAACATTAGAATTTTAAAACTGTTTTCTTTTGTTTTTAAGCAGGTACCAAGGTCTGTTGATAATGGCATGATCAAAATCTCTTTCTTTCTAAACTAGGTCCTAGTTTCTGAAGCTGAGCATAAAGACCTAGTGATTTTAATTACAGTGTGTCAGCTTTCAACATTCCCCTAAATATTTCTTCTTTATTAATTCTTCTAAAAATCCTCTGTCATTTACCAAAATCATTTATTAGTAATCTAACAATGAATCTGAATAAATTATATGAAAGACTCAATTTTCTGCATAGCTGTATGTTCCCAGGGAATCACCAATAACTTTATTAGTTTTTATTAGCATCAGCTTTTACTATTTTCCAATTCTAGCCTTTGGAGAGAAGCCTCTAACAGTGAGGAATTTCCACAGTAAAGGGTCAATCCAAGGCATCCAGGCAGGCCTTAAGGGCACCTGGTTGTTGGGGCACTGGAATTTTGTCAAGCAGTGCCATCAGGGTGCATGGCAGAGGCGCTGAGTGGTCAGGCACTGGAACTTTGTCAAGCAGTGCCCCCAGAATTCTTGGCTTTACCAGGAGAAGCTGGGTGTGGTGGTGCATGCCTTTAATCCCAGCAGATCCATGTGAGTTTGAGGACAGTCTGGTCAACAAAGTGAGTCCAGGACAACCAAGGCTACATAGAGAAACCCTGTCTTGAAAAACCAAAAACCAAAAACCAAAAACCAAAAACCAAAAAGACAGAGTAGAGATTGGGGGAATGGCGAACCAATAACCAGCTCAACTTTAGACCCACCCCTGGGAGAGAGCCAACCCCTGACACTACTAACGATGCTCTGCTCTGCTTGCAGACAGGAGCTTAGCATAACTGCCTTCTGAGAGGCTTCACCCAGCAGCTGATGGAAACAGATACAGAGACCTTAGGTTGAGCTCAGGGAGTTTTCTGGAAGAGTGGGAGGAAACTGGAAGGGTCAAAGACACCACAAGAAGAGTTACAGAGAGTTGGGGTGGTGGCTCATGCCTTTAATCCCAGCACTTGGGAGGCAGAGGCAGGCGGATCACTGTGAGTTCGAGGCCAGCCTGGTCTACAAAGTGAGTCTAGGACAGCCAAGGCTACACAGAGAAACCCTGTTTCGTAAAACCAAACCAGACCAAACCAAACCAACAAAACAAAACAAAACAAAACACTTTGCATTCTGTACCTTGCACTGTTTCATTCAAGTCGGTAACTCAAAAATGACAATGCTATTGCTTTGCATTCTGTACTTAGTACTGTGTATGCCTGATTACTTACTGACTCCCTTGAATCTACTCTATGGGAAATGTAGCAACAAAACACTCCCTGTTTCAAAAAAATGTGTATAAAAATCTAGACTGCTTGCCTGCAAAAATACACTCAGATTCAAACTTCCTCTGGGTTTGACTCTGTTTGTCACCGCCGAATCCTTGCCCACCAACACTGCCAGAACTCCCGTTCCCAAGGACCTATACCCACCTGAGACGGTCCATGGCAATAAGACCCACTTTAATCTAGGCCATAGCTCCTGGTGGCAGCCTGCATACATAAAGGCCATTGAAGATGGGAGCTCTTTCTCTTTGTCTGCTTGCCCTAGCTCTGACTAGAAAGTTCATCCCCCCCAGCATGAGAGCCCACTGCTTCAGAGTTCTCCCGTGTACTGGAGACAAGCTGAGACATGGAGCCACAGCCACATGGAGTGAACACTTACTGGATTTGTTGTTTTAAAGCAAAATCCCAAATGTTCAATTTTACCAAAACAGACCCAGAAGCCAGATGCTGGGGCAAATGCCTGCTAGCTGAGAGAGGCAGAGAGAGCACCCAGCTGATCTTCCTATTTTTTAAAAAAGAGATTTATTTACTTATTATGTATACAGTGCTGTGCCTGCATATGCACATGCAGGCAAGAAGAGGGCATGATATCTCATTTCAGATGGTTGTAGGCCACCATGTGGTTGCTGGGAATTGAACTCAGGACCTCAGGAAGAACAGTCAGTGCTGAGCCATCTCTGCAGTCCCTGACAATCCTACTGAGCAGGTGTCTCAGAAGGAGAAAGCCCCTCCTTCTCCTTCATGCTGTCTTAAAAACCCTTCCCGCTGAAAGTCCCTCCTTTCTACTTCCTGTGCATCTCTAGCCATCCTCTGACTTCCTCTCAGTCTCTCTGACTTCCTCTCAGGTTTTGTCCTGTGTTCACTCCATGTCATCTGGTTGCTTGCTCTGCCTCTTGACCTATTTAGTCCTGCTTACAGAAAGCTATTGGGTTGAAGGCGTGTGTGTGCTAGGGCTGAGGCACACCACACTAGAAACAGATTCTTCCAGGCCACAGTCTCAGGGTTCACAGTGTGATGAAATAGCCTTCAACACTGAATCCTCAACTTTCCGTTGTAGACCGTGATTGTTGGACTGGTTGGACCACAGCCTGTGAGCCATTCCAATAAACCCTCTCTCTGCATACAGAGATCAATTCTATCAGTTCTGCTCATGCGGAGAGTCTTTAATAATACAGCTGTGTGTGTGTGTGTGTGTGTGTGTGTGTGTGTGTGTGTGTGTGTTTCCCTCCGGTGAAAATGAGCCTGCTAAGAATATTGCTCCACAGGGTTTGCCATGTTAGCTGCTTTTCTCTCAGGTGAAAAGTACCTCAAGTGTACCTGAACCCAGCACGAAGTCCCAAAACAAATACTTGTTTCCTAAAGTCTCTCTTGAATTGTTAATTTTTGTAGACACCCTTCCACTTGTAGGGCAGCTTGGTAATCCCCAGCCAGTTGAGGAGTGGGCTATGCAAGCTATCCACCTTGATTCCAGGAGGAAGAAGGGGAGGTTCCTCCTGAGTGCTGTGAGGGGAGCTCAGGCAAGCTCTGCAGTCCTGGCTTGGGGAGCTCAGGGTCCCTGGCCACAAAGGGGAGGAGCAGGCAGCAGAGGGTCCAGGGGCAGAGTGTTGGGTGGTCCCTGGGACTAGGTGGGAAGATAGACACGTAGGCTATAGGAGGACAAGCCAGGAGTGAAACTAAAATGTCAATCTCTGCAGACATGGAAAAGGTCTGGCCCTACTGGAAGCCCAGGTCAGGAACTTCAGTGTCCCTTCAGTATACTCTAACCCTAAATCAAGTTTTCATGTCAATCAAGACTCACTGGCCAATCAGAGCCTCCAGGCGTTCGTGGGGGGTCGAGGAGGAGTGTTCTTCCGGGTGCGTTGCTGCAGGTTCAGCTCACATGTTGATCAGTTTTGAATGCTTCAGTGTGGTGTGGTGTGAGCAGTGGTGCTGGACGCTGAGACGGGAGCCCAGGGAAACTGGGCCATGACATGGTGAGCTCAGGGTCACTACCCACAGCGGGCTGGAGCAGGCGGCTGAGCAGTGCGAGCTGGTGTGGTGGGTCTTTCCCAGGGTTAGGTGGGAAGCCGCGGCCACCTATGAGGAACCTTTTAGTCCGAAATCACTCCCTGGTCCTGGCGGTCGAATCTGAACAACTTCGCTATCGGGAGCTGCATCTGCACACAGCATTTGCAGCAAGGGCTGGCGTGTAGAACCATCCTCGGCAAGATGCCAACCTCGGAGAGCCCTGGTTTCTCTAGTATTTACTACAAGACGCATTTGGAGGTAATTTTGCGGAGGCTGTGAAAGGCATCTCCTATGATGGTGGTGTAGCACTCCAATAGAAAGCTGAGATGTAGAAGGGTAGAATTGGTGGTGTAAAGGATTTAGGAACGCTTAGGAAACAGTAAGCTGCCCAAGTAGAATTTAGCGAGGGAGGACTGCCTCTAAAACACCCCGCAGAGAAGTAGGATGCTAGCCACGCCTCTTAGAGATTAGGATGCTAGGCTACACGTGTTGGCAAGATGTTCTGTTCTTCTGGCTCCTTCTGTCCTCACCTGTGTCTGTCTGGTTCATTCTCTCGCCAACCTCTTTGTAAAATTCTTCCAGTAAAACTGCCTGTGAATTCCACAAACTGAACTCCACTGCCTCTCATTGATTCAACCGACTTTCCTAGAGCAGAGCTCTGCATGCCTCCGTCTCTTGAGTGGTGGAATTAAAGGTGTGAGCCCCTACACCTGGACCTAAACTTTTCTTTACCTGAAACTTGCGCTTTACCAGGCTGCCCTGAAATGCGGAGATCTGCTTGCCTTCACCCCCTGGGGTTAAATAAAGGTCTGTATTCCGGTTGAGCCACACAGACCTAGAAGGTCTTTGGATGCGTGATCTCTTGCCAGAGCAGCCATGTCTTGAATTAAAATTCCTCTACATTAAGTTCCAGTTTTCTTTGTGGGGGGAAAAAAAGGTTTTTACCACATGGGCACATGTACACCAGTTGAAAACTCTTTGAGAAGGAAAAGCATGGTTGTGTAGAAGGGTGGCCTGATGAAGCTAGGCTTTTCCATGAGGCCCTCCTATATGGAAAATGACCTAGCTCTCTCGAAAACCCAGGAGCATGCTTGGCAGAGCCAAGAGCAGCCTGGAACCTAGGCCTTGGGACCTTTCCCTTGTACCCCAACGTAATGAGAATAAAATGGAGCTGTTTCTCTAAAGCCAGGAATATGTTTGCAAGAGCTGGTAATGGTGTGGGGCCAGGGCCTTTGGGGAGGGGTTGTTCCAGATGCTGAGAACCCAACCCTTCCCACTACATGGAGCTGTGGTGATGAGTCCCAAGTCCACTGTGAGCCTGGTCAGTAATATTCTTGTATATCTTGTGTTCCCCGTGTGCAGCATTTTTTTTATTATACGCCTGCGTTTCTCCCATTGTATGATAGTTTCTGGTGACTTCGTAGATGTCTCCCATTTCTTTATTTTAACCTTCTAAGCAGTATACAAGATGCTGTTGTTGTTGTTGTTGTTGTTGTTGTTATTATTATTATTATTATTATTATTATTATTATTATTATTATTTTGGTATATTTTTAGGGACAGGGTTTCTCTTGTAGTCCTGGCTGTCCTGGACTCTTTGTAATCCAGGTTGGCCCCAAACCTGCCCCTGCCTCCTGAGTGCTGGGATTAAAGGGGAGTGCCACCATACTTGCTTTTTCGAGATGCTGTTTTTAAGAGGCTTACTTGGCATACACATAGCTTGTGCAGCACAGCCCCCCCCCAGCTTCCCTCCCCCCACTGTCTGCATTTTCTTTTCCTCCATTGGTCCATCCACTATGCAAGTAGAGGAGGCTCTGCCAGTGAAGAGTGCTGCTACTTAAGAAATAATTTTGAGCTTAGTCTACAAGGAAGGGTCTAAGGCAGCCAGGGCTGTTTACACAGAGAAACCTGTCTTGCGGGGGGAAAAATAGAAAAAAAGAAGTAATTCTGGCAATATCTTTGGTGTGTAAATATTTAAATTGTTCAAAAACATAACCTGGGTCCTGAGCCTAAAATTAGCGTAAGGGTGACAAGGTGAGTTTGTAATTTCCCAGCATGTGTTAATTAATTTACGCCTGTGAATGGAAACAGACCGGGTTGGTGGGTGTACAATTTGGGTAGGTTACCTTCAGCCAGTGAATATGAAATTTCCAATTTGGGACTGTACTATGTAGATCTGTGCAATCCTCATTGACACAGTTAAGTCAGGTCAGAAATTTGAGAGCCAAGCTGTTGGGTGTAGCTGTGTGTGTCAGGCTCCGTACAGACCTCAGCCCCTGACACTACACCTAGAGAGAAGGTGTAACAGTGTCTCAATAATGTCATTGCTAACAAGGAAGGGCAAGTATATCTTTCTTTTTTAAAAAGCCAATTGTTAGTGGTACTCTTTGTATTTAATTTTCCTTATGTATCACTGTTCTAATCTCTCTCCCTCTCTTCCTCTCCCCATGTCCTTCTCCCTCTCTCTCTCTCTCTCTCTCTCTCTCTCTCTCCCTCTCTCCCTCTTCCCTCTCCCCTCTCCTCTCTCTCTCTCCCCACCCCCACTCTCCTCTCCCCTCACTCTGGTTGTTTTGAGACAGGGTTTCTCTGTATACCCTTGGCTGTCTTGGACTTGCTTTGTAAATCAGGCGCTCCTCAACAGTCTGCCTACCTCTGCCTCCTAGAATGTTGGGAATACAGGTGTATGCCTCTGCACCCAGTTTTATGTCTCATCTCTTAATTGTTTCCGTTCTCCAGAATTTCTGTGTCATTAAGAGTTTCATTCTAGAGCCAGTGTCTTGGCTCAGGCGTTTGATACCAGTACTCCAGAGGCAGAGGCAGTCAGATTTCTGTGAGTTCGAGGCCAGCCTGGTCTACAAAGCGAGTCCAGGACAGCCAAGGCTACACAGAAAAACTATCTTAAAAAAAAAAAAAATCTCAGCCCGCTGTAGGCAGAGGCAGAGGCAGGCAGATCATTGAATTGGAGATCAGCTTGGTCTACAAAGTGAATCCAGGACAGTCAGGGCTTACAGAGAAACCCTGTCTCCTGAGGGGAGGTGGGGTGGATTTCATTTCAGAGCCAGGTGTGGTAGCACAGGCCTTTAATCCCAGCACTCAGGGTAGGGGGTGTATGTGGGGAAATCTTTGTGAGTTTGAGGCCAGCCTGGTCTACAAAGTGAGTTCCAGGACAGCCAAGGCTACATACTGAAACCCTGTTTTGAGGAATCAAACACAAAACACAAAACAAAAAAGGGCTGAGCATAGTGCTGCCTGCCTCAGAGTCAGATTGCTGTGAGCTTGAGGCCAGTCTAGTGTACAAAGTGTAGCCAAGGCTACACAGAGAAATCCTGTCTCAAAAAAACCCAACCAACCAATTTCGTTCCCTTTCTTCTTCTTTTTCTTCTTCTTCTTCTTCTTCTTCTTCTTCTTCTTCTTCTTCTTCTTCTTCCTCTTCCTCTTCTTCTTCTTCTCCTCCTCCTCCTTCTCGTTTTTTTTTTTTTTGAGACAGGGTTTCTCTGTGTAGCCTTGGCTGTCCTGGACTCACTTTGTAGACCAGGCTGGCCTCAATTCAGTGGCCCACCTGCCTCTGCCACCCTAGGGTTGGGATTAAAGGCGTGTGCCACCACACCCAGCTTCATTACGTTTTTTTCCCTAGTGCCTGCTTATTTGTTTCTGTTTAGACCAGTGTCTCCTGAAGCTAGCCTTTCTACATGTTGTGGAGTTAAGACTGGCTTTGAAGCCGAGTATGGTGTCGCATGCCTTTCATCCCAGTACTTGGGAGGCAGAGGCAGGCAGATCACTGTGAGTTCAAGGCCAGCCTGGTCTATAAAGCTAGTCCAGGACAGCCAAGGCTACAAAGAGAAACCCTGTCTGGAAAAACCCAAAACAAACAAACAAACAAAAAACAACAAAAACAAACAAACAAACAAAAAGACTGGTTTTGAACGGAAATCCTGTCTCTGGGGCCCAGTGCCTGCAGGACAATGCTGCATCTCCTTTTAGGCTGAGCCCTGCCCTGTCTGATCAGTTTAAAGGAAAAGTGACCAGTGAATGGGGCTCCTTCAACGTCCCTGGATCTTGTGGGGGAATCACAAATAAAGAGGGACCTGTGTAAAAACTGGGTTCACTGCCCAGCTTTGAAGCAGGTGGAGTCAGCACCAGCATGGAGAGGGATGGCGGGCAGGGGTGGCATGTGGGTGGGAAAGGACGTTAAGAGCTTTCCTGCTTTGACAGTAGTTAGCATTACAGTGAGTCCTAAGGTGTTCATTCCCAGGATTTCTGTTTTTGGTTTTTCAAGACAGGGTTTCTCTGTGTAATATGCCTGCCTGTCCTAGACTGACTTTATAGACCAGACTGGCCTCAAACTCACAGAGATCCACCTGCCTCTGCCTCTCGAGTGCTGGGATTAAAGGTGTGCACCACCACGCCTGGCTAGGATGATGTATTTTAACACTTGTATTTAACACTTTGTGGCTTTCTTTAAAGAGGTTATGGAAGCCTTGTAGTTGGAGCTTTTCTAGATTACTTACTGGGGACTGGACTTGAGTATCTATAGACTCAACCCATTTCCCGTTCTTGGTTTCTACTGTGTCTTGGTTGAAATGGATATGTCAGCTTCCATCTTGTGCTGTCATGCCTTCCCCATTATAGACTCTATCCCCAAATCACGTAAGATACAGGAAAAGCAGTTCTTATGCAAAGCTGAGCTATTTTGCTAGCCTTGTATACATGCTTGTTTTGTTTTGTTTTTAAAATTTTCCACTAGTTTTGTTTTTGCTTTTGAAGACAAAGTTTCTCTGTGTAGTCCTGACTGTCCCGAAAGTAGTTGTGTAGACCAATTGGGCCTTGACCTTAAAAGATCCATCTGACACTGGCTTGTAGAGGAATGTCTTGAGTGGATGTAACAACTGTCAATAAAGTGCTCTTTAACCAATCAGCTGGGCAGAAGGACAGGAAGTGGAAGGTGAGACTTCCTGCAGAGGGAGAGGAGCCAAGGATTGACAGATGACACTGGAGGGAGGATTGTTGAGAGTTGATGGCAGAAGGAGCAAAGTCTCTGAGGATCAGATTGGCAAGTGCTTGGGATATATGTATGTTATGAGGTTTAAAGTAGCTTATTTTAATTTATGAGTAGATTAGTTTAGATTCTGCCCAGCATAGTGCTTGCCGGTTTAAAATACCCTTCAGTTTTTCTCTGTCAGTTATTGGCTTCCTAGGCTGAACTGATATAATTTATTGTAAAACTGTCTCCATGTGCTGGGGTTAGAGGTGGGACAACGTGCCTGGCTATTTTTGCTTTTATAGCATTGGCTGGTGGGCCTAGAATGTAGGTTTCTGCACATGTCAAGCATATGCTCTTGTCTGGAGCTTCACCCACATGTTGAATTTTGAAGTTTGGCAGAAAATATGTTCTGTTTGTAACGATGGCATGTAATCATGACATTACTACTGCCGGAGCTTTCTGAGTCAGTGACTTGCTGGTGCCTGACATTCTTCTTACCTGCTCTGTTTGTTTTGAATGCTTCTGCGTGACTGTGAGTATTTTACCTCAATGTGTGAATATTTACCTCATGTGTGGCTAGTTCTCCAGTGGTGAGAATGTGGCCTCAGAACTCCTGAATTAGAGTAATGGATAGGTGTTATTCCCCAGGTAAGCACTGGCAATTGATCCCAACTATTTCCAAGACCAGCAGGAGGTCTTCACTGCTGAGCCGTCTCTCCTGCCCCATGTTGCTCATTTATGATCAACATTTACATTGCTAATATTTTTATTTATCTATTTATATCTGTTTAAGCATGTATTCTCTTTTAGGACGATCTGATGTTGCATTTTACTTGGGACACTTCAGTTCTGTAATATGAATATAGAACTAGAGTAAATGTATAATTCTTTGTAAGAACTTCTGTTAAAGCCTCTGAATTCTTTCTGGCTTTTTTACTTGTTTGTTTGATTCTTGCAGGGGAGTCCAGGGTCTTTATCTGTACCTCTGGAAGTTTTTATATGTCCTGGAACCTGCTGCACAGTTCAGACTGGCATCCAATTCAGTGAGGTCCACCTGCCTCTGCTTCCTGAGTGCTGGGCTGACAGACATGAGCCAATACTGTTTGTTACTGTCCATACAGTTTCTGTGCTCTGTGCCCACTACCGTTTGTCTCTTTGGTTGTCTCCCTCTTTGTGCCTGTTGTTGAGCATTTCTCTTGCAAATCTTTATCCTTCTCAAAGGGTGCAGGAGCGACAGGCTGAACTCACTACTCAGTTTCCTTCTGAAATGACCTGGTGATTGCAGTCAAGCCTGTGTGTCAGGGAGTAAGTGGGGCAAGCCCCAGAGTTGTGTGACCATATTGTATGACCATGAAGTAAGTATTTGCGGTGCTGTCAGCATCATGCTCTCTCTCATCCACGTGTTGGCATGTTTTAGGGTGCAGTGACCTATGAAGACGTGCATGTGAAGTTCACTCAGGAAGAGTGGGCTTTGCTGGATCCTTCCCAGAAGAGTCTCTACAGAGATGTGATGCTGGAGACCTACAGGAACCTCACTGCTATAGGTAAAACTGTGAATTTACATTTGTGGTTTTTAATAAGGGGTCGGCCGTTACTTGGTTATTGGTCTCTTTTGTAATTTCAATTGAGAATGATGAAGAATAATGTGCATAAATCAGGCATGGTTTTAAGGTTCACTGAAGATAGTAACTTAAATTTTGCCTAATTCCTAATAATATATCACAAATTTTCTGGTACTATATTTCAGGCTACAGTTGGGAAGAACATGATATTGAAGAACATTGTCAAAGTTCTAGAAGATTTGGAAGGTAATTTTCTTTTTAAATTTTTTTTTAATTTTTATTTTTTCACATATACATTTATAGTATTACACATATATACAATAGATTACCTATAGCTAGAAGAACCATAATACGAACAGGAATTATATAGATGTTACCTTCTTAGTTTTTTGGCTATTTGTATTTGACAGCCTTGAAGAAAACATCTTTCTTGGTGCATCTAAATTTCTGAATGTAAGTCAATCTCCATCACATCTTGTCATTATCAACTAAAAACACCTATCTAGACTTAAAAACATCTTAACCCTTAAACAACTAAGCTTCATTGTAAAACTAGGCTACCTGGTCTTCAACTCCATCAGAGACGTGAGAAAGTATAAACTTGATTACTTGAGTCTGCTGGGAGTGCAGGGTAGTAGCTTTCCAAATGAGAAGATGACAGAGACAGTTTGCTACCTGAATAGTCACCCAAAGCTCTCTATAATGTTGGAGCATCTTCTTCAGCCTTCTGGTCCAATATATCTGACAGACATATTTGTGAGGCAGGAACTAGTGAGGAATTGCTTACCCTGTCTTGGCAGAGTTTGGTCCTCGACTCTGCCTGCATCCAAGCTTGCCCTTTTTAGGCAGAATTCTGTCTGTGGTAGAAATGAGGACATTTTGCCCAGTGGCATGTTTGCCGTATTGAAGCCATCTCCATAAAGAGGTTCTTTGATGCTCATCATCCTCTTTGAGGTAGGCTGAGTGTTTCTAGGAGTTAACCTGTCTCATTGTCACTGAATCTTTAAAATAATAAAAACACTTTTTAAAAAATTTATTTTTTTTTGGTTTTTCCAGACAGGGTTTCTCTGTGTAGCCTTGGCTGTCCTGGACTGATTTGTAGACCAGGCTAGCCTTGAACTCAAAGTGATCTGCCTGCCTCTGCTTCCCATATGCTGGGATTAACGGTGTACGCCACCATGCCCGGCAGTAAAAACTTATTTATTTATTTATTTATTGCTTTTTCGAGTCAGGGTTGTTCTGTGTAGTGTTGACTGTCCTGTACTCACTTTGACGACCAGCCTGGCCTCGAACTCCCAGCAATCCACCTGCCTTTGCCTCCCAAGTACTGGGATTAAAGGCTTGCGCCACCATCACCTGGCAATAAAAACATTTTAAAATGGCATATTCTGCATGTCTCTGAGGTTTTTGAAGACCTTATCTAACTATCCTACCTTATCTTTCTATAGAATCATATCTATCTGCTACACTAACATGTATTCCTGTGATAAAAGTAGACTAGCAATTGGCATGACCATGATTTGTTCAACTAAAAATTAACTTGTATAACTTATTTTTCCTAAACAGCTTGCAATAGCACTTTCAAAGCATTGGAAGTAAACTTGGCATTATACTTGTGTTATATGGGTACAATGCCTCATATTAGAGTAGAAACACATGCACACACTCATGTGTATGAAGAATAATCTTATATTTTAATTGTATACCACTGTATCTAGAATTAAACTTATTTTGCATATATATACAAAATTCTATACTAGTGAATTAAAAATAGCCTTTGGAGTGACAATTGAGGCAGTAAGTTGAGTAGATTCTTTTTGTTCTATCTTCCCTATATATTTCTACATTCCCCTTTCTTTCTTTTCAACCCCTTTCTCCAAACCTAAGAATGTAAGATAAAGGAAAAGAGAGAAATCACTGACTCTAACCTTGTTTTCTCTCTAAATAAGACCTATAATAACTTGTAACCAACTCCCATCGATAAAAACCTCCTATTGCCCAAGAAAGCAACCAAAAACCTACCTGACCCCCCTTAAAGGAAATGGGGTGTCATTCTCTTAAGGTTTCTTCCAGCTGATTT
The DNA here is from genome assembly GCF_964271855.1 of Acomys minous. Classification (NCBI taxonomy): domain Eukaryota; kingdom Metazoa; phylum Chordata; class Mammalia; order Rodentia; family Muridae; genus Acomys; species Acomys minous. The sequence goes on from NC_140484.1 coordinate 87,489,608, forward strand.
GGGATGAATAATATCTTTGTAGGGGCTCAAATAAAATTGGGGAAATACTGTGTTTTAAAATTATCTGTATTACCTGTATTATCAATAGGCCCGGCTAGTGATCAATCAAGACACACACACATGTTATATTTTAAAATAGCCTTAGTTAACCTGGGGCAGGGCAGACATCAATCCTCTAACCTAGTTTCCATAGTAGGGCCTCAGGCTTGGGATCCCTGTTACAATCCAGTGCCATCTGTTTCTAATAACTTATATCAAGCAACCTCCCATCTATAATCCCATATATTTGCTCATGTTCTTCATCTGGGCCGGATTCTCCATCCACGCCAGCCATGTGTTTCTCCTTCATCTAAACCATGGCAGCCTTCCTCTCTTCACTTCACATCTGTCTCCTTCTCCTCATGGTGGTCTTTCTTCTTTTTTTTCTTCCCAGAATTCCTCTCTCTCTAAGTCCCACCTATCTCCTTTGCCCTGCCTAGGTGGGATGGCTTTTTATTGAACAAAAGGTGGGGTCACACAGACAACAAACAGTAATTAACATCAAAATATATCAGACCATCCCCCAACAGGGAAATGCTTAAGCAAGCTAGGAATCACATTTTTTGATCCAGTTTCCAAATATTGAGAAATTCCAGGCTTAATTAGAGTCCTGTGTGGGACAGTCTGAAATGCTGGATCAGTTGGGATTATAAGCTTTCTTTCAAAGTGTCCTGGGAGCTTTCTTGTTCTGATGAGGAACAACAATTGAAGCCGTTGGTGGTGGAACATGAAGGATACAGGATGCCAGTATCCAGCATGCTGAGAGGAATACATCCTGTCAGGTCTGATCCAAAGTCAGTGTCCGGTTGCTTTGTTCTGAAAGCATATAATTTCTCAGAAGCAATATGCAGTCCTAAAATTGGAAGGTAATTTTCATGTGTGACCTGATACAAATATTTCGCTGAAGAAATGTGCTGTGGAAGTTTTAAAGAAAAACAACCGTGTAAGAAAAAAAAAAATACTGCTTTAGGTGTGTCGATGATTATTAAATTCTCCCAGCACCATGTACCTCCATGTCAGGTATCTGAGTTATGTCTGCAAAGCATTCCCCTAAGGAAGAAGACATGGGAACACTGCCTTAGCAGATAGCACCATCTGAATCATGGCCCCCCCAGAGCTAGGCTGTACAAATGCCAGTCTGCTTAGTCCACACCACTCAGGCACTGCCCAAGTATACATATAGAACAGGTGATGGGCATGTGTCCAAAGACTTCTAATAAACAAATAATCCACAGTAAAAGTGGTTTTACCTATGTACTTGTAGTAACGATGATAAGTTTAGGGAGGGGGCAGTTTATGAGAGTGAAGAGTGTTGTTGTGGAGAAAGCCTAATCCCTCCCCACGTGGTCACGAGGAACAGAAAGACAAACTGGGGGCAGTGTGGGCACCTGCCAGTTGTCATTCTTCTCTCAGTGGGCAGAGCGTGTGTCACAATGGATACAGGCGTGTGAGCACAGGGACACTGGAAGAAGCAACGCGCCTGTCTCTGCCCCAGCACAGTTGGAAGATGTGTAGGAGGCCCCACTTTGTGTAGATTTTGAGTGGGATATAAGTTTGCAGTAACTTGGCTTTCCTAACTGTACTGGGAATACATCTACAAACTCACACTGAAGAAAATCCCTGAGCACTAGCAATATAGAAAAAAAAAAGTTTTTTGTTTGTTTGTTTTTGTTTTGAGTTGTTTTGAGATGGTTTTTCTCTGCAGCCTTGGCTGTCCTGGACTCCCTTTGTAAACCAGGCTGGTCTGGAACTCAGCGTGATACTCCTGCCTCTGCCTGCCCAGCGCTGGGATTAAAGGCATGTGCCACCATATCTTACTTGAAGTGTAGAAAATTTTCTGACCCTAACCCTGGGTCACTTTGCAAATGTAGTATGACTCACACTATAGGAAAACTTATGAATGCAATGAGTGTGGTAAAGCTCTGGGTTCTTTTAGTAAATGTGAGCCGTGTAATAAATGTTTTTACCATCACAGGGAACTTCAGGGATGTAAAACAATCCATAATAAAGGGGAATACCATGAACTTAAACAAAGTGATAAAATCTTAAGATTTGATTCCTCTTTACAATTAGACCAAATTGTAAAATTATCGTACAGATTACAAGATTCATCAATGCAATAAATGTGGTAAAGGTTTCACATGTGCCAATTATGTTTGCAGGCGTGAAAGCTGTCGTACTGGAGAGAAACCTGATGAATATACTGAAGGTGATAAAGCCTTGACATATCCCAGTCACCCTCAAAGGCATGAAATAATTCATACTGGAGAGAAACCCTATGAAGTTACTCACTGCATGGAAGGCTTTGTGCATCACAGTAGTATCCAAATATGGAAAAGAAAACAATCTGGACAGAAACCCTATGAATGTAATCTATGTGAGAAATCCTTTTCACAATACAGTCATCTGCAGAGGCATAAAAGAACACATACCGGAGAGAAACCTTACAAATGTAATCAATGTGATAAAGCATTTTCACAAGCCAATGGTTTCCAAATACATAAAAGAACACATACTGGAGAGAGACCCTATGGATGCAATCAATGTGGGAAAGCCTTTGCATATAATGGTCTTCTTCAAATACATAAAAGAACACACACTGGAGAGAAGCCCTTTGAATGTAATCAATGTGATAAAACCTATTCGCAATACAGTCATCTCTACAGACATAAAAGAACACATACCGGAGAAAAACCCTACAGATGTAAGCAGTGTGGTAAAGCCTTTATACAACAGAGTCATCTTAAAAGGCACGAAAGAATTCATACTAAAAAGAAACCCTAGGAAAGTATTCAGTATGGTGAAGCCTTTGCGTGTCACAGTCGTCTCTGAATACATAAAATGACACATTCTGGAGAGAAACCCTATGAATGTAACCTATGGTGTACAACTTTACATTTCTGGTAGTGACCAGAACCAGATCGGCAGTGATTTTTGCAATGCTACAATCTGTTGTATGTTTTAGGTCTTCGAATACATAAAAGAACACATACTGGAGAGAAACCCTATGAGTGTAACCAGTGTGATAAAGGTTTTGTACAACACAATCATCTCAAAAGTCATGGAAGAGCTGGGCGTGGTGGTGGAGGCCTGTAATCCCAGTACTCAGGGAGGCAGAGGCAGGCTGATCTTGGAGTTCTGGACAACCTGGCCTACAAAGCTTGTCCAGGACAGAGAGACCGTGTCTTAAAAAAAAAAGTCATGGAAGAAATCATACTGGGAAGAAACCTTATGAATGTATTTAATATGTTGAAGCCTTTGTACATTTCTGTAGTCTTCATCATTATGAGAGAATTTATACTGGACAGAAACCCTTTGAATGTAAGCAATGGCAATGTGGTAAAGCCTTTGCCTATCACAGTTATCACCAAATGCAGAAAAGAGCACATACTAGAAAAAAAAAAAAACCTTGTTGGATGTGGTGGTGCATGACTTTAATCCCAGGAGACAGGCAGGTGGATCTCTTGAGTTCAAGGCCAGCCTGGTGTACAAAGTGAGTCTAGGACAGCCAAGCTGTTACATAGAGAAATCCTGTCTTGAAAAACCAAACAAACAAACCAAAAAACAAAAAAACCCCAAAACAAACAAAACAAAACAAAAAAACAAAAAACAAAAAACACCAAAAAAAAAAAAAAAGAAAAAAAGAAAAAAAAAAGAAAAAAAAGAAAAAGAAATCTTTGGATGTACACTATATGGTAAAGCCTTGTGCTCTGGAGTCTACCTGGATCCAATACAACTCAAACACCAGGTCAGTGAGGATGACAAGGATTTATTGTAATCAAATCACTACTCATCAGGGCTGTAGAACAGACTGAGGAAGTGAACTCCAACCTCTCTACCCATAAGCCAGAATGTTATTGAGATTTTAAACTTGAAAACCACAAACATCTGTGCCAAATTATAGGTACATGTTTCCACCAATCAGGATTAAGGGGTAGGAGCTTTCCTTATATTGTTGAATTGTGTCAACTGATAAAGAATGTAAGTTCTACAGTGTAACCAATCCAAGTTCTACAATGTAACCAATCCAATCTGCTTTGTTGTTTTGTGACTAGGAACAGTCATTATGTGTTGGGACTAACAGAAGCTGTGGCTAGGCACAGTTACTATGTTTTAATGCTACATGTGATGCTTTAAAAATTTGTTGGAAGATGGGTACAAGCAACAAAACAGCATAACCAGAGGACTAATAAGGGGTAGGGCAGGAACACAAGGTATTGTTGGACCAACTGATCACTAGGTGGTTGAACTCTTGAGAGCAAGTTTGAGTTTGAGAGCTTTTCTCAAACAATTGATATATTTGCACAGAAACATTCCCGGTGCTATGGAAGTCCGCCCATGTTTAGGTCTAATGCTGTCCTGTTTTGGGTCAGGGCCCCAGGAGGTATTCAGGCCAGTCAGTTTGTGGAAGCCATTGCCTGGATTATCCTGTCTGGAAGATGGCTGCTGTCACAGTCCTGGCTGATCAAGGGGGATCATATATTCAGGGAGGGACAGCTCTGATCTCTGTCTGGTTTGTAGTAGTTTCCTCTTCCTTGTAGACATAGGCCTGTGAAATAGTTACACAGGGGTGCAGAGTCTGTCAGGGGATATCTGTGCAGGAGGTTAAGTGCACAGGTAAGCCAGTAAGACTTTGATGGGCAGTGTGTCCTGCAGAGGGGATAGAGTAGATGTCTCATTAAAATGGGGACAATCCTGAAGGTGTGCACGGGTGTCATTTCTTCTGGCTGGGGTTATCACAGAGGTGTTTGTGGGCCCTGCAGAAAGCAGGCTGCAGGTGTTAGAGGAATCTCCATCCTGGTCCAGCATCCCTCATCAGTTATCCCACCTGCTCAAAGTACCCGAGGAGTGAAACGCCATGCTCATTATGTGACCTTGTAAAAAGATTGTCTGTGTGTCCTGGTAACCATTTTGAAACTGACTGGTCCATAAGTGTTAGAAGCCAAGTTTGGAGTTAACTGTGCATTCACGAAGGGAATCTATCAGTCTGGAGTTTTTTGTTTTGGTTTGGTTTTTTCGAGACAGGGTCTTTCTCTGTGTTAGTCTTGGCCATCCCTAACTCACTTTGTAGACCAGGCTGGCCTTGAACTCACAGTGATCTGCCTGCCTCTGCCTCCCAAGAGCTGGGATTAAAGGCGTGCGCCACCACCTCTTACATATATAAAGGCCATTGAAGATGGGAGCTCTTTCTGTCTTCTGCTTGCCCTAGCTCTGGCTAGAAAGTTAATTGCATGGAGCCACAGCCACATGGAGTGAACCCTTACTAGATTTGTTGTTTTTATGCAAAATCCCAAACATTTGATTTTTACCAATGTAGACTCAGGAGCCAGATGCTGGGGTAAATGCCTGCTAGCTGCGAGAGGCAGAGAAATCACCTTGCTGATCTTCCTATTTCTTAAAAAGAGATTTATTTGTTTATTATGTATACAGTGCCGTGCCTGCATGTACACATGCAGGCCAGAAGAGGGCATGATATCTCATTTCAGATGGTTGTAGGCCACCATGTGGTTGCTGGGAATTGAACTCAGGACCTCAGGAAGAACAGTCAGTGCTGAGCCATCTCTGCAGTCCCTGACAATCCTACTGAGCAGGTGTCTCAGAAGGAGAAAGCCCCTCCTCCTCCTTCATGCTGTCTTAAAAACCCTTCCCGCTGAAAGTCCCTCCTTTCTACTTCCTGTGCATCTCTAGCCATCCTCTGACTTCCTCTCAGTCTCTCTGACTTCCTCTCAGGTTTTGTCCTGTGTTCACTCCATGTCATCTGGTTGCTTGCTCTGCCTCTTGACCTATTTAGTCCTGCTTACAGAAAGCTATTGGGTTGAAGGTGTGTGTGCTAGGGCCAAGGCACACCACACTAGAAACAGATTCTTCCAGGCCACAGTCTCAGGGTTCACAGTGTGATGAAATAGCCTTCAACACTGAATCTTCAACTTTCCGTTGTAGACCATGATTGTTGGACTGGTTGGACCACAGCCTGTGAGCCATTCCAATAAACCCTCTCTCTGCATACAGAGATCAATTCTATCAGTTCTGCTCCTGCGGAGAATCTTTAATAATACAGCTGTGTGTGTGTGTGTGTGTGTGTTTCCCTCCGGTGAAGATGAGCCTGCTAAGAATATTGCTCCACAGGGTTTGCCAAGTTAGCTGCTTTTCTCTCAGGTGAAAAGTACCTCAAGTGTACCTGAACCCAGCACGAAGTCCCAAAACAAATACTTGTTTCCTAAAATCTCTTCTTGAATTGTTAATTTTTGTAGACACCCTTCCACTTGTAGGGCAGCTTGGTAATCCCCAGCCAGTTGAGGAGTGGGCTATGCAAGCTATCCACCTTGACTCCAGGAGGAAGAAGGGGAGGTTCCTCCTGAGTGCTGTGAGGGGAGCTCAGGCAAGCTCTGCAGTCCTGACTTGGGGAGCTCAGGGTCCCTGGCCACAAAGGGGAGGAGCAGGCAGCAGAGGGTCCAGGGGCGGTGTTGGGTGGTCCCTGGGACTAGGTGGGAAGATAGACACGTAGGCTATAGGAGGACAAGCCAGGAGTGAAACTAAAATGTCAATCTCTGCAGACATGGAAAAGGTGTGGCCCTACTGGAAGCCCAGGTCAGGAACTGTACTGTGCTGTGTCCCTTCAGTACATTCTAACCCTAAGGGAGGTGAGGAGTTGCTCAAGTCAATCAAGACTCACTGGCCAATCAGAGCCTCCAGGCGTTCCTGGCGGGGGAGGGGGTCGAGGAGGAGTGTTCTTCCGGGTGCCTTGCGGGCAGGTTCAGCTAGCTGTGAGGATGCTTCTGCGTGGTGTGGTGTGAGCAGTGCTGCTGCGTGCTGAGAGGCAGCTCCGCGAAACTCCGAATCCATGACATGGTGAGCGCAACAGGCTGGAGCAGGCGGCTGAGCAGTGCGAGCTGGTGTGGTGGGTCTTTCCCAGGGTTAGGTGGAAAGCAGCGGCCACCTGTGAGGAACCTTTTAGTCCTAGTCACTCCCTGGACCCAGCGGTAGTCTGTGAACAGCTTCCCTGTAGGGGGCTGTGTCTGCACACAGCATTTGCAGCTGGGGCTTGTGTGTAGAACCATCCTCGTCAGGGTGCCAAACTCGAAGAGCCCTAGTTTCTCTAGTATCTTCTACAAGTTCTGTCCTTAGCATTTACCATTAGGTGTAAGAAGGATTTGGAGGTAATTTTGCGGAGGCTGTGAAAGGCATCTCATGTGATGGTGGTGTAGCACTCCAATAGTAAGCTGTGATGTAGAAGGGTAGAATTGGTGGTGTAAAGGATTTTGGAACACTTAGGAAACAGTAAGCTGCCCAAGTAGAATTTAGCGAGGGAGGACTGCCTCTAAAACACCCCGCAGAGAAGTAGGATGCTAGCCACGCCTCTTAGAGATTAGGATGCTAGGCTACACGTGTTGGCAAGATGTTCTATTCACCTGTGTCTAGTTCGCTCTCTTTGCAGCCTCTTTGTAAAATTCTCTCACTAAAACTGCCTGTGAATCAAGTCACTGATTCAACAGACCCTCCTAGAGCAGAGCTCTGCATGCCTCTGTCTCTGAGTGCTGGGATTGAAGGTGTGAGCCGCCAAACCCAGCCAGTTTGTGCTTTCTTTATTGCTCCTGTTTCCATATTTACATAAAACTGTCTTCCATGTTTCCTCCAATTGTATGATTCTATTTTCCTGGATTTCTTGAAGGGAGTTATGCATTTCCTCTTTAATGATCTCTGTTATCTTCATACAGATGATTTTCAGGTCCTTTTTTTTTTTTTAATGTCTTTAGCTGTGTTGGTATATTCAGGACATGCTATGGTAGGATAGCTGGCTCAGTTGGTGACATATTTCCCTGCCGTTATTGGTTCTGATCCTATGCTGGTACACAGGCATTTGGGTTTGGGGTGGTTATATGTCTAGGTCTGATTTCTGAATTTGTCCTATTTGTTCCTGAGTTTCTCTTTGCTCTCTGGATTTTCAGATTGTGTTGCCTGAGTGCTGCTTCTTTTACTGACCTGTTTGGCTGGTGTGTTCTAGAGGGAATGCTTGCTCGTGTTGGATTGGCTGGTGTGCTCTAGAGGGGGAATGCTTGCTCATGTTGGATTGGCTGGTGTGTTCTAGAGGGAATGCTTGCTCAGGTTGGAGCAAGGGGCTTCATTTTCTGTCTTGAGTTCCTCTGCTCACCTCCTCCAATGATGGGCAATGATCTGACAGAACCATCTAAAACGCCCTTCCATTCTCTGAGATGCTTTTGGTTAGAGGATTCAATCACAGCAGCAGAGTAGCAAGTTAGAACAACACATAGTATGGAAAGAGTGCTGCTGCTGCTGCTGCTGCACACAACCTGGAGTATCTCCTTCGGAGGAGTGTGGAACACGTCAGGGCTTGAGATGCAGAAGGCACAGAAAGCTGTTCACAAAGCTTGATCAGCTGCTCTTGTAGGACCCGGAAGAGCGGGGTGTTGAGAGTAATGCAGGTAGGACATGTTCAGGTCACAGGACTTCAGTGGAAAGCAGACACCATGAAAAGTTTACCTTTCTTACTCTGCCCATGCGCTGAGAAACTGTGTAAGGGATAACTCAAAAATAGCAGATTTCCTGGGTGGACTAGTGAATCCTTGGACCGTTATTACTAGTGACTCATTCAGGACCGCAGTGAAAGAAAGCGACAAGCAGGGCAGAAATAAATGAAAAGACTGGCCTGTGGAGAAAAACAGCACCAGGTCATTTTAAATGGCAGTGAAGTGTTGAAAGAGGCAGAAAGGACCAAGGTGACGATCACCGTTGAAGAGAAGGCCTTCGCTCCCAGCGGAAGCTGAAGAAGTTGCCCTGACAACAACACTCCCCTGCTAAGCCTTCAGGAAATGGACAGAGTCGGCAAAGTGACTCCTAGTGCCAGGAAGGAAAACCTGCTGCAACAGTGGCCCAAGTGTGGCAGGGTCCAATCCCGATTTAGAAGCCAAGCTTGACAGGCTCACCCATGTTGTGTGTCTGAGACAGAGCCACAGGAGGTGATGCTTTCCCTGCTGGGTTCTAGCCTTAGTTCATTCTTCCCTCACGCTGTACACATTCCTCTCTATTGGATGGGAAGGGATGCATGTCAGGGCTTGAGATGCAGAAGGCATTGGAAAGATAGAACTGGTTTTCCGATTTCACAGGATGTGGCAGTGAAGAGATTGTCTTGAGTGGCAGAAGGGTACAGGCAGTTGCGGATTCTTAGGATCATTGAAGTTAGATTTAATGCATTTTCGTCATGGGACCAGAGTCAGGATGTAGTTGATTGAATCAGAAAGTGCATAGATAGGATGATTTTTTTTTTTTTTTTAACACTTTGTGGCTTACTTTGGGGATGTTATGGAAGCCTTGTGGTTGGAACCTTTCTGGATTACTTATTGGGGACGGGACTTGAGTATCTATAGACTCAACCCATTTCCTGTTCTTGGTGTGTACTGTGTTATTCCCTCTTGTGTTGTCATGCTTTCCCCCTTATACAGTCTATCCCAAATTCATATAACATACAGTAAAAGCAGTTCCTATGCAAAGCTGAGCTATTTTGCTAGCCTGGTGTGTGTGTGTGTGTGTGGTTTTTTTGTTTTGTTTTAATTTTGCTAGTTTTGTTTTTGCTTTTGAAGACAGTTTCTCTGTGTAGCCCTGCTTGTCTTGTAAGTAGGTGTGTAGACCAGGTGGCCCCGACCTTAAGAGATCCATCTGACTGTGGCTCCAGTGTGCTGGCATTAGAAGTGGGACAACATGCCTGGCTTTTTTTGTTTTTATAGCATTGGCTGATGGGCCTAGAATGTAGGTTTCTGCACATGTCAAGCATATGATCTTGTCTGGAGCTTCACCCACATGTTGAAATTTGAAATTTGGCAGAAAATTTATTCTGTTTATAACGATGGCATGTAATCATGACATTACTACTGCCGGAGCTTTCTGAGTCAGTGACTTGCTGGTGCCTGACATTCTTCTTACCTGCTCTGTTTGTTTTGAATGCTTCTGAGTGACTGTGAGTATTTTACCTCAATGTGTGAATATTTACCTCATGTGCGGCTGGTTCTCCAGTGGTGAGAATGTGGCCTCAGAACTCCTGAAGTAGAGTAATGAATAGGTGTTATTCCCCAGGTAAGCACTGGCAATTGATCCCAACTATTTCCAAGACCAGCAGGAGCTCTTCACTGCTGAGCCGTCTCTCCTGCCCCATGTTGCTCATTTATGATCAACGTTTACATTGCTAATATTTTCATTTATCTATTTATATCTGTTTATAAGAACTTCTGTTAAAGCCTCTGAATTCTACCAACCAAGGACAATGCATGCAGTAAACCTAGACCCCCTATTCAGATGTTGACAATAGACAGAACATTCTCCACAGTAGTGTGGAGAGTGGGGACTGACTCTGACATGAACTCTGGTGCCCCCTATTGGGGACCTGGTAGCACTCAGAGGAAAGGGAAGCAGGCTACCAAGATGAGACCTGTTTGCTTGTTTGTTTGTTTGTTTGTTTGTTTGTTTTTGAGACAAGATTTCTCTGTGTAGCCTTGGCTGTCCTGAACTCCCTTTGTAGACCAGGCTGGGCTCAAACTCACAATGATTCACCTACCTCTGCCTCCAGAGTGCTGGGATTAAAGGCGTGGCCAGATGAGACCTGATAGGCTGTGATCCTATGGTGGGAAGGAGGTCCCCTTCTGTCACAGGTCTAGGGGAGGGGAATAGGGTGCAAGAAAGGAGAGGGGAAGGGAAGATACAAGTGTGGGGATAACAACCGGGTTGTAATTTGAATACATTATTTAAACAACAACAACAAAAAAGAATATTAAGCATAAAAAAAATCCCCACAAAAACCAAACCTCTGAATTCTTTCTGTCTTTTTTGTTTGTTTGGTTCTTGCAGGGGAGTCCAGGGTCTTTATCTGTACCTCTGGAAGTGTTTATATGTCCTGGAACCTGCTGCACAGTTCAGACTGGCATCCAATTCAGTGAGGTCCACCTGCCTCTGCTTCCTGAGTGCTGGGCTGACAGACATGAGCCAATACTCGGAGTTTACCCATCATTTTTGTAGTTTGTTACTGTCCATACAGTTTCTGTGCTCTGTGCCCACTACCGTTTGTCTCTTTGGTTGTCTCCCTCTTTGTGCCTGTTGTTGAGCATTTCTCTTGCAAATCTTTATCCTTCTCAAAGGGTGCAGGAGCGACAGGCTGAACTCACTACTCAGTTTCCTTCTGAAATGACCTGGTGATTGCAGTCAAGCCTGTGTGTCAGGGAGTAAGTGGGGCAAGCCCCAGAGTTGTGTGACCATATTGCTTGACCATGAAGTAAGTATTTGCGGTGCTGTCAGTATCATGCTCTCTCTCGTCCACGTGTTGGCATGTTTTAGGGTGCAGTGACCTATGAAGACGTGCATGTGAAGTTCACTCAGGAAGAGTGGGCTTTGCTGGATCCTTCCCAGAAGAGTCTCTACAGAGATGTGATGCTGGAGACCTACAGGAACCTCACTGCTATAGGTAAAACTGTGAATTTCCATTTGTGGCTTTTAATAAGGGGTTGGCCGTTACTTGGTTATTGGAGCTCTTTTGTAATTTCAATTGAGAATGATGAAGATTAAGAGCTGGGCTGTGGTGGCGCATGCATTTAACCCCAGCACTTGGGAGGCAGAGGCAGGTGGATCTTTGTGAGTTCAAGGCCAGCCTGGTATACAAAGCTAGTCTAGGACAGTCAAGGCTACACAGAGAAACCCTGTCTCGAAAAACCAAAGAATAAGGTGAATAAATCAGGCATGGTTCTAAGGTTCGCTGAAGATAGTAACTTAAAATTTGCCTAATTTCTAATAACATATCACAAATTTTCTGGTACTATATTTCAGGTTACAATTGGGAAGAACATAATATTGAAGAAAATGGTCAAAGTTCTAGAAGATTTGGAAGGTAATTTTCATGTGTGACCTGATACAAATATTTCGCTGAAGAGATGTGCCCTGGAAATTTTAAAGAAAAGCAACAGTGTTAAAAAAAAAAAAAAAAAAAAAAAAAAAAAAAAATATATATATATATATATATATATATATATATATATATATATATATATATATATATACACACACACACACACACACACATACACACATAAACACACATACTGCTTTAGGTGTGTTGATGATTATTAAATTCTCCCAGCACCATGTACCTCCATGTCAGGTATCTGAGTTATGTCTGCAAAGCATTCCCCTAAGGAAGAAGACATGGGAACACTGCCTTAGCAGATAGCACCATCTGAATCATGGCCCCCCTAGAGCTAGGCTGTACAAATGCCAGTCTGCTTAGTCCACACCACTCAGGCACTGCCCAAGTATACATATAGAACAGGTGATGGGCATGTGTCCAAAGATTTCTAATAAACAAATAATCCACAGTAAAAGTGGTTTTACCTATGTACTTGTAGTAACGATGATAAGTTTAGGGAGGGGGCGGTTTATGAGAGTGAAGAGTGTTGTTGTGGAGAAAGCCTAATCCCTCCCCACGTGGTCACGAGGAACAGAAGGACAAACTGGGGGCAGTGTGGGCACCTGCCAGTTGTCATTCTTCTCTCAGTGGGCAGAGCGTGTGTCACAATGGATACAGGCGTGTGAGCACAGGGACACTGGAAGAAGCAACGCGCCTGTCTCTGCCCCAGCACAGTTGGAAGATGTGTAGGAGGCCCCACTTTGTGTAGACTTTCTGAGTCTGAAGTTACTTGGTTTTCCAACTTTATTAGGAATACATCCACAAACTCATACTATGGAAAATTTCTGAGTACTTTTTTTGTTTTTGTTTGTTTGTTTTGCTTTATTTATTTATTTATTTATTTATTTATTTGAGACAGGGTTTCTCTGTGTAGCCTTGACTATGCTGGACTTGGTTTGTAGACCAGGCTGGCCTTGAACTCACAGCAATCTGCCTGCTACTGCCTCCTGAATGCTGGGATTAAAGGCATGTGCCACCACAACCAGCCCTGAGTACTAATAATGTAGGAATTTTTCTGTCTGTCCTGGGTCACTTTGCAAATGTAGTATGACTCACATTATAGGAAAATTATGAATGCAATCAGTGTGGTAAAGCTCTGGGTTCTTTTAGTTTTTTTCAAATATATGAAAACCCTCATATAGAAAAAGGATGGTATAAATGTGAGCCGTGTAATAAATGTTTATACCATCACAGGTAACTTCAGGGATACAAAACAATCCATAATAAAGAGGAATAGTATGAATTTAATCAAAGTGATGAAATCTTTTTTTTCTCATGTATTTTATTTTATTTTTTTTGTTTTTTTTCTTTAAAAATTTTTTAATAATTTATTCATATTACATCTAAATTGTTAGCCCTTCCCTTGTATCCTCCTATTCCTCCCTCCCTCCCGCTTCCCCCCTTCTCCCCTCCCCAATGTCTGTGATTGAGGAAGATCTCCCCCTATATATGCTCTTATAGTATTGAGTCTCTTCTTGGTAATTTGCTATCCTTCCTCTGAGTGCCGCCAGGCCTCTCCATCCAGGGGACGTGGTCAGAAAAGGAGCACCAGAGTTCGTGTGAGAGTCAGATCTTAAGATATGATTTCTCTTTACAATTAGACCAGATTCTGAAATTATCATACAGATAAAAACATTCAGTGCTGGAGAGATTGGTTAGAGGTTAAGAGCACTGTTTGTTCTTTGAGAGGTCCTGAGTTCAATTCCTGGCAACCACATGGTGGCTCACAACAATCTGTAATAAGATCTGGAGCTTTCTTCTGGTGTGTATATTTAATAAATAAATAAAATATTTAAAAACAATTCAGCAGTACAATAAATGTGGTAAAGGTTTCACATGTGTCAATTATGTTTGCAGGCGTGAAAGCTGTCATACTGGAGAGAAACCTGACGAATATACTGAAGGTGATAAAGCCTTGACATATCCCAGTCACCCTCAAAGGCATGAAATAATTCCTACTGGAGAGAAACCCTATGAAGTCACTCACTGCGTGGAAGGCTTTGTGCATCACAGTGGTCTCCAAATACAGAAAAGAAAACAATCTGGAGAGAAACCCTATGAATGTAATCTATGTGGTAAAGCCTTTACACAACATGGTAGTCTCCAAAGACACAAAAGAACACACACTGGAGAGAAACCTTACAAATGTAATCAGTGTGATAAAGCATTTTCACAACACAGTGGTCTCCAAATACATAAAAGAACACATACTGGAGAGAGACCCTATGAATGCAATCAATGTGGTAAAACGTTTGCATATCATGGTCTTCTTCAGACACATAAAAGAACACACACTGGAGAGAAACCCTATGAGTGTAATCAATGTGATAAAGCCTTTTCGGAATCCAGTCTTCTCCACAGACATAAAAGAACACATACCGGAGAAAAACCCTATGAATGCAGTCAGTGTGGGAAAGCCTTTGCATATCATCGTCCTCTTCAAATACATAAAAGAACACACACTGGAGAGAAGCCCTATGAATGTAATCAGTGTGGTAAAGCCTTTTCCCAATACAGTCATCTCTACAGACATAGAAGAACACATACCGGAGAAAAACCCTACAGATGTAAGCAGTGTGGTAAAGCCTTTGTACAACACAGTCATCTTAAAAGGCACGAAAGAATTCATACTCAAACGAAACCCTAGGAAGGTATTCAGTATGGTGAAGCCTTTGTGTGTCACAGTCGTCTCTGAATACATAAAATGACACATTCTGGAGAGAAACCCTATGAATGTAACCTATGGGGTACAACTTTACATTTCTGGCAGTGAACCAGGACCAGATCGGCAGTGATTTTTGCAATGCTACAATCTGTTGTATGTTTTAGGTCTTCGAATACATAAAAGGACACATACTGGAGAGAAACCCTGTGAGTGTAACCAATGTGATAAAGCCTTTGTACAACACAATCATCTCAAAAGTCATGGAAGAAATCATAGTGGAGAGAAACCTTGTGAATGTATTTAATATGCTGAGGCAGTTGCACATTTCTGTAGTCTTCATCGTCATGAAAGGCTTCATACTGGAGAGAAACCCTTTGGATGTAAGCAATGTGGGAAAGCCTTTGCCCATCACAGTTATCACCAAATGCAGAAAAGAGCACAGACTAGAAAAAAACTTGCAGGGTTTGGTGGTATGTGACTTGAATCCCAGCCTCTAAGAGAGGCAGGTGGATCTTTGTATTTGAAGCCAGCCTAGTCTACAAAGTGAGTCTAGGATAGGCAAGGCTGCAACACAAAGAAACCTTGTCTCAAAAACCAAAAAGCATGACAGAATGATCCCGGATCAGCTGTGGGGAGTCAGATCAACTTTATTCCAGAGGTGAGGGGATATCTAGGATACTGGGTAGGTGGTTGGGAGAATCCAGTGTGGCCTAAGGCCATTGGGTGAGGGGCTAGGGTACTGAGATGCCTCAGTTATGTGGGAGGAATCCCAGGTGCTTGCCTAACAGGTTCACTGGAAGAGAGGGGGTTGGACCTGTAATTTTCCCATGGTCTATGTGGCGTTTCTCTGGTAGTATGGAGTCTGGGATCTGTCCCCAGGAAGACAAGAGGAAGCCTCTCTGACAAAGTGTGTGTGTTTGTCATTGGTCAAGGAGCTCATGGCTTCCAGGTAATGTCAGACTTGGACCGTAGCAGCAGGGTGTCCCGTCATCTTCTCTGGAGAGGTGTCACTGTGGTCCTCAGCGTCTGTGCTGTGTTCAGCTTGGTAGGGAACCAGCACCAGATTGGCAGTGAGTTTTTTGTTTTGTTTTTGGCAGTGATTTTTGCAATGCTACACTCTGTAGTTTTAAGAATTTGCTTGAGGGCTGGGTGTGGTGGCACACACCTTTAATCCCAGCATTTGGGAGGCAGAGGCAGGTAGATCACTGTGAGTTCGAGGCCAGCCTGATCTACAAAGTGAGTCCAGGACAGCCAGGGCTAACAGAGAGAGACCTTGTCAGAAAACAAACAAAACAAAACATTTGTTCGAGGACGGATATAAGCAACAAAACAGCATGACCAGAGGACTAATAAGGGGTAGGGCAGGAACACAAGGTATTGCTGGACCAGCTGATCACTAGGTGGTTGAACTCTTGAGAGCAAGTTTGAGCATGAGAACTTTTCTCAAACAACAATGGATACGTTTGCACAGAAACATTCCCAGTGCTATGGAAGTCCGCCCATGTTTAGGTCTAATGCTGTCCTGTTTTGGGTCAGGGCCCCAACCAGAGAGCTCATCTGTCCCTGGAGGTATTCAGGGCCAGTCAGTTTGTGGAAGCCATTGCCTGGTTTATCCTATCTGGAAGATGGCTGCTGTCGCAGTCCTGGTAGATCAAGGGGGAATCATAAATTCAGGGAGGGACAGCTCTCATCTCTGTCTGGTTTGTAGTAGTTTCCTCTTCCTTGTAGACATACACCTGTGAAATACACAGGGGTACAGAGCCTGTCGGGGGATATCTGTGCATGAGGTTAAGTGCACAGGTAAGCCAGTAAGGCTTTGATGGGCAGTGTGTCCTGCAGAGCAGAAAGGGAGGGTAGATGTCTCTTTAAAATGGGGACAATCCTGAAGGTGTGCACAGGCGTCATTTCTTCTGGCTGGGGTTATCACAGGTGTTTGTGGGCCTATGGAAAGCAGGCTGCAGGTGTTAGAGGAATCTGCATCCCTGTCCAGCATCCTTCATCAGTTATCCTACCTGCTCAAAGTACCCGAGGAGTGAAACACCATGTTCATTATGTGACCTTGTAAAAAGATTCTCTGTGTGTCCTGGTAACCATTTTGAAACTGACTGGTCCATAAGTGTTAGAAACCAAGTTGTGGAGTTAACTGTGCGTTCACGAAGGGAATCCATCAGTCTGGAGATTATTAACTTATGTTTTCAATCCTATTTATTTTTCTGTTTGTTTTTCCTATAAAACAGTGAGTTAGCACAGGCTTAGCTTCTGGTGCGAGCTGTGGCGGCATTAGTGGTAAGCAGAGTAAAAACAATCATTAGGATTGCAGAGCAGGGGCCTGGATGCATGATTCACTCAACCATGATTGCGAGGAACTAGAGGGTCTCCTTTTGCCAGTAAGGCAGGGTTTTGTTTTTTCTTTTTCAAGACAGGGCTTTACTGTGTAGCCCCGGCTGTCCAGGACTTGCTCTGTAGACCAGGCTGGCCTGGAAGGCACAGTGATCCATCTACCTCTGTTTCCTGAGTGCTGAGATTACAGATGTGTGCCACCATGTCCGGAAAATTTTTAAAAAATATTTATTTTTGTTTTATGTACATTGGTGTTTTGCCTGCATTCTTGAGAGAGCTGGATCCCTTGGAACTGGAATTACACAGTTGTGAGCTGTCATGTGGGTGCTGGGAATTGAACCAGGAGTTAAGATTTTTTTTTAGTAATTTTTTTGTTTCTTATTTAAAAAATTTTTTTTTCTTTGTACTTTTCAGGTATCTCCTGGTTCAGTGGGTAGGGGAGGGAGACGAATGGTGTCTTGGGTCGGGCATCTTAGTAGGGTACCACACAGATGGCCACCGCTGCTGCCGCCACCACCACCACCTCCTCCTCCACCATCACCTCCACCACCACCACCAGAGTCTCTGGAGAGCATGTTGTTCCTGTTGCCTCTGGCCCTTCCCCCAGCCCTTTGGTGGCAGGAGGCAGCCACATGTGCAGGCCCAGGCACCCCTTTATTGGCAGGACCTGGGGCTCAGCTCCACCCTGTCCAGTAGCCAGCCTGCTAGTCCCCTAATCCAGAGGGGACCCTGTGATTTCCTCTCAAGCCCAAAACATGCAGTGACTTTTTAGCTTTAAGGCCTTGTCTGAGCTGTGGAAAACCCTTTTTTATTTACATCAACTGGGAAAGTACAGAGCTCAGGACTCCCAGCGGCACCATAAGGACAGAGGGAGAGGCAGAGTCGGTCAAGGAACCAACAGGTCCCCTCTCTGCCTCTGTCTTTGGGAAGGAGGGTTCCTCTCCTTTTCCTAAAGAATGTGTCCTACATGGCTGGGAGAGAAGAGGTGGGGATCGGGGTGTGGACCTGTGTCCCATAGTCACCATTGTAAAGGAATTCTAGAGGGCTGGGTTGCTGCGTGGGTCGGAGGTGGGGCAGCACGTGGTGTTGGTGTTGAAGGTTTACATGGCTCTAATGTGAGTTTCTTTTTGTTTTGGCTTTGGTTTTGGTTTTTCTAGACAGGGTTTCTCTGTGTAGCCTTGGCTGTCCTGGAACTCACAGAGATCCGCCTGCTTCTGCCTCTCTGAGTGCTGGGATTATAAATTTTTTTTATAGAGGGATTTGATGGGACCCATATTCTAATCTGAGTGTTTGGGTTTCTTTTGTTGTTGTTGTTTGCTTTTGTTCTTATTTTTATTTTTTATGAGATAAGATGCCTCCCATGATAAGTAGGAGAGGTAAAGAAAGTTAAAGATTCAACAGGTCCTCAGAAGGGATGGTCAGGCCAAAAATGCTGATACCCTATGAGAGTATCTGGGTATCTGGGTGGCCTGGAGTCCCTGTCCCTGGGGATTATAGAATTGCTCAGGATGACAAAGGGAGCCAGGGGAAGGGTGGCGGGCAGGGCTTCAAGGACTCCGAGGGCCATGAACGTGATCCAGGATGATCCAGGATCAGCTGAGGGGAGACAGAGCAACTTTATTCCCATGCTGAGGAGAATACATAGAACATTGGGGAGGTGGTGGGGCAAACCAGGGTGACCTAACGTCATTGGCTGAGGGGCTAGGGTACTGAGACGCCTCAGTCATATGCTAGGACTCCCAGGTGCTGGCTGAACAGGTTCTAATGGGAGAAAGGGAGTTGGACCTGTAGCTTCCCTAAGAGCTATGTGACATTCTTCAGATAGAGGGCGTGGGGTCTGGGATCCCAGTGACAAAGGGAGTCTGTCACTTTGCACCGAGCTCTGGCCTTCCAGGTCAGACTTCCACCCTAGGAGGCAGGAGTCTGAAAACACAAAGATAGTACTTAGGACCAGTTTCCTTTTCTTTTTCCTGTTCCTGACATTTGCATAACATAGTCATCGTCGAGTACCCAAAAACATATTGGATAGAAACCCAGTGAATGTAAGCAATGTGGTAAAGCCTCTGCGTGTAGCAGTTAGTCTTTGAAATTATGAGAAAAAGTCCTACTGCAGAGAAACCCCATAAGTTGTGTGGTAAAGTTTTGCAATTCATGGCATCTTTATACAAGATAAAAAACTTTTAGTGTGTTATCAGCCTGTTAAAGCCTTTGCATATCATGGTAATCTTTGAAGACTGGAAAGAGGTCATACTGAGGGATTCCGTGACTATAAAGTATTTGGTAAGATCTTTATCCAATACAAATTTAGTTACACAAGATTATTTATTCTGCAGAGTATCTGACAAGTGTCAACAATCTGTTCAAACATTATGATGTTCCCTTTTATTTTGATTATACCTGCAAGCGCATATGGACAAAAAGCCCCATGAATTGAAATAAGGCAAGACTTTTTTAGATTTTACAATTCTTCTCAACTACATGAAATAAGTCACACTGGTGTAAAACTTTATGAGTGTGTATTGGTGCCTTTTCTGTAGCTGTGTTAAAAGACAGTGTCTAAGGCAACTTAAAAAAGAGTTTAGTTTGGCTCAGGGTTCCACACCATGAAAGAGGCATCACTACAAGGGTCACACATGGCAGATAAAGCAGGAAGCTCAGAGTTCACCACCTCAACCGGAATTAGTAGAAAGTAAGTATTAGAAATGGTGTGTGGATGTAAACCTGGCCTCTGGGGGCTCAGAGACTGACACACCAACCAAGGACCATGCATGGACTCGACCTAGGCCCCCCTCCCCTGACATATGTAGCCAGTATGTAGCTTGGCCTTCATGTGGGTCCCTTAGAAAGGGGAGAGGGGGCTGCCTCTGACATGGACTCTGTTGCCTGCTTTTCAATCACTTCCACCATGCCACAGGGTTAGAAGATGTACCCAGTCCTGTTGCGACTTGATGTGCTGCTGTGGGTTTCTTTTTTTTGGGGGGGGTCCCCTTATCTGAGGAGTAGGGGAGGGAAGATAGGAGAAGCGGGAGGGAGGGAGCTACATTCTGAATGTAAAGTGAATTAACTTTATTTATTTATTTATTTATTTTGGTTTTTTGATGCAGGGTTTCTCTATGTAGCCTTGGTTGTCCTGGACTCGCTTTGTAGACCAGGCTAGCCTCAAACTCACAAAGATCCACTTGCCTCTGCCTCCTGAGTACTGGGATTAAAGGCACGTGCCACCATGCCCGGCACATGTGAATTAATTTTAAAAAGACACATTTCTGGAGTGTGTCTTTGTATTATGTTGTTATGGGGTTTTAGGACATGACAGAGGTCTGGAAGTTGGAAGACAAGCTTTGTGGAGTCTACTTTGGCCATTTTTAAAGTGATGATTGAGGTGAGGTTGCCACCTTTGCACACCACAGACTTCCCCTACTGAGCTGTTTCACTGATGCTAAAATAAGATTAATTGAAATATTACATCAGTAAAATATTGTCAACCCAAGATGGAGGAAAACAGAGCAATTTGAATAATAAATCTTATTTGCAAATGAAAATTATATACTGCCATCTTTTCTGGGGGGAGGGAATGTATTAGTTTATACATAGGTGTAAACACTTCTTCATAGGACTTCCTCAGAACCACAAATAATGTCAGAATTGTCTTACTGGGCAAAATTGGTTTCTGCTAAGTCTGATGGCCTGAGTTCAATGTCCAATAGTCCCATGTTACTCCTACATTTTTTCCCTCTTATTTCTACACCTGAGCGTATGCACACTCACACATGAGTACATACATAAATTAATTTTAAACCCAAATAAGGGCCAAATGCAATCACTTGAATGAAACAACTTGAACTCACATAGGGGAAGGAGATAATAGACAGCAATAAGTTGTCCTGTCACTGTCACATACATACCATGGCACAGGTGTATGCACAAATTCAGTTCAAACATTTTGAAATGGGTGAAATGAACAAAATAATTTTTGAAAACATATAAAATGATTTGCCAGCTTAAATCATTATAGAATTTCAAGAATATTACTATCCATCAAGTGATGGTTCCTTTGTAAATCTTATTTTATCCTTTCATTCTCTGATTCGAAGATAGGTCATTTTGAAATCTGTCAGGGGCTGGAGAGATGGCTGAGAGGTTAAGAGCACTGGCTGCTCTTCCAGAGGTCCTGAGTTTAATTCCCAGCAGCCACATGGTGGCTCACAACCATCTATAATGAGACTCGGTGCCCTCTTCTGGCCCGCAGGCAGAACACTGTATAAATAATAAATTAATAAAAGCTGTCAGATGGGCTTAAAGGTACATCCCTGTAATTCCAGCACTTGGGAGACGATGGCAAGCCTTTCTCTCTGAGTTTGTGGTCAGCTTGTTCCGCGTAGTGAGTTCCAAGACAGCCATGGCTTCGTAGAGATATCCTCCTGTCTCAGAAAGATTTTTAAAAGAGTATATTTTAAATTATGGAAATATGCCTAATATAATCTGGCTTGAATCTGATTGGTTTAAGATTTTATTTATTATTTATACAGTATTCTGCTCCCGTGTGTGCCTGCAGGCCAGAAGAGGGCACCAGATCTTACTGTAAATGGTTGTGAGCCACCATGTGGTTGCTGGGAATTGAACTCAGGACCTCTGGAAGAGCAGTCAGTGCTCTTAACCTCTGAGCCATCTCTCCAGACCTCTGATTGGTTTAAAAAAAGAGGCTTTAAAATTTTTTACTCAGGGGCTGGAGAGATGGCTCAGTGGTTAAGAGCACTGCCTACTCTTCCAAAGGACCCAGGTTCAATTCCTAGCACCCACATGGCAGCTCACCACTGTCTGTAACTCCAAGATCTGACACTCCCACATAAATGGACATAAATTAAAATTAAATAAAATATTTAAAAAAATTTTACATTAAGAGAACTGTGTAAACACTAACAATAAGAAGCAATGTGTAGAGTCCATTCAGAGGGAGAGAAATCCTTTGAATCTGTTAAGAATCATCTAGCAGGAAATTCATCATTTACGTCACAGGACAGAGGAGGAGGAATGGAGCATCTTCATCCTCTGCATTATAATATTTGGCAACTAGAGAGTTAATAGTACTGTTCTTTCTTTTTTTAAAAAAAATATTTGTTTATTTTATGTATGTGAGTGCTCTATATTCATGGACACCTGCAGGCCAGAAGACGGCATCAGATCCCAGTATAGATGGTCGTGAGGCACCATGTGGCTGCTGGGACTTGAACTCATGACCTCTGGAAGAACAGACAGTGCTCTAGTCCACTGAGCCATCTCTCCAGCCCCCTGTTCTTCTTTCGTACCCAAGTTAGGCGCCTAGCTTCCACATCAGGTGGCTCAGAACTACCTGAATTTCCAGGTCCAGGACATCTGATGCATTCTTCTGATCTCCCTAGGGCACCAGATAATGCAAATGGAGAAAAGACACAAACATGTGATTCCCTGCTGTCAAATAGGGGTTCTTCCCATATATGGTTTCTTTTAATTAAAATTGATTTCGCTTAGGTGCGTACACGTCTTGCCAATGTGTATGCTAAGCACAAGATAGATACGAGTGCAGGCCGGAAGAGAGTGTCTGATCCCCCGTGACTGGGCTTACAGACTGTAGTGAGCTGTCTTTCGGTGCTGGAAACCAAAGCTTCATTCGTCCTGTGGATGGACAGCCAGTGCTCTCAGGGGCTGAGCCATCTACTCAGCCCCAAGAACATGCCGTTAGCAGCAGTAAGGTGTTAATGATTGATCCTAAGTCCATCTTAGCCTCAGCCCTGATGACCCGGAAGAAATAGAAGATTGGTGACGTCAGAAACTATCTTAGAATTGCTGCTTAAAGAAGTTTCCCATCCTAAGTCTCCACAAAGAGGAAAGAGCATGAGAGAGAGAGAGAGAGAGAGAGAGAGAGAGGGGGGGGGGGGAGAGAGAGAAACCAACAGTACAAGTCTTTAAAAAGTGGTTGACCAAATCCGGAAGACTGAGTCTATCTCATATGTGGTAAGTAGGCAGCAATGGGACACATGTCAGGTGAGCCGCTGCTGGAGTTTATGTCTTTTGTAAGGAGAGAAAAGGAACTTGAAGGTGTGCAGACAGACCTGTCTGAATGGGGTTGTGATCAATAAACTTCCATCGATCTGCAGGGCAGGGGTGGCGCACGCCTTTAATCCCAGCACTTGGAAGGCAGAGGCAGGTGGATATCTATGAGTTCCAGGTCAGCCTGGTCTACAGAGCGAGTTCCAGGCCAGCCAGGGCTACGCAGAGAAACCCTGTTTCCAAAAACCAAACCAAACCAAAGGAAAAACCACTTCCATCAATTTTTTTTCTTAAATGATTTTTTCAAAATTTATTTATTATTATATATACAGTGCTCTTTCTACATGTACACCTGCATGGGGCACCAGATCTTATTACAGATGGTTGTGAGCCACCATGTGGTTGCTAGGAATGGAACTCAGGACCTTTGGGAGAACAGCCAGTGCTCTTCGCCTCTGAGCCATCTCCCCAGCCCCACTTGCGCCAATCTGAGTCTGGTGTGGGAGTGGTCGGGGCACAGCTGGCTATTCCCGAACCCTTAACAAAGGGGAAGTTTATGTGAAAGAAGTTGAAGTATAGTGTCTTTGATGAGGGATTGGGGTGTAAGAAGTAAAGAGAATTCCTTAAAATTCCTTCTTGTGTGTCTGTGGGTGTGCCCCTTCAGGGGTCGTTCTTCAGGAGGGCACTGCCAGAGCCCCGCCTTCTGGAAAGCAACTCTTAAATCTTGCTCCTCCATTTTGCTAGCAGATTTGAGTTCACATTCCCAAGCTTGCAGAGCCAGCGCCACCCGGCCCCTTGAAACATTTTCCTAATTGTCCGTTAACTGGTTAAAAGAATGTAAAACTTGCTGTTATCCTAACCAAGGAGCCTAAATTGTAAAAATATATTGCCTGCCAAGCCCTCACTAACTACAGACAGACGACCGCTCCTTTGTTCCCTCTTCACCTTAAGCTCCTGACCTAATGTCTAGAAGGATGAATTAAGGACCTAGGATCCAGCCGAATGTTTAGGGGAATAATTAAGGAGGAGCTTGAGGCCAGGCCTCCTGGACCAGTCCCAGATACTCCAACAGCTACTCCCTTGCTTAACCCATAATGTTAAATTTTGATTAGATGACTCTGCCACTCACCAAAGCCCCGCCCTCTCCCCCCTTTGCTGTTTCCCTTTGAATAGGCAATACAGCTTTCCCTTGGGGACTCAGATCCCTATCTCCCTGCGCGCTCGCAGAAAATAAAACTTTGCATTTTAAAACTTCGTCTCTGAAGTGAGTTTTCTCAGCTTCCTCCCCGAACCCAACAGTGCTACCAACTTGGTTTTTTGCGACAGGGTCTCCCCATTGATTGCGACCGGTGTCTCTCCTGGTTAAGGCAGGCTATTTGTTTGGTCAGAGAGTCCTACAGAAAGTCCTGTCTGCTGAACCGAGGATGAGATTAAAGGCATTCTCTAACAGGTCTGCCGTTTTACCTGGGGGCTGGGCGGCGGCCCCGGGGAATTTGTGCAGGCACAGAAAGCATCTCAGGGCTGAACTGTCACCCAGATGAAGTGTGGAAGGTTCTAAGGAGTACAGAAGGTCACCACTAGCCCTCTGAAGCGGCGTGTGAGGAAGAATTCCCTGTCCCCACAGCTGAGATCCAGACCTTGTGGAGGTGATGGGACTAGGGGTCACTGAAGAGATGGATGGAACTGGCTGGAAATCTGCCTGGGAAGCTTGGGGCATTCTCACTGTTGTCCTTCCTACAGAGCTGCCTGAGGGTGAGTGTGGGAGGAGGCTGCCGCGAGCTCTGCGGGCTGCCCCACCCTGTGGGAGCCAGGAGCCCCTAGGGTCATGCCGACTGGGGAATCTGTCGGGGATGGGGGCGCACGGGGATCTAGGGCGGCAGGTACAGGTTCAGTCCATGTTTCTTTGATGCCCTCTAATGACAGAACGTCATCACTGCAAAGGAAACATAGCTTAAAGGGCCCAGAACACTTTTCCATAGAGCAGTAACAACAGCAACAACAACAACAACAACAACAGGTAAAACTGGAGCTGAGGAAATAAATTGATAACTGGCCCGGCGTGGTGGCACACGCCTGCCTCTGCCTCCCCAGTTCTGGGATTAAAGGCCTGGGCCACCAGCCAGACACTGGTACTGGCAGAAAGGGAGAGCTGATTTACATGTTTAGCTGCTGCAGTGTGATTCAACTAATTAAGGTATGTATATATGTAAAGGACATTCTTTAAAAAAAAACCTTTTTATTGATGCTTTGTAAATTTCACATCATGCCCCCCAGTCCCACTCATCTCCCCCTCCCTCCATATTTGCCCTCCACCCTTGCAACACCCCCAAAGAAAACAAAGAAACGATCTTGTCATAGCTGGGCAGTGGTGGTGCACGCCTTTAATCCCAGCACTTAGGAGGCAGAGGCAGGTGGATCGCTGTGAGTTCGAGGCCAGCCTGGTCTACAAAGTGAGTCCAGGACAGCCATGACTACACAGAGAAACCCTGTCTCCAATAAAAACAAAAACAAAAACAAATAACAAACAAAAAACCCCCAACAAACTCTTGTCGTGGAAGCTGCAGTGTGTCTTGGTGTGTCACAGCATATCCTTTGGACCCAGCTTTACTAGCAAACGTTCATTGCAAGGAGTCGTTGGTCTGGTTAGAGGTATCTGGGCTCCGCTGCACTATCAATACTGGATCCTCGCCTGACCTTCTTTCAGCTATTGGGTTGTTGCCCTGTATCATAGAGAACCTGGAGCTTTGGTTCCGGAGGACCAACCCCTTCATGCACTCTAGCAGTTCATTGATGGGGTGGACGTTGGGGTGGGTCAACTCAAAGCCCTGGATCTAGGCCTGGGGGGGTGGCTGAGTTGGTCAGTCCAGCAGCTCTTCCTGAACTCACACCATCGGTGGCCAGCTCTCCCACACTGCACAGGTGAGGGATAGGCAGGGCCAGCTCTCCGGAGTTCACACCCTCAGGACCTGTGCACCAATGGCACCCCCTCTCTCACCAGAGCCAGCTCTGTTGTACTGCCCAGTAGAGGTACTGGGGGACTAGAGAGATGGCTCAGATGTTAAAGGCTAGGCTCACAACCCCTCTCCCCCCCCAAAAAAAGAGTACCAGACATTTTAAACACTCACATGGTGGTACTTTAAGTGTTTTAAGAATCTCCATTCCTTTTTTTTTTTTTAACCATGTGAGTGTTTAAAATGTATATCTGTAGCCAGGCGTGGTGGCACATGCCTTTAGTCCCAGCATTCTGGAGCCAGAGGTAGTCTCTGTGAGTTCGAGGCCAGCCTCCTCTACAAAGTGAGTCCAGGACAGCCAAGGCTACACAGAGAAACCCTGTCTTGAAAAACAACAACAACAACAACAACAACAACAAAATGTATATACTGGTAAGTGGGAAAAAAGGCATGGGCTCATTGTTTAAATGTTCATGTATGTGTAGAAATATACTAAGATAGATTTACGTCAGATCTACCTCAAAACGACAACTGTATTTTTTAATTTTTTTTTTATGTGTATGGGTGTTTTGCCTTCATGCACGTCTGTGCGTCAGTGCATACCTGGTCCCCGTGGAGGCCAGCGGAGGATATCAGGTCCCCTAGAATAGGAGTTACAGATGGTTGTGAGCTACCATGTGGGTGCTGGAAGTTGAACTCAGGCTGTCATAAATGCTAGGGAGGCATTGTACCAACTGAGCTACACCCCCAGTTTCGTGGCAGCTATCTTTTATGATAAGATAATCCTTTCTCTGGCTGACCTGGCTGGCCTTGAACTCAGAGAGATCTGCCTGCCTTTGACTCCAGAGTGCTGGAACTAACATTGTGCATCATCCTGCTGAAAGGCTGAGACCTTGAGAGAGATCTCCAGTCTATTCCCAGAGTCTTTACTGAGAGACGGAGTCTGCTGTCGATGCAAACGCATAGGAATTTATTGAGCCGATGAGTCGGGGTCTGCCAAGCTCTTTCAAGCTGCAGACTCTGAGATGCAGAGGCATGGGCCTTTTATAGCTTTTAGACAAAGAAATGAGTTTTACAGTATGTGATTGGTTGAAACAGTCACAGGGGCATTAGGAACTTTCTTAGTTGGGAGGGGTAAGTACATTCCTGGGAAAGTGAAAATTTTAAACATAAGCTGTAACATGAACTCGCTGTCCTTGAGTCAAACTGGACTCTCAGCACAAGCAGGCTGTCTTTGGGACAAACTGGACTCTCCAAGCTGATAAGATTTACAGACTTTGGCCTCAATGGGGGGGGGGTCCTTAAGGGAGGACTGGGTAGGCCAGCTTTTACATTTTCCCAGACTTTGGCCTTAATGGGGGTCCTTAAGGATGGGGGGCTGGTCCCTTCAAAGCCTAGATATTTTTGTTAGTCATGTGTAGGTGTGCGTATCTCTGTGTGGGCATGTGCACATGTGTGCAGGTGCCCTCAGAAGCTAGAGGATGCTGGGTCCTCTGGAGCTTGAGTCACAGCAGTTGTGAGCTGCCCATTGGTTGCAGGAACCTTTCCAGATTAAGCACCTTGACACCAGTGAGAGTGGATGAGAGGAGATGTTGTCACTGGTGGGAGTGGAGGAGAGTAGATGTCACTGGTGACTGTGGACCAGAGGAGATGATGTCACTGGTGGGAGTGGACTGGAGGAGATGTCACTGGTGGGAGTGGACCAGAGGAGATGTCACTGGTGGGAGTGGACCAGAGGAGATGATGTCACTGGTGGGAGTGGACTGGAGGAGATGTCACTGGTGGGAGTGAACCAGAGGAGATGTCACTGGTGGGAGTGGACCAGAGGAGATGTCACTGGTGGGAGTGGACCAGAGGAGATGTCACTGGTGGGAGTGGACCAGAGGAGATGTCACTGGCGGGAGTGGACCAGAGGAGATGATGTCACTGTGGGAGTGGACCAGAGGAGATGATGTCACTGGTGGGCTGAGGCCCTGACAGATCCTGAGAGGTTTCCATCTGGGTCCAGTCTGCATTTCTATTCTATACTCTAGAAACACAACGTGGTCTGGGCAAGCAGAGAGATTTTACAGAGGCACACGTGGCAATTGGCAGGTTGTCAAGGGCAACAGACCATTGTTTCAGCTCCTTTTCCAGGCCCTTCTGTGCTAGGTGGCAATAGGCAGTGCAAACAATGCTTTAGGAAAATCACTAAAAAAAAAAAAACCAATATCTAATAGTTGGTCTTTTCTACCTTAACCTACCTCACAACACGGCTGCTAGGAGGTGAACTTGGGTCCCCTGCAAGAGCAGTAAGCAGTCTTAACCACTGAGCATCTCGCCATCTCTCCGGCTCCTATGTAATTTTAAAAAATTGGATTTTCACAAACATAGTAAGAACTGAGCCAAGCACAAACAAACACCCCCATCATTCTTCACAAAGACGATATATACTGCGGAGGGTCAATCAAGCCAGGACGTTGAGGGTGCCCCTGTATCCTTTGCTCTGCTCATGACCTGTCTCCCAAGGGACAGCGCTACGTCACAGCGCAGATCAGTCCGCCTTGCTCTTGGATCTCATGTAAAGGGGCCCACATAGCATTTACCTTCGTTGCTGTGTTCACTCACTGTCATGTCTGTGAGGTCTGCGGGCAATATTTTATTCTCACTGCTGCTTAGTGACTGAATGGATACATCACAGTTTACTCCCTGTTGGCTGGCACGTGGGTTGTTTGGAAGGACACGGCTTTTAAAAGGCTATCCTGAATCCTCCCTGCCACACTCTCTCTGGCACAGAGGGTGTCACTGCATCCCTTGAGGCTTCAAGTCTTGGGTCCTGGAACCCTGACTAGGGGTGGCAAGGGAATTAAGTAAAGGCGGATACACAGACATGTGCAGAAAAGCTAGGGTCAGTTTGTGTGTGTGTGGCTCTGATAAAGTGTCACCTAGCTGCAGTCCAGTCCAGAATCTCAGGGTGTTTCTTATTTAGAGCACAGGACGGAGGGGTAAGTGTCAGGAGGAGGTCACTGTAGGCGAACAGTCTCAGGCTGTGTGGTGGTTGAATAGGAATGCCCCCCCTCCCCACTCGTGTGTTTGACTGCCATGGGCAATGGCACTATTAGGAGGTGTGGACTTGTTGTTGGAGAAAGTGTGGACTTGTTGGAGGAAGTGTGTCACTGCGGGGCAGGCTTTGAGGTCTTACGTGCTCAGGCTACACCCAGTGTGGTACACTGTTGGTGCTATTTTTAAACTACTTTATTGGGTTCCCTATGGCTCTTTTTCCCTTCTTTACCCCAATTCCTTCCACATCAGTCAAGGCCCATCAGGGCCTGGGGGCTCGTTTTCCTAATAAGTTGCACCCTTCTGGAGGAACTCACATGGATCAACTATTGTGCCCCGCCTCCACTGTATTTAACAGTTCCTAGCATGTGATTGTTATGTGTTGCTACGGATCTTCTAGAAGAGGTGGTTT
The DNA here is from genome assembly GCF_964271855.1 of Acomys minous. NCBI lineage: Eukaryota > Metazoa > Chordata > Mammalia > Rodentia > Muridae > Acomys > Acomys minous. The sequence goes on from NC_140484.1 coordinate 87,519,037, forward strand.
GAGGCAGGGGGATGACTCAGGAGTGCTTTCCTTGCAGGTCTGATGATCCGCATTTGACTCCCAGGACGCATGTGAAAAGCTGGAAGCAGAGGCATATACCTGTCACCTTAGTGCTCCTGTGTGCAGGACGGGAGTTGAGGAGGAGATAGAATGATGGGATGGAAGGAGTGTAGTGGCTTGGAGAAGCTGCTTCACATTGTCACCTGTCTCCTGTGGCCAGGCCTCTCCCAGGATGAGATTTTTCTCTCTCTTGCTAGTGATGGAACTCCAGGTGTGTGTAAGTGCTCTACCATGAGCCGCACACGCCTCCTCCGTTTTGTGTTAAAACAACTTCCCATGGTTCAGTTGGTAAAGTGCTTGCTTGTTCCACATGTTTAAACCCTAGAGCCCACTGCAAAAAGTTAAGCACCTGCTGGGGCAGTTAGACCAGGCGGAAAGAACCCCCGGGGGCTCCCTGGCCCATTGGCTTAGTCAGGTTAGTGAGAGATACTGAAAACCAAGGCCCACCAACAAACAACAAAAGCCAAGCTGCCTATGCTTGTCTCCTTGCTCCTAGAACCGTGCTCTGATCCCCCAGCTCTGCAGCCATAGTTTACCCACACATGGTACCTTCTGGGCCCACACCACGAGGTGAGCCATGAGCGTTCCCCCTGGAAACTGAAGCCACAAAGGATAGACATTATTCTGATGCAGGGATGTTGGGAGGGGGGCAGGGGGGTTTTCTCCTTTGGGTTTGTAGTCTCATTATTAAAAGAATTGGAAAATGGATGCTGTAGAGATATGACGGCTTGGGATTTATTTATTTATTTATTTTTATTTTTTGGTATGGGTGTTCCTCCAGAGCACTGGCTCTTGTTCTCCCAGAGGACCTTGGTTCAATCCCTAGCACCCACATAGTGGCTCACAACCATTTATTTATGGATTTATTTATTTATAATTTTTTTCAAGACAGGGTCTCTCTGTGTAGCCTTGGCTATCCTGGACTCCCTTTGTAGACCAGGCTAGCCTCAGACTCACAGTGATCTGCCTGCCTCTGCCTCCCAAGTGCTGGGATTACAGGTCTGTGCCTGCATTCACAACCATTTAAAACTATAGTTCCAGGGGATCTGACCCCCCCCCCCTTTTCTGGTCTCCTGGGGCACCAGGCATACACAGTGGTGCACAGACATACATGCAGGCAAAACACCCATACCAAAAAATAAAAATAAATAAAAATCTTAAAAAAAAGATTTTAGGAGTAGACGCAAATGAAAACTTCAGGATGCTTTTTATTATAGTTTAAAATAAACCCAAGGCAGGCAAAGCTATAAAGTCCAGTAGTTATCTGGGGGAGGAAAATGAAGGAAAGGATGAAAAAAAAAATCCATGTCATTTAACCTAGCAGAGAGGTCAGATACACGGTGGACATGCAGCCACATAGCAGGCAGGGAGGCTTTAGAGAGAGAGTAACAGGCCAAAATGTTGAGGTGTGGGGAGCTCAAGGTGTTGAGGAAAGCATGCTTAGAAAAGAGAAGAAAAGGAAAGGTAAGCCTCCTTCCTAGGGCTAGCCCCTTAGCCAAGCCAACTAAACCAGCCCATCTGGAACCCAAGGTCTCCAGCCAGGCCGGAGAGTCCGTGCTCTTGACCAGGGGTCTTTTTTCAGATTCTTGCCTGGCTGAGGTCATCCATTCCTGAGCAAGCCTGAGTGACCATGGCACAGCTGCAGATTCTGCTTGTTCCAAATGGCATGTTCCATTATGGAAATGGCTTCACGGAGTCTTTGCAGTTATGGGATGTAAGAAAGTCACAGAATGCCAGGTGTGGTGGGGCACACCTTTAATCCCTGTGCTTGGGGGGTGGGGAGGGGCACAGGCACAAAGTGAACTCTGTGAGTTTGAGGCCAGCCTGGTCTTTAGAGGGAATCCTATAGGTTTCAGACGCCAGCTGGTGACATTCTTAGCTTTTGGGCTAGTGGAAGTTAGTGGCCTGCTAAGTTAGTCTATGATAAAGTTTTACCTTATAGTGGAAAAGATGTTTTTCAGACACGGAAATAGCCAATAAGTGACTATGAAGGGGATCAGGGACAGCTCAAGTTAATTCTGGCTCCAGATTCACAACAGCCAAGCTCTCCAGCCAGCATGGTCTAATCTGCCAATCAGCCTTATAGAGTCTTTAACACAGGCATGGCTGGCTTTCTGGAAATCTCAGTTCACAGAGCCCTTGAAATAGAATTCTCAGATCAATTACAGGCTACCTAGTTAAATCTGGATTTCAGGTAAGCAGATTCCTTCTTTTTAAAAAACCACATTGGGGCTGGAGAGATGGCTCAGAGGTTAAGAGCACCGACTGCTCTTTCCAAAGGTCATGAGTTCAATTCCCAGCAACCACATGGTGGCTCACAACCATCTCTAATGAGATCTGGTGTCCTCTTCTGGCTTGCAGGCAGGGTATTGTATACATAATAAATAAAGGAATCTTTAAAAAAAAATAAAATAATGTAAACTTAATTTAAAAAAAAAATAAAAAAATAAAAAAACACATTAAGTATAGCCCAAGTAAAAAGTTACTTGTGTTCATTCAAAATTTAAATTTATGCGTGTCCTACATTTTGATTTGCCAATTTCAGCAACCCTACTTAGAAATCAAGGGTGTGATTCCAGCAGGAAATGAGAGCCTCAGAGAGGGCCTGTGGCATCTCCTTGCCTTACCACTGGGTGGCGGTAGAGCACTGAACAGCACAAGGGGCTCCTCCAGATCCAGTGTAGAATCTCTGCACCATCCTGGCCTGGTGAGATGGTTCATTGGTTAAGGATGCTTGCTGCCAAGTGTATAATTTCCTAAGTTCGTTCCTAGAAAGAGAGAATTGTCTCCTACAAGTTGTTTTCTGACCCCATACTCGTGTATGCATGTGGGCGTGTGCGCATGTACACACACACACACACACACACACACACACACACACACACGAAAAAATAAATGCATGTAATTAAAAAAGTTAAACAGCCTGGCGTGGTGGCGCACACCTTTAATCCCAGCACTCGGGAGGCAGAGGCAGGTGGATCACTGTGAGTTCGAGGCCAGCCTGGTCTACAAAGCGAATCCAGGACAGCCAAGGTTACACAGAGAAACCCTATCTTGAAAAAAACAAAAAACAAAACAAAACAAAAAAAGTTAAACAACCTCAAATCCATGCAGTGAAGGACATTGACAACTCACAGAAAGACAACGTACATGTGACGTAAGTATGAAAAGATGCCTTTCCCACTCATTACTAGTATAGGAAAGTGAAAGCACAATGAATTATTTTCTATCTCAGGTTGGCAGAAGTTAAAATATCAAGCAAGATTAATCACAGTGTTGGGAGTGTGAGGCCCTGCGCTGTGAGTTGACACGGGAGCTTTGTCTTTGGACTGATATCAGACCTGGTCTGGGGAGCTAGCTGGCTCAGTCAGTGAAGAGCTTGCTCTGCAAGTGTGCGGACCTAAATCCAGTCCCTGGAACTTTGCTTCAAAAGGCAGGCATGAGCAGATGGTAGCTAAAGCCGACACTCACAGTGTTCAAAGCGCAGTGAGTAAGTGTGGAACGACGAACCACCGCTATAACACTCCCCCCAGCTACACACACACACACACACACACACACACACACACACACACACACATCATGGAAAAGGGGGTGGAAAGACGGTAAGAGCCCGAGGGAAACAGTGTCTTCTGGACATGACAGGGCAGCGGCACTCATGAGATTGTGACTGTCTGCACGCAATCATGTCAGTTAACACTCCAGCATGTGGTGGGGGAAGGGTTTGGGGTCCCCACCCCTAGGCTGAAGAGTTCTTGACAGTTGACAGCCTCCAGGGAAGGAAAAGTCAGTTTTCTTTCAGGATATGGCTCCTGGCAGGTTGACTATGGCCTCAGATTCAGGAGTGCCTGGGCAGCATGAGCTGTAGGTAAAATAAAAAGAAGAGTGGATAGGGAGGTGGGGGAGGGGAAGTTACAGAGAGGAGTGGGGTGGGTAAGTGTGGTTAAAGTGTATTATATGCATGTGCGAGATTCCCAAAGAATAAGAACATGTTTTTAAAAAGAGACAGGCACGGTGGCTGATTCTAGCATGGGACAGACAGATCCCTGAGGCTTACTGGCTTAGCCAAATCAGCTAGTCCCAGGTCAGTGAGAGACAAGCTGGACCATAGTGTCCTGATGAATCACACCCAAGGCACTCACACACACACACACACACACACACACACACACACACACACACACACACACATCTCCTGCTGGAACCACGCCCTTGATTTCTAAGTAGCGTTGCTGAAATTGGCAAATCAAAATGCGGGACTCACGTAAATTTAAAATTTGGATGAACAGCAAGAAACTTTTTACTTGGGTTGTACTTGATAGTTTTTTTTTTTTTTTTTAAAGGAAGTCACTTACCTGAAATCCAGATTTAACAAGGTAGCCTGTAATTGATCTGAGAATTCTATTTCAAGGGTCTGTGAACTGAGGTTTCCAGAAAAACAGCCATGCCTGTGTTAAGGAGTTGGAGATATATATATATATATTATCCTTCAACTAGGGAAATTAATGAAGCCCAACCCTTTTTACCCAGCAGTTTTTTCTCTTCTTTATACTCAGAGGCATACAGATATTCACTGTAGTTTGTAGCAGACAAAAACAAAGCACACAGCTTAATCACCCACCCAAGGGCAACTGGTTGAATACACGATGACGCACTCTACGGCAGAATTATAATTATAGAACCCTGCAGTGATTTAAAGAGTGATGCAGACTTGGCAAGGAATGCAGCAGTGGAAACGGGGCAGCGCTGGCTCAGGGCTTTTAACGTGGAGTCAGGAGGGCATTGTTAAAGCGCGGCCACCTCCTTAGCTAAACCTTTGAGCTCAATTTACCCTCCCACGCACACTCAAGCTGACCTGTGGGCTCAGCAAGCCGGCATTTCCTGAAGCGTTCATTGCTGTTCACTGATCTTGCCTGCAGACCAGGCTGGCCTTGAGTTTACATCAATCCGCCTGCCTCTGCCTCCCGAGTGCTGGGATTAAAGGCGTGTGCCAGCCACCATGGCCAGCTTAACCCCCCCCCCCCCCCGTCTTTTTGTTTTGTTTTTTTGTTTTTCGAGACAGGGTTTCTCCGTGTAGTCTTGACTGTCCTGAACTCACTTTGTAGTCCAGGCTGGCCTCGAACTCACAGCGATCCGCTGCTTCTGCCTCCCAAGTGCTGGGATTAAAGGCGTGCGCCACCACGCCCACTCAGCCCCCATTTTACAAGCCGAACTCACTTTCCCCAGAACTGGTCTCGGTTCTGTGACGCCCAAAGTCGTAAGCAGGGATGCCCCTTTCTAAGACCTCTGAGCACACTTGCAAGGCTGCCCGAATTGATGCTTCCCAGGATTCAGGTAGCCCCCGAATAAATGCTATTTTCTTGGACTTTAGTTTTATTCTCAGTTGGTAGATCTATATGTTAATGAGGATAGCATTTTAAGATATTTTGGAGTCTGGAGAGGTGGCTCAGAGCTTAAGAGCACTGGCTGCTCTTCCAAACGTCCTGAGTTTAATTCCCAGCAACCACATGGTGGCTCACAACCATCTATACTGAGATCTGGTGGCCCCTTCTGGCATGCAGGTATACAGGAAGGTGAAACATTGTATACATAATAAATAATAAATCTTTAATAAAAAGGTATTTTGGTAATTGAAAAAGCAAGGTGCAAGCTGTAGACCACTACACATAGTTTGTGTGTGTGTGTGTGTGTGTGTGTGTGTGTGTGTGTGTGTGTTAGAGAGAGAGAGAGAGAGAGAGAGAGAGAGAGAGAGCGCGCACAAGAGGCAGACAAAGTTGAGACACATACAAATTCATAGAACATATGCCAGTGGGTATTTAGGATACCTTTCACAGTGGATGGAAGCTTTTATGTGTTAATTTAAAACAAGATCTACTTTCATTTTATGTGTCTGAGCTCTTTGCCTGCCTAAGGACACTGCATGTGTGTCTGGTGTCTTTGGAGGCCAGCGACACTGGATCCCCTGGAATTGGAGTTAGTGGTTAGTAAGATCACTGTGAGTTCAAGGCCAGCCTGGTCTACAGAGAGAGAGAGAGAGTTTCAGGACAGCCAGGGCAACACAGAGAAGCCCTGTCTTGAAAACCCAGAAGAAAAAAAAAAAGATTTCTTTGCATGGGTGTTATGTCTGTGTGTATGTCTATATACCAGAGGACAGCATAGGGTCCCATGGGGCTACAGTTATACACGCTTGTGAGCCACCATGGGTGCTAGGAATCAAGACCTCTGGAAGAGCAGCCAGTGCTCTTAACCACTGAGCCACCTCTCCAGCCCAAACAGAGGCTATTCTAAAACAGTATACTAAGACTGTGTGGGTATGGTGGTGCACACCTTCAATTCCAGCACTGAGGAAACTGGCAGAGGTAGTAGATCTCTGAACTTGAGGCCAACCTGGTCTACATAGTGAGTTCCAGGACAGCCAAGGCCTGTTTCAAAGTGAGATCATCTCTCAAAAAGCAACTATCTATCCACCCACCCACCCACCCACCTACCCACCCACTCACCCAACCAATCATTCAACCAACTAATCAACCAACCAGCTAACTAACTAACCAACCAACAAGCCAGGCAAACAACCAACTAAACAAACAACCAACTAACCAACCAACCAAACAACTAACCAGCCAGCCAAACAACTAACCAACCAACAAGCCAACCAGCCAGCTAGGCAACCAACCAGCCAGCTAACAACAACAACAACAACAACAACAACAACAACAACAACAACAACAACAACAAAACAAAACAAAAACAAACCAAGAGCAGTAGAATGGGTGGCGCACATCTCTCAGGCCAACAATCAGGAAACAGACGCAGCTGGATCTCTGTGAGTTCCAGGCCAGCCTGGCAGGGCCAAGTGGTGAAACTCTACCTCAAAAACAAACAAACAAACAACCCTCAAGTGATATAGAAGGCAGAAAAACGCTTGAATTTTCCAGGGTAATGATTTCAATATTAAAAAAAAAAAAACACAAAAAAACAAATCTAAACTATTTCCCTAAGTTTTTCTGTTTCCTCGATTTGCTGACCTTCCTCTGAACTTACCCTTTAATCATCTGCTGGATAACTCACCCATCTGTTTTGGGTGGCTACTGCAGTTCTCCCAAATGAGAAGGCCCTGGGTTGGGGCCACAAACCTGAATTTAAACAAGATTAACAACAAGCGGTGTGTAGTAAGTAGTTTCCAAGATGGCCTCCAAATGGCTCCTGCTTCCGGAGTGGAAGTCCTTGGGTAGCTTTGCACCATACTGCACGGGAGTGGTCTGTGTGACCAGCAGCACAGGTGGCCTATCACAGCTCAGACCCGGTGGTAAGTGACCGTGGCTTTGGCGCGCTGTCCTTTTGGCCTTTGCTCAGGGGAACGTGCTTCACTGTGCTGTGTGGGGACTGTGGAGGGGCTCCTGGAAGAATCGAGGTTTCTGCCCAGTTAGCAACTACTGCTTGCCATTCCCCGTGGGAGTGATCTTAGAAACCAGGTGTCCCAAACTATGGCACCAACCGAGGGCAGTACGTGCAGTGAACATTGAACCCTTACCCAGATGTAGCCAAGGGACAGGTCATTCTCTACAGACGAGTGGAGAGTGGCGACTGACTTTCACATGAATTCTGGTGCCCCATATTTGACCATGTCCCCTTGATGGGGAAGTCCGGTGGCTCTCAGAGGAAGGATAGCAGGCTACCAAGAAGAGACTTTATATCTTATGATCATATACAGGGGGAGGAGGTCCCCCTCAGTCACAGTCATAGGGGAGGGGAGTAGGGTGAAAGTGGGAGGGAGGGAGGAATGGGATGATAGAAGAGATGGGATAACCATTGAGATGTAATATAAATGAATTGATAAATAAATAAATTAAAAAAAAAAAAGAGAGAAACCAGGTGTCCACCCATGTTCAGCCCTGGCACAACAGCCCAGGGCCCCAGCTCACTGACTGGTTGACTACAAGAACCTCACATGACCCTGAGCCAGAACCACCTGTGCCAAGCCACTTCTGGTTTGGTCCTTAGTGGGGGGGGGGGGAAATGCCTATCTTTAAGTTGCTAAATTTGAGAGTAATAGACAATAAACACAGAGATAAGGAATAAAGCACCACGTGTTGAAAGCTTTCTGAACAATAACACTTTTTCAAATGTTCACCGCGCGTTACCCTGTGCAAATTTCAAAATATATTTTTACATGAAAGAAAACCATTTTTCCCCAAAAAGACCCGAAATGATGCTATTCTACATATAAATTGTAGAAGAGAATATATAAAGTATATGTGAGCATATTATAATCCAGTTTTTTTGTTTTTCGTTTTTCTTTGAGACAAGGTCTCTCTGTGATAGCCTTGGCTGTCCTGGACTCACTTTGTAGACCAGGCTGGCCTTGAACTCACAGTGATCCTCCTGCCTCTGCCTCCCAAGTGCTGGGATTAAAGGCGTGCGCCACCACAGTGTAGCCCAGGCTGCTCTCAGATTTGCTACGTAGTTGTGGATGACCTGCCTTCATTTTCCAAGAACTGGAGTTGTAGGCAAGTGCCACACCTGCCACCCAGCTGAAAGAACCATTTTATGTCTTTTTTTAAAAAAATGCACTCCCAAATGTACCAAGTAATTGAACTACTTGGCCGTTTGCCCCAGCATTTCCCATTTAAAATTTGGAAAATTTGGAAACTTGCTGTAAAAAATGACATTTAAAATTTATCCATAATTAAGCCCAGGCAGCCTTTCTGACAATTGGCACTGTAGCAGTGATGATGATGATGATGATGATGATGATGATGATGATGATGATGCATTATTTACTAGTTTGTGGTGATAAATTCATACCTCTAGCACAAATGAGAAAAAAGGAAGAGGGAAGGTTGCATGCGTTTAACTGCCCTGGGTGCTCCCACAGCGGTAGTTGACTTGCTGAGCCAGCATGCTTGCTTGGGACTCCAGCCTCATGAGCCTCTGGATTTCCAGGCTTCTGGGCCTCTAAAGTTGTTTTGGAGTTCTTCTGGGCTGGGGCCATGGCTGCAATTGTGGCTTTCTGAACTTTGAGAGATCATGCAGAGTGGCCGTGTCAGTGTGAAGTGTCGCAGCATGCTGATTCTGAAGTTTCCTGATACAGCAAGGTTGATGTGAATGGCTCATCACGTCTCATAAGTGAACTTCTCCTGGGGCCTGACCAGGCAGCCCCCATGGGGGGAAGTGATCAAAGGGCAGGCAACAGAGTCCATGTCAGAGACAGCCCCTGCTCCCCTTACTGGGGGGGACCCACAAGAAGCCTGAGCTGCCCATTTGCTACATCTGTTAATGGGGCCTAGGTCTTCTCCATGCAAAGTCCTTGGTTGATGTTTCAGTCTCCACAAGCCGTGTGTGTGTGTGTGTGTGTGTGTGTGTGTGTGTGTGTGTGTGTGTGCATGTGTGGCATGGTTGGACCCTGAGGTAGGAGAACATTAGGAGGGACAGTGCGTTGTATCAGAGGAGGCATGAAGGAGCCGTAAAGGGAGAGAGAACTTTCCCCTCAAGCGTTTGGAGAGGAGCTCCATAGAGACAGCTGCCCTGTGCAGCATGGCGGGGGTCCTGAAGAGGAGGGTCTGTCACTGTGAATGGTACTCTGCTCTGCTCACAGCTGGGAGCCTAACGTAGCTGTCCTCTGAGAGGCTCCGCTCAGCAGCGGTTCCAAACAGATGCTGAGACTCACAGGCAAACATTGGGCGAAGCAGAGGGAGTCTGGTGGATAAAAGGGGGGGAGGATAAAAGGAGCTGGGGGGGACAGGAACTCCGCAGGAAGACCAACAGAGCCAACTAACCAGGCCCCAGAGGGCCTGTGGAGACTGAAGCACCAACCAAGGACCTTGCATGGACCGGACATCAGTCTTCTACATCTCTCCAGTCTCAAGTTTGATGGGCTTAGTGGTAACTGACCTGTGAAAATTCTCCGTTCTTTCCCTTATTTGTTCAGGATGCACTGGCTAGCTTTTTCACAGTTCCTCATTAAATGAGGAACCAAGGCTTGTGGCCTCTGGTGACAGATACAGCTTCTGAAAAGGGCAGATTAAAGAATTATTTGGTGCTTCTGACTTTCCGTTTCCTCTTTGTGACTGAGGGCAAGTCTCTTAGCTGGCTTCCGCAAGGCTCCAGTTCCCCCGTCTGTAAAACGAAGGTACTAATGCTCCCTAGGTCATAAAAGTAGCATGAGAATTCAAAGGGAAAATGTAAGCAAAGTAAACAGCATGCTGTCTGGCATGTTACAAACAATAGGAAATATTTGCTACAGGAAATAGAGCTTGTAGAAAATTAATTGAAAGGGGAATGTGATTTTTTTTTTGAAACTTTAAATAATGGCTTATTTATTTTTATTTTATGTGCATTAGTGAATTTTTGCTTGCATGTGTGGCATGTTTGTCTGTGTGAGGGTGTCGGACTCCCCTGGAACAGGCGTTACGGAGAGTTGTGAGCTGCCTTGTGGGTGCTGGGAATTGAACCCAGGTTCTTGGGAAGAGCAGCTAGGCTCTTAATCGCTGAGCCATCTCTCCAGCCCTCGACTGTGATTTTAAAATGTTTAATGTGGCTGGAGAGATTGGCTAGCACTTAAGAGCACGTGCTGCTTTTGCAGAGGGCCTGAGTTCCATTCCCAGAACACAAGCTGGTGACTCACATGCACACATACAAAATTAAAAAATATCCTTAAATTATGCTTAAGTAAGCCGGGTGGTGGTGGCTCACACCTTTAATCCCAGCACTCGGGAGGCAGAGGTGGGCAGATCGCTGTAAGTTCGAGGCCAGGCTGGTTTACAAAGTTAGTCCAGGACAGCCGAGGCTACACAGAGAAACCCTGTCTCGGAAAAAAATAATTATGCTTAAGTAAAGCTTTCAGACAGTCATTAATCAGATGAATTAAGTTTCTTCAAAGTTGTCACAAAAACATAAACAATTTTTGCAGAGTAATTTGGCAGTTTATATGGAGAGTAATTTATGATTCACAAATATAATGATTTCCTATTCATCTTACTTCCAAAGATCTGTCCTAAGGAAACAGAACAACAACAAAAAAGCCAGGCATAGTGGCGCATGCCTGTAATTCCAGTCCTGAGGCAGACGAGGCAGGCGGATGGCAAATTTGAGGTCAGCTTATGCGGTGTGGAGGGGGTAGTGGGGGTAGTGGGGGTGTGGGGGTGTGGGGTGTGGAGGTGTGGGGTGTGGAGGGGGTAGCAGGGGTGTGGGGTGTGGGGTATGAGGTAGAGGGGTAGGGGATAGCAGGGGTGTGGGGTGTAGGGTGCGGAGTGGTTATGTGGTGTTTATTGTTGCCGTTTAATAATAGAAAATTTCATATTCCCTGATATGGGTAGATTAAGTAAGATATCATAAATTTACATTTTAAGGCCTGATATAGAGGCCAGGTGTGATGGCGCACTCCTTTAATCCCAGGACCTTGGAGGCAGAGGCGGGCGGATCTCTGTGAGTTTGAGGCCAGCCTGGTCTACAAAGCAAGTCCAGAACAGTCAAGGTTACACAGAGAAACCCTGTCTCGGGGTGGGGGGTGGGGGAAGCCTGATATACAGGTGTAAAACCATTGGAAGAAATATGCTGAATCGTCCCAACTGTGGCTCTGACTAGACTGTGGCATTATAGGCAGTCCCTATTATATTATTTATACTTTTCCTATTTTCTAGAGTTTTCATGGTAAATGTGTTACATTCACAATCAGAATTAATAACTCCAGAGGGAAAACTGTTTCCCAGAGATACTTCTACTGCAGTGGAGGGCCACCCCTTCTCAGCTTCTTAGCTCTTTAAAAATTTTATATAAACATATGTTAATTATACATGATAGTGAAATTCATTTTGACAGTTTCATCTATGTCTATAATGCATTTTCAGCATGATTTCCCCTTATCACCCCTTTTTTGTCTCTCTCCCACTAACTCCCTTCCTTTTCCCAGCTAATCCTTTTGTTTTTATGCCTTTTATTCCTGTTTGTTGACCTGATGTGGTTTTTGTTGTTGTTGTTGTTTTGTGTTTTGAGACAGGGTTTCTCTGTGTAGCCTTGGCTGTCCTGGACTCGCTTTGTAGACCAGGCTGGCCTCGAACTCAGAGCGATCCGCCAGCCTCTGCCTCCTGAGTGCTGGAACAGATGTGTTTAACTAGGGTATCATATGGGAGCATGGGCAGTTCACCAGTGGCTACTCCTTGAACACAGCATCTTTCCCTCCCTTGATTGCCTATAGATCCACAGGAAGGGGCGGAGCCTTGTGAGACCCTTACCACTCAATGACAGAGTATTGATGGTCCTAGTCTTACACAGGTTATTGCTGCTGCTTAGAGACCAAGAGCACAAAGGCTATATCATCCATGAAAGACAGATGCAGACAATATTCTAGAACAGTCTACTCCTTTTGGCTCTTACCTCTTTCTCCCCCCCCCCCTTTTCCTCAGTATTTACAATGCCTTGGAGGGGGTGAAACAAGATGTCCAATTTAAGGCTGAACATCAATGTTACTTAGTCTTAGTACTGGACCAGTTAATCTCTGGGTGAGTTGGCTTGCTGCTCTGACTAAAGCTGACATTTTACTAATCCTGGGAATAAGCATAAACTTTTAGAAGACAGTTTGACACTCAATGACTACAGAACTGATTTTATTTTATTTGTTTCCCTTTTGAGACAGGGTCTCACTATGTAGCCCTAGCTAGCCTAGAGCTCACTATGTAGGCCTGGCTGGCCTGGCACCACCACACCTGACTTGATCTTATTTTATTATTTATTTATTTTTGGTTTTTCAAGGGTTTCTTTGTGTAGTCTTGGCTGTCCTGGACTCTCTTTGTAGACTGGGCTGGCCTCGAACTCATGGAAATCTGCCTGCCTCTGCCTCTGCTGGGATTAATGGTGCTCTACCATGCCCTGCTTCGTTTTATTTTCGTTTTTGAGACAGGATTTTGCTAGGTGGTGGTGGCACACACCTTTAATCCCAGTACTTGAGAGGCAGAGGCAGGCAGATCTCTGTAAGTTCGAGGCCAGCCTGGTTTATAGACAGCCATGGGTACACAGTGAAATTCTGTCTAAAAACAAAACAAAACAAAAAAACAAACAAACAAGGAGAGAGAGAGAGAGAGAGAGAGAGAGAGAGAGAGAGAGAGAGAGAGAGAGAGAGAGAGAGAGAGAGAGAGAGATTGGGTAGGCGGGGAGAGTCCTGAGCTCAGACTGGCTTAGAACTTCCTATGCAGTTGCTGGTGACTTTGAGAGCATGATGCTCCTGCCTCCACTTCGAGTACAGGGATAAGCAACAAGAGCCATCTTTCTCGATATTGGTCCTGGTTAGTAAGAGACGTCTCTTCAATCAATAGAATTCTTTTATTATCCTAAAACACATCCCTGGTTGTTCACATAAGCCGGGGGCTTGTTTCTGGGCAGGGCTGACTTGGGTCTCACTGACCTGCTACACAGTTCCTTTTTCAGAGACACGGATGCCAAAAAAGTTCATACATCCTTGCTTTAACTGTTGTGCCTCGTTGGATCCAAGACTTTGAATTTGAAACAAGTTAACGGTAATTTTTAAAGGATTAATTTGAGAGACAGAATAAGAAACACTGGTCCTTATCGGAATTCTGTGGATGTGTTTTTCACCCCCAAAACTTCAGATTTCAGTTGACACAATTCAGAGACCATTTTTTTCCCCTGCCTAACTAACCATGTTGACGGGAAAGTGTGCAGCGCTCCACATTTACCTCATCATGCTCTGTACTTGAGCACAGACAGTTCACACACACACAGTGGCCAGTTCCTTTCTGTTTTTCTGCCACGTGTCAGCCTGGATGCTTGTCTTCTTTCTTTCCCATGGAGACTCAGCTCTCCATCAATGGGATGGACGTTCTTCTGCGACCCTTCATGATAACTGCGTGTCCTTTCAGAGTGGAGCTGACGTTTTCTGGAAAGCCAATGGCCTGGTTGCTCAGAATGGTATTCATTCGGAAAAAGATGCAACAAAGAACTTTTTATTCACGTAAGTGCTTCTGTTTGTCTAGTGTGTGTGTGTGTGTGTGTGTGTGTGTGTGTGTGTGTGTGAGAGAGAGAGAGAGAGAGAGAGAGAGAGAGAGAGAGAGATGGAGAGAGAGAGAGATGGAGAGAGAGAGAGAGAGAGAGAGAGAGAGAGAGAGAGAGAGAGAGAGAGAGAGATGGAGAGACAAAGAGACAGGGATAGACACAGAGAGAGATCGACACAGGCAGAAACAGGACAGAGAGAGCAGTGAGAGTTGGGAAGAGGCCAGAAGGGGCGGATTAGAGTTAGAGGTGGTTGTGAGCCACATGGCTGGGCACTAAACTCAGGTCCTCCTCTGGCAAAGCAGTAAGTGCTCTTAAGTCTCCAGCAATTTTTAATTCTGCCCCCTAAGGCCAACTTGGTCTACGAAATGAGTTCCAGGACAGCCAAGGCTACACAGAGAAACTCTGTCTCCAGAAACCAAACCAAACCTAAAAAAAAAGGCAGGGTCTTCCTATGTAGCCCTGGCTGTTCTAGAACTCTCTATGTAGACCAGTTTGCACTCCAACTCACAGTGATCTGTCTGCCTCTGCCTCCAAGTGCTGGGATTAAAAGTGTGAGTCAACAATTCCAGATAGCAAAAAAAATATTTTTTTTAAAATTAATTTTTACAAGTTCATGGAGATCTTTGTCCCAGTGGAGCCTTAGTAAATGACCAAGGGACCTTATAGCTTTAAAACAAACAATTATAAATTTGCAAAGAAATGATAGGACGCACAGATATCTGGGCTTGGGCAGTAAGTTCTGAGGATGTTTCCAGCAAACGAGGTACAAGAGGGTGTTAAGACTAACGGGAAATAAAAGTAATTTTAAAGCATTTGTTTATTCTGTCTCACTGAGGCCCCAGTTACCAGTCTCTGATGACCAAAGGCCTCTTGGAATGAGAGGACTTTCCTCCTAAAAGAATCTTTATGGCTTGTTGCACACAGGGAGAGACAGGGCAAATGGCTCTGTAGCTATAGTTTCTAGTTGATTTCAACTGGAAACAGTCAAGATGCCTGTTCCCCAGCACTCAGGAGGCAGAGGCAGGTGGATCACTGTGAGTTTGAGGCCAGCCTGGTCTACAAAGTGGAAAAAAAAAAAGATGCCCATTTGGCATTTTTTGGAGAAGCTATATCTTTAACTCCATGTCATGGCTAGTTATATGGTAACTTGACGCAAGCGAGAGTCGTCTGAAAGAAGGGAACCTAAGTTGAGAAAATGTCTCCATAAGACCTGGCTGTAGGTCATTTCCTTAATTAGTGATTGATGGGGAGGGCCAAGCAGCACTTCTCCATGGCCTCTGCATCAGCTCCTGCCTCTAGGTCCCTGCTCTGTTTGAGTTCCTGTCCTGACCTCTTTCCATGAAGAACAGCACCGTGGAAGTGAAAGCCAAACAAACCCTTTCCTCCCTAAGATGCTTTTGGTCACTGTGTTTCATTACAGCAATGAGGATCCCAATTCCCTCATGGGAAGGGACCACTTAAACAAGCTCTGGAGATGATGCCGCCACAAGCTACGGACATTACACCAGATGGATTTCTCCAGCCACAGCGTCTTTGCCTGCACACTGGACTGCGCCATCCTGTGGACTTCACTCCAGCTTGAAGCTTGGTGTCTGAGTAGATCTGTTGCAATCTGGTCCTTTCTACCATTTCCCTGGTACCCTAAGATGGAGACATACCTACAACTCTTAGCATACATCTACAATGGAGGCTGGTAAGCCTTATCCTTTAAGTGTCAGACATTCTTTCCCCCTAGAAAACCTTTTCTCATATCTTCCCTCTGCAAGCATCTTTTAAAAAATATTTACTTATTAATTTATTATTATGTACACAGTCCTGTGCCTGCATGTATGCTTGCAGGCCAGAAGAGGGCATATGTGAGCCACCATGTGGTTGCAGGAAATTGAACTCAGGATCTCTGGAAGAACAGTCATGCTTTTAACCTCTGAGCCATCTCTCCACTCCATGCAAGCACCTTTTTTTTTTTGTTTTTTGTTTTTTGAGACAGGGTCTCTCTGTGTATGTAGCCTTGGCTGTCCTGGACTCGCTTTGTAGGCCAGGCTGGCCTCGAACTCACAGCGATCCACCTGCCTCTGTCTCCCGAGTGCTGGGATTAAAGGCATGCACCACCACGCCCGGCCACAAGCATTTTTTTTTTAAAAAAGAATTTTTATTAATTATTTGAACATTTCATGCAATGTATTTTGTTCATATTTACTCCCACTCCTTTTCCTAACTCCTTCTAGATCCTCCCCCACCTCTCCTACTTCCTCAACTGCACTGGCCTCTTTTTTTTTTTTTAAGTAATGCATTGATTCCAATTTGTGCTGCCTGAGTGTGGTGCCAGCCACAGGAGCCACACCCTTCACACCCTTTAAGAAGACTGACTTTTTCTTGTTCCAAGCCTTTGTCTGTCTATAGTTCCTGAGTCAGGGTTAGTGGCTCATGAACCCTGCCCTTATCCGTGCTAGAGTGTTGTCTGACTTGGTCTTGTGTGGGTCTTGCGCAGGCAACCACAGCCCCATGCGAGCCCACCCTTTCTTTTGCTTGCAGTTTATCTATAGATTTATGTCTGTTGTCCCTAAGTGGTACATCTTCTTAAGGGCTATTTTTTGGCGGGGGGGGGGGGGGGGGCAGCCATTGATACAGTTCTCACTGTGTCAGCAGGCCCTGTATGAGGCACCTGTTTTCGTCAGAGTTCATTGAATTTGCCCGGCTGCTGTACATGCCTGCTGGATGAATGCCCTCAAGCTGCAGGTGCACACAAATAACTTGAGGGAACTTGTTAAAGTGCAGACGTCAGAGCTCCACCCTAAAGCCCTTGAATCAGAGGCTTGTGGGTAAAGTGTGGGCACCCATGTGTTTAACGAGCTTCCCAGTGCTTCTGATGTGTCCAGCTGCTGAGAAGTTCCCCCCTGCTCTTCTGATGTGTCCAGTTGAAAAGTCCCCCTGTCCCTCCCCCCCCCCCCCCCCCGCTTTTCTGATGTGTCCAACAGTTAAGAAGTTCCCTCCTGTTCTTCAGAAGATCATCCTCATATTATTCCAGGCAGACAGAAGCCCATCCTGGATTTCAGCTCCCTTAACAGAAGAAAAGCACAAATTATAAACCAGAAATTGCATATTTTGATGCCTTAGGTACTGCTCTCCTTCCTGTACAATGAAACTATTTGCCTCCTCATTTCAAAGGAAACTGAGGCCAGAGTTAGTCACCTTTCCAGGAGGAGTTGCTGGAGCTGGAAATCTAAGCCTTCTGGTCTCTGATGCTGTCCCTACGGCATGGGACTGCTTCCCCACATCTGAAGTAATCAATGCCTCTCTTATGTGTGTCCAGTTGTGATGTCATCTTGGTTGATTTTACGTTTGATGAGTATGAAGTGTCCTTCCTCATCCCTTTTGATTAATTTTGGTTGAAAGTCTATTTTATTAGATATTAAAATGGCTACACCAGATTGCTTCTTTTGACCGTTTGCTTGGAATATTTTTTTTCAAGTCTTTTACCCTGAGATAATGTCTATTCTTGTTTCTGAGATGTGTTTCTTGAATGCAGAAGAATGTTGGATCTTGTTTATGCATCCATTCAGTTAATCTGTGTCTTTTTATTGGAGAATTGAGACTATTTATGTTGAGAGACATTAGTGACCAGTGACTGCTAAGTCCCTTGATTTTGATGTTGGTTGCAGTAGAGTGCTTGTGTGGTTATGATTTTTGCGATGGTGTAGTTATCTATTTCCCATGTAGTTTTGGTTGTAGTTTGTCACCAACCCTACAGCTGACAATGATATAATATCCAAAATATATGAAGAACTCAAGAAATTAAACACCACCAAACCCAATAACCCAAATAAGAAATGGGGCTCAGAACTAAACAGAATTTTCAATAGAAGAATATCGAATGGCTGAGAAACACTTAAAGAAATGCTCAACGTCTTTAGTCATCAGAGAAATGCAAATCAAAGCGACTCTGAGATTCCATCTTACACCCATCAGAATGGCTAAGATCAAAAACTCAAGTGACACTACATGCTGGTGAGGATGTGGAGAAAGAGAAACACTCCTTCATTGCTGATGGGAATGCAAACTTGTATAACCACTTTGGAAATCTATCTGGCACTTTCTCAGAAAACTGTGGGAATAGAGCTTCCTCAAGACCCAGCTATTCCACTCCTTGGAATATACCCAGAAGATGCTCCACCACACAACAAGCTTATATGCCCAACCATATTCATAGCATCCTTATTCATAATAGCCAGAACCTGGAAACATCCTAAATGTCCCTCTGTCGAAGAATGGATAAAGAAACTAGTACATTTACACTATGGAATACTACTCAGCTATTAAAAACAAGGAAATCCCAAAATTTGTGGGCAAATGTGGAACTAGAAACGATCATACTGAGTGAGTTAACACAGAACCGGAAAGACTCACATGATATACACTCACTTATAATTGGGCACTAATGCAAAAGGCATGCCCCATGAAAGTCTTCACTTACCAGGAGATTGGGATAGATGTGAGGACATCCTATTGGGACTCTAGGTGAGAGAAGTATGGGAGAATGGGGAAATAAAAGGATCCAGAGGGTCCTAGAACTCTCAAGAAGAATATCATGATAGGAGGATCTGGGCCCAGAGGTCCTGCTCAAACTATAGCACCAGCCAAGGACAATATGTGCAGTAAACATTGAACCCCTACTCAGATATAGTCAATGGACAGGACATTCTCCACAGTTGTGTGGAGAGCTGGGACTGACTCTGACATGAACTCTGGTGCTCCATATTTGACCACATCCCCTTGGTGGGGAGGCCTGGTGGCACTCAGAGAGAGGATAAGCAGGCTACCAAGATGAGACTTGATAGCCTAGACCATACAGTGGGAGAGGAGGTCCCCCTCGGTCACAGACATAGAGCAGGGGAAAAGGGTGAAAGCAGGAGGGAGGGAGGAATGGGAGGACACAAGTGAGATGATAACAATTGCGATGTAATCTGAATAAATTAATAAAAAAAAATCTCAAAAAGTCAAAAGAAAAAGTAGAGCAGGGGAAGAATTAGACACAGCCTTCCAAAATAAACTTCATTGTAAAGCTTTAAAAAGGGGCGGGGGGGGGGGGGAGGGAGCTGAATTTTCAATTCTGGAGTATAGAGTGGGAGGAGACAGGGCCGAAGCCTCCACTTGAATTAATTTTGACCTTCTTCTGGAGCTTTTGGTCAGAATTTTGGCCTTTCCTCCTTTGGAGTGTCAACCCTATTGTAATGCAGGAGCCTGAGATATTTCTAAAGCATGTGGTCCTCCGGATGGGAGACCGGAAGCTGGGCTGGGATAATATAAATAACCTTCCTGACCTTTGTCCAGCTTCCCCCAGCCTCATTGTCACAGCAGTCTCCTTAAAGGCCCAGGCCAGCCTTCACTGTCCCTGTCTGCTTTTCGGGCTCTTGGAAGATCTGAGGAGAGAGAAGTTACCATGTTGGCTTCCCAGCTCCATAACCACAGGGGAGCTAGCTCTGTTGTGTTGGTGTCTGCAGCTCAGATGCAGCCTGGCCTGGTGTAAGCGGTCAGTGAGTGCCGTTCATGCATCCCCCAGAAGGAGCAGGTGTGTGTGTGTGTGTGTGCGCGAGCCAGAGAAGTGGTCTGTTCAAGAGAGAATATTTGGAAGGAACTGCGCCCTTGGTATTCCCTGTTATCCTAAGAGTGGCCCTCATAGGCTGATGGGGGTGGGGGTGGAGGGGTGGGGGTGGGTGGGGGGGTGGATAGAGGCCTGGGGGGATGAGGAGGGGGAGGAGAAGGTGGTGGGGTGGTGGTGGATAATTACTAATTCAGTCCCAGGGCTTAGCGAGTGGGATCTTGTGGGCATCCCCCCCCCCCCAAGGCTATTATTCAGCTCCTGAGAGACTGCTTTCTTTATCCTCCCAGCTTTCCAGCACTGGGGAGGGGACAACCCTAAAGCGAGCCCAGATGCTATGGGATCTAAGGGGTGTGTCATATTGAGGGTACTGGGATGACAACATGGGATCTGGGGGTGCTGCTGAGATGGCTTGTATGTGGGGGGTGGGTGGGAGGGTAGGAGCGGGGGAGTAAAGCTGCTTGCTGCCAAGCCTGAAGACCTGAGTTCAGTGCTCAGGACTCACATGATGGAATCACAGAGGAAGAGAGGAAAGAATTAACTTCTTGAACTTCACCCCTAACCTCTCCATGTGTGTTATGGTATATGTGCGCGCACACACACACACACACACACACACACACACACACACACACACACGCAGCTTTACTCCCCATCCCCCCACAAGCCATCTCAGCAGCAGCACACACACACACACACACACACACACACACACACACACACACACACAGCTTTACTCCCCATCCCCCCACAAGCCATCTCAGCAGCAGCAGCACACACACACACACAGACACACACACATGCACAGACATATGCAGCTTTACTCCCCATCCCTCCTACCCTACCCCCCACACAAGCCATCTCAGTAACACACACACACACACACACACACACACACACACACACACACAGGAAGTTTAGGTGCTGTATGTCATCTAATCCCACATATCCCTCTGGAAGGGAGAGATCCCTCCTGGGGCATCCCTGATACTGACCATTCCCAAGAGACCCTTGGGCTTGACAATTTTTTAGCTATAACAGTCTACTTGGGGGCTGGAGAGATGGGTCAGAGGTTAAGAGCACTGACTGTTCTTCCAGAGGTCCTGAGTTCAATTCTCAGCAACTACATGGTGGCTCACAGCCATCTACAATGAGATCTGGTGCCCTCCTCTGGCCTGCAGACATACATGCAGAACAGTGTATACATAATAAATAAATAAGTCTTTAAAAAAAAAAAGGATTTTAAAAGTTTACTTGGCGGATCAAGGCCCTTGTCAATAAACAAGAGATATCAACATCTTCTGACAGCTGGATGTGGTACATGTGTCAACAAACTTCCTTTCACATCAGCCCTGCCAGGCTGGCGTTATTTAGAAAAAGAAGCTAAGAGAGGCTCAACCATTTCACAAGGGCACCCAGAATATGAAGAGCCTTAAACCAGGGTGTGCCAGCCCCAAGCAGAGTCTAACCACAGAGCCCAGGACATCTTTATGAGACCACTCCTAACCCCACATCGTATCTCTGACAGTATCAAAGGTCAGTCTCAGTGAGGGTCCAGAAAGGAGTTCTGCTAGATTCTTTGGCCCTGAACCATGGGTTCCATTGTCAACTCCGGGGCTTATGTCCCCACCTCCATGACAGAGGCATTCTGGAATGAGTGTCCTCAGATGATTTGTCACTCCTGGGTTGGCTTCTGGAAGCAGAGAGGGTAGCACTCTGTGTGTGTGTGGTGTGTGTGTGTGTGCATGCGAATGCAGAGTCTCACATAGACCTTGGGGGCATGAAACATAGTTAGGAATTGGGATGGGTCATGGTTCACTATCTTTAAAGCTTCTGCCACATCACAAAAGAAAAGTAGTTCCTCCATTCATCACCTGTTCTGGCCGGAGTTAACTAAATCACAAACCCCATGTGATCTCTGGGGGTGGGGCATATTCTCTGGCAGTGCCTGTCTCCCTCCCCTCCCCCACCCCGCCCGGGAGTGCCCTTGTGTCGATGTATATCAGAGCTTACCAGACACATGGTCAGCATATGTTTACCTATGTTTGTCTCTTTTCGGGGTGTTCCTTATGTGTCATTGTCCCTCAGAACTTGGCTTGGTGCTTCTTTTCTGCTCTATCAAGACCCTTCACTGGTTAGTGGCATCCATAAAGCTGTCAGAATGTCTATTACTTATGCACTTGACCTTAGTCAAGAGACACTTGGCTGTGCCTCGGGAAAGTCTAGATGTCAGTCTTCTGGTCTGAGCTCTAGATCTGTATCTAGTGTCTTCCAGACACCCGCATCTGGCTGACACGTATTCATCTCTAGGGAAGTGGAGGCAGGTGGACCTTTGTAAGCCAGGCTAATCTACAGTGAGTTCCTGGCCAGCCTGGACTACACAATAAGGCACGGTCTCCAAACAACCCCAACAGCCTTATCGACCTACCCTCACATATTTTTATCATAATTTCATATTGACCTTGTCACACTACTATTTCTTCTCGAGATCTGCAGGTGAAATGGGAGTATGGGAGTGAAGATGCTCAAAGCTGGGGTTAGATGTGCCCTGGGAAGTTTGGACCAAGCAGAGGAGTTAAGAACAGAAAACAAGTGGCTCTACTGG
This sequence comes from Acomys minous, assembly GCF_964271855.1. NCBI lineage: Eukaryota > Metazoa > Chordata > Mammalia > Rodentia > Muridae > Acomys > Acomys minous. Next base: position 87,541,302 of record NC_140484.1, read on the forward strand.
GCCAAGTCCAGATTCCTTAATAGAACCTTCAAGATCCCCCCCCCACCCCGAGCTAGCTCCTTTTCTTCCTTCTCCACGTTCTTTGTAGCCACTCTCCAGCTCACACCATCCACCTCCCTCTCCCAGAGATGCAAGCTTGTCCCTGATTCAGCATGCCTCTTGTGCTGTACACGTCTGACTCCGTCTTCCAAGAGAGTCACACCTATTGCTGTTTGTCCAGTGAGGGCTACCTTATTTTTCTAGATTAAGCCCCACCTTCTTCTGCTGTGACAGGCACAGTGAGTCACTCGAAGTTTTCTTGTGACATACCTCAATTATCATTTTTTTCTTGCGACTGCGTGGACCATAATGGTCTTGAACTTTGAGGGCCCTAGGAATCTTCCCACATCAGTTTCCTGAGCATCTGGGACTACAGGTATGTGGCACCACACCTGGCTTCACGCCTTAATTGCTTCAGTTGCCACATCACCTGTTTGTTTACCCGCCTGCTTGTGAACTCCATGAGCTCAGGGGCTGATTTTTACTCAGTATTTATAACTCCAGTATCTAAAATGATAGCAGGTGCACATGGACACTTTATACATGTGTTGGTAGAGTCAGTCAGTGAATGGCCTTCTTACAGACAGGCAGGCACAGAGAAAACGACAGGGCCATGTGAGCAGGACCAGATGACAAGTCATTCTGGGTACAGAGAGGAAGGGGTGCTGGTTTTCATTACCCCTGCTACCTGGAATATAAAATCAAGAAAGCATAAAACAGCCATCCCTAAACAACTGAAGAAAAAAAAATTCTAAAGACTGAATAAAAAATATTTTACCTATAGGAATAAAATTAAAGTAAGTTCTCTCTCGGAGGGAAAGCAAAGTCTTTAGTGTCTGTGTCCGTCAAGGCTCAGCACTATTTAACTGATGAGAATCCATTACTACCTGTAGAGATGTGGGCAGATTAACCAAACTGCTGCTAATATCTGGTTCCCTTTCGCCTCTTGGAGTTATGGAGCCCACAATAAAACGGAATGCTCACTGAACAGTGAAGGAGACGTTTATTCTTGGCCAAGAATAGAAACGGAAGATGGTGTGCAAAGTACTGGCTCCAATGGCCAGTGTCAGGAAGTCACAGCCATCAGTGACAGAAACAAAGGAGGGATGGGCTAGTGGAGGACAGAAAGAGGCTTATCACCTTGGGATGGATAGGGGTTTTCAGGAATTCCTACTTTTGTTCCTTTTATGGTTCTTTCTGGTCATCTGTCATGGTGTGGAGGGGCGTCATTTAGCATACAGTCATAGGACTGTAAGGAAGTTGAAGGTCATGGGCAGGTCCCTGTAGTATCCATTTTACACCCAACCAGTTGGTTGGCCCCTGAAGAAGGACGTCTGGCTGTCAGGCATTCTGTCTTCCAAGATAAGATTAGGGCAGGGCAGAAACTCTGTTAGTTCAGGCAGGCAGAGTCAGGCAAGGATTCGGTAACACCATCATCAGCCATTAGTCCAGAGGCATACTGCCAAAGGCCTGAGGTTTTAGAAAGAGAGCCTGGAGTTAGCCAGGGAGGAGCACAGCTTCTAGAAAGACCAGATTCTCCGCCTGGTCAAGTGGGCCTTGTCTGTTTCCCTCCCACCCTGACAGGCCTCAGACACTGAGCTGAATTCAACTAGAAGTAGGAATCGTGGTGAGCCCTGTACTTAAGTCTAGGGCTTGGGCTCCCAGGGCAGAGAGAAGGACAGAGGATGGGCCCGTGCTGGGTATGCTGGCACACACCTTTAACCTTAACTGTTGGGAGGCAGGTGCAGAAGAGCTCTATGAGTTCAAGGCCAGCCTAGTTTATGCAAGAGTCCCAGGTCATTCAGAGCCAAACAGTGAGACTTTGTCTCAACAAAACCCAATGAAGCAAAAACAACAAACAGCTCTGAATGGGTAGGAGGCCAGACAGAGACAGCATGGGGGGGGGAGACACTACGGTTTTGTGGGTCACCTATTTATATAACTACTTTGCCCACCGGTAGAAGTACCCTGTGAATGACATTTCTAGACCTTATGTTTTTTGTATATGTGGGTATTTGTATGTGAAACGCACGAGAATTGGTGAATTAGTAGGGTTAAGGTAGGACAATGACATGTTTTTAAAAGACTTCTCAAGTAATTTTGGTTGGCCCTAGTTTTTTTTTTTTTGTTTTGTTTTTTTTTTTTTTTTTGGAGGGGGAAGTTTCAAGACAGGGTTTCTCTGTGTAGCCCTGGCTGTCCTGGACTCACTTTGTAGACCAGGCTGGCCTCAAATTCTCAGAGATCTGCTTGCCTCTGCCTCCCAGAGTGCTGGGATTCCAGGAGTTCACCACCATGCCTGGCTTGGCCCCAGTTTTTGAGAACAACTAATAAAGTTTACTCTCAGGGGCTGGAGAGATGGCCTTGTGGGTAAAACCACATACTGCTCTTGCAGAGGACCCAAGTTCTGGTCCCAGTATCTATTTCAGGCAAATCACAGACATCTGTAACACATCTTTAGGGAGTCCTGACAACTCTGACCTCAAGTACACTCCCCCTCCCCTCTAGTAAGTGAAATCCTCTTAAAGGTCCACATTTCCATCTTTATAATTAGGCAAGCTTGGGTCCAGAGAAACAAAAATGCCCTGACTTCGGTACTCCCTTGGGTGACATGGGAGGGGTTGATCTGAAACTGGAATGTATGAGGTGATTTTATACTGAGGCTCCAAAGATGGAGTGGCATTGGCCAATTACACCGCCAGTGAGTCCCAGGTAAGGAGGGACCAAGTCCGTATTGCTTTCAGTTCACGTTTGGTCATAGCGTACATGACAGAGCCTTGCTGATGGCCGTTCTCATTCCTCACTCAGATAAGGTAGGTCCCAACTGAAACAACAACAGCAGCCAGCCATGGATGTGCCTCTCCTCCCTTTGGGATGAGGGGTACCCGGGGAAGTCCTGGAGGAGAAGTGAAAACTGCCGTGGGAACGGCGCATCAGAGCGTGCGTTCAACGCGTGTCTCTCCTTGGCCAGCACAAGGCTAGGTTCCAGCGTAGGGCCCTGTATCCCCATCTCAGAAAATGGCCAGTGTCCCTTCCCTTCCCAACAGCTGACACCACAGCTAACGCTCTGTGTGTATCACAGACCACATACCAGGTCTTTGAGGCGTGTTTGGAAACCTCCATCTCCACGAGGCCTGCTGGATAGACTTGTATTTCCTGAAACCAGCAACCTTTCCTCTTCCTCATCCTACACAACTTGTCTGGATTGGGCAGGACTCTAGAGGTCACCTATTCACATTACAGATGAGGAAATCTAGGCCAGAGGAGACAAAGGGCATGGAAGTAGCAAACAGCTGCAATATAGTTCATTAGACTCCTTGCCAGTCCACCCAATTCTGAACACATACTGCTAAACCAGCAGTATAACCATTTACGTTGTATTTCAGGCAGTCAGTTCACACTCCAGCATTATAACCACTTACATTGTATTTCAGGCAGTCAATTCACACTCCAGCATCATAACCACTTACATTGTATTTCAGGCAGTTAATTCACACTCCAGCATCATAACCACTTACATTGTATTTCAGGCGGTCAGTTCACACTCCAGCATCATAACCACTTACACTGTATTTCAGGCAGTCAGTTCACACTCGAGCATTATAACCATTTATGTTGTATTTCAGGCAGTCAGTTCACACTCCAGCATCATAACCACTTACATTGTATTTCCGGCTGTCAGTTCACACTCCTTCGGGTCCTTAAGCATGCTCAGATTTGCCTGCCATTCCTGTTTTGCTCTTGTGTAGGTGTTGTCACTGTTGTTCCAGGTGTGAGGGGCGTGTGACTAAGGAAACCTAGTGCCTATAATTTGTTTACCCGCTGCGGGTATGGGGTCTACACACTGGCTGCGGCTTGCTTTCATCCGTGGCTTTTGTGCTATGGTGAAGGACGGTTCCCTTTCTGTACCTTTATTTGTTCAGTGCACGAGTGTCCACGTGGGCTTAATGCAATTCTACGATGCAATTTTAAAAAACTACGGTTCAGTATAGCTATGTACACTGTGTGCCTGGAACATAGTTCTTCCATGCTGAAGGTTGAATGTCTGTTGATCCACTGGGGCGCATGACTACACAGTCAAAGGCATGTCTTACAGGAATTGCGTCCCTTAGACCGTATGTTTAAAGGCTGAAAAGCATCTCTCTGTCTTTGGTTTTTGTTCCGGAGGTAAGAGACGATGCATCTCGCGGTGCTCCCAGGGCAAAAGGTGTTTGTCTTCCAGCCTTGGGGGTTGTGTGTGTGGGGGTCGCCGTCACGTTCCAGGATGCCCTGGCACGCCTCCCGAGGGGGCGTGGCCTCGTGGCCCCGCCCCCGCCCGGGGTGGACCTCCTGCTCAGCGCAGAAACAGAGATAGCCTAGCCGGCGCCCCCAGACGGCTCCGCCCACCCGAGGCTCCGGCCCGCTCATTGGCTGGGTCTGTGGTGACGTAGTAGGGTTCGCAGACAGTACTCCGAGCGCCCGGCGCGCGGGAGGTATTGTGCTTCAGTCCGGCTTTGTTCGGTTGTCGGCTCACCTGTCCCTGGGTGCGTCCTGGCGGTGCAACCCGGAGCGGGTGCCAGCAGTCGCCGCCGCCGCCGCCATGGTGTCCCCGGTCACTGTGGTGAGTGCGCGAGCGCGCGAGCCCCCGCCCCCGGGCCTGGGTCAAGGCAGCGGCAAGCCCGGCCGCCTGGGGGCGGAGGAAGCTGGTGTCCCCTCCGGGGAAGCGGTGGCTGTCACGGCTCCCTTGCTCTTCACTCCCGTAGCGCCCCTCCTCCGCGCGCCCCCCGTCTGCCTGCGGGAGGAAGGAAAACATTGTGCACGTGACTCGGAAGCGTGACTTTGTTGATCCATGTGTGTCTGGAGCGGGTCTTGCGGGTCTTGGCCTGGGACTGGGACGCAGCGGGCTGCAGGGTTCTGCGTGACGGTACCTCAGAGAAGCATTCGAGAGGGTGGGGGGAACCAGACCTCCTGGGAATCGTGCCTCGAGTTGGTTTTCTCTTCATATTGTAAGCGCAGGAGGCGACGCCTCTTTCTAAGCAACGCTGTTAAGGCGCTGGGTGAAGCTGGACCGCTCTCTACAGACTTGACCTCCTCAGACTTTTCAACTCCAACCTTTGGCTTGTCTCCCTACCCTTCTAAGGCTAGCTTATCTGACTCGTGATGTCACCATTTATTACCAGATTCTTCTAGGCAATATGGGTCTGGGGAATGAGGGGAGAGCAAAGTTGATGTTCCTGAGGGCTGACAGGTGGAGCCGGGATCCCCTCGGCCTCCCTTTGGCCATGACCTCACTCTCACTATCGGTTATAGCGGAGTGTCCATGGGAAGGGAGTGTCACCTCTGCTCCCATCTCTAACCTCTGGCAGAACAAGAGCATGCTTGTACTCTGGACCCACTGGCTATTTCTTCCTACCCTTCCTCAATTGTGTCAGGTGTCTATCTGGTAACCTGGGGATCTGAGTGTGTCCTCAGAGTCCCCCGTGGAACAGCTTGTTCACACAGCCGGAGCACTTTAGGTGGAGGGTGAGTCTATAGGGAGCCCCAACTGCTCCAATTCACCCCCAGAAACCCTGAATTAGCGACCCAAGGGAAGGCACACCGCTGGGGAGACCACACAACATCTGCGGAATCTCCTCCCCCGCCAGCTCAGACTGTGCCTGCAGTGGCCTTGAGTAAAACCTTTCTTTAGCTGCCCTCCCCCTAATCCAGCTGAGACCCAGTCAGCTGCGCCAACTTCCCCCTCTTGGTTCCCCGTCTCCTCCCAGCCTGTCTGCTGGCGCCGGATCAGAAGCTGGGACCAGAAGCCCTCCCCACCCCCTTCCTGTCTCTGGTGCCTCAAGTTGTTCTTGTTCTCTGGGAAAGAAATGGCCAACGCCCCCCTTCCCTAGCCCTGGAAATCTGTGGTATTTCCAGGACTGTTTATTGCTCCCCGCACAGATCTATTTCACCTCCCGGCATCCTTAGCACTTCTCTTTGTCCTTGATGCCACCTTTAGGTAAAGTGGAAGCTTGTGTGTGTAGGGGGGTGGGCAGACTGGACAGGACAGAAAGCCTGTGGGGTGGAGGTACTGTGACTCCCCTACATTCCTGGCACTCACCTGGTGTTGCCAGGGCTCTAAGCCTGAGTCCTGGCTCTAAAGCTGGGATCATGAGTTGGTTGGTCAGTTGGTTTGTTTCTGTGGTTTCCCCCTGACATTACTCCCAGTTCTCCACAGCTGGGCGCTGAGGATGACAGGGAGAGGTGCTAAGGGATCCCTCTAGGACAGGGAGGGAGAAGAAAGCCGGAAGGGAACAACATTAGGCTGCCAAAAGGAATGTCCTCATAGGCACTGTTGGTCCAGTGAGTGGCTGTTCTGGCCAAGTTCCAGGGCCAAGAGTGGACAAGAGTGACAGGACAGTGGAGCCCTTGCCTGTCCCCGTAAATTGAGCCTCGGGTGATAATGGCTTTGTTCACATCTTGCTGGCCGGTTGGAGCCTGGCAGGCTAGGTTTCTCCGTCAGCCCTCCCTGTTCTGAGTGCCTTAGGGCTAGTGCATGCACAGTAGCTTTGGGGAAAGGGTTAGGGTTTTAGGTCCCATCGTGGGCTTCTGTGCCCCCAGCCTCTGAGTGTTGCTCTCATTCTGTCTCTCCTCCAGGTGAAGAGTGAGGGACCCAAACTGGTGCCCTTCTTTAAGGCCACCTGTGTGTATTTTGTGCTCTGGCTGCCCTCGTCCAGCCCTTCGTGGGTCAGCGCCCTTATCAAGTGCCTGCCCATCTTCTGCCTCTGGCTCTTTCTTCTGGCCCATGGCTTCAGATTCCTGCTGGCCCACTCCAGTGCCTCCCTCATCTTTGTGGGACTTGTCTTCTCTGCTGTGGGTGATGCCTTCCTCATCTGGCAGGACCACGGCTACTTTGAACACGGTCAGTGGTTGGAGGAGTTGCCTGGGAGGGTGCCTGGGGCTGGAGGAAAGAGGGTCCTGGCGTGGGGGGGGTGGGGCGAGGCTTTGGAAGAGGGAACAGAGAGCTGGAGGGTTTCTGAGGCTGGGGACTTTGGTCTTCTGTTGGAGGAGGACCAGCTCTCTAAGGGAGATGGGGAGTTTAAAGCTACAGCTCGTCCCACCTCTCTCAGTTCCAGAGCTAAGCTGCTAGGTTATCCCCAGTCCCCTTGATAAGTCATGAAGCCAGCCTTCAGCATGTTTTGTTTTACCTCCCCCTCCCCCTCCCCCTCCCCCTCCCCCTCCTCTGCCTCCTCCCCCTCCCCCTCCCCCTCCTCCCCCCTCCCCCTCCTCTTCCTCCCCCTCCTCCTCCCCCTCCCCCTCCTCTTCCTCCTTCCCCTTCTCTTCCCCTCCTCCTCCCCCTCCTCTTCCTCCTCCCCCTTCTCTTCCCCTCCTCCTCCCTCTCCTCCTCCCCCTCCTCTCCGTCTTCCTCCTCCTCCCCCCCTCCTCCACTTTGGTTTTTTGAGACAGGGTCTCTCTGTGTAGCCCTGGCTGTACTAAACTCACTTTGTAGACATGGCTGGCCTCGAACTCACAGCAATCCACCTGCCTCTGCTTCCCAAGTGCTGGGATTAAAAGTGTGTGCCACCACCACCCTGCTCTCCTTTAGCTTTTTTTTCCCCCTCTGTTATCCTGGCTGTCCTGGACTCACTTTGTAGACCGGGCTGGCCTCGAACTCACAGCGATCCACCTGCCTCTGCCTCCCGAGTGCATTCTTTATCCCCTCTCCCTTCCAGGTCTCCTGATGTTTGCTGTGACGCACATCCTCTATGCTTCGGCCTTTGGCATGCGGCCGCTGGCTCTCCGGACAGGCCTGGTGATTGGCGTGCTGTCAGGCCTGTGCTATGCCCTGCTCTACCCGGGGCTGTCAGGTGCTTTCACCTACCTGGTGGGGGTCTACGTGGCCCTTATCAGCTTCATGGGCTGGAGAGCTATGGCAGGACTGCGGCTGGTTGGGGCAGCCTGGCGGTGGACGGAGCTGGCGGCTGGCAGCGGGGCACTGCTTTTCATCATCTCAGACCTGACCATCGCTCTCAACAAGTTCTGTTTTCCCGTGCCCTACTCGCGGGCACTCATCATGTCCACCTACTATGCTGCTCAGATGCTCATCGCCCTGTCGGCCGTCGAGAGCCGAGAGCCAGTGGAAGACTATAGACTGAGCAAGGCCAACTGAAGAGACTGGGGCCTGCTCACCTCTCCCCTGGGGCTGGGGCTCAGACTTGGGGCGTGTGCTGGAGGTGGATCAGTGGGTAGCTCCTGGGAAAGTGGCAGGCTTGAAGGGGTAAGAGGAAGGAATGCCCAGCAAAGCTGGCAGGCTTAGGAGCAGCCTCACGGCCCTTGCCTGAGTCAGGACTAGACTTCTCCTCACCCCTCCCGTCAGGATTGTCAAAGCCCTCCCAGAAGGCCATGGTGCTTTTCCACCCCTCTCTTTTTACTAGCTGTGAGAATGTGACCTATGCCCAGGACCAACGGCCATGCCAGGCTCGTCCATTCCCACCTTCTCTCTTCCAAGACAACCCAGGAGCAGGCCTTGAAAAGCTCCTTCCCCAGGCTCCCCAGTTAGGAGGACGGGTTGGAGGAGGAGCCTTGTTTTCCCTTGTCTACCCTTTGCTTCTTCGGCAGTCTCAGTCTGTGAGTGGTGAGTGGACACCTATCTGTGAGGAGGAGGGGAGGGAACCTCTTGGTCTGCAAGCTTGAGGAGGGAACCAAGGCTGCAGATCGGCCCGCTTTCCCTCACAGGCCAGCCCAGAGCTTGGGCCTCAAAACCATCGCTCTTAGACTCTGTCCCCAGAGCTAGGGTGTACCATGCCAAAGGAAGGGGCCAGGCTCCACCTATATGTCTTTGTCCTGCTGTCTGCAAAAGACTTACAGGGGTAGGCCTCAGAGGGCTCCTGAGGGGTGCTTAACCTGGCTCAGGGCTGGGGCCCTTCCCTGGCACACCAACAATGCTTTCTTCCTGTCCTGGGAGTGAGTTCCAAATGACCTTTGGGGTCTTAAGACCCGAGGCACAGTCAATGCAAGGGGAGTAAGGATGGGGCAACTCCATCCTCTGCTGCCCATGTGAATAAATAAAAATAAAATGAAAACCCGAGGGCCGGTGGCTTCATAACTCGTCTGCCTGTGTGGCACGTGCCTGTTCTGGACGTGGGGGTGGGGGTGGAGGCGTGGTGCCAGGAGCCCTGGTTGTCCTCACAGCCTGGGTCAGAGTCGTCTTGGCTCAGACATCTTGGCACCAGGCTGGGTCACTGGCTGTGCTGACACTTGTTACTTGTTTCAGTGGGTCTCATTTCCCTGGTCACGTGTGTGTGTGTGTGTGTGGGGGGGGGGTTTATAGTCAAGACGGTGGGTAGTGTTTCATCATTGTCTGCCATTTGCCCTTGACATAGTCCCCTGTGTATAGGCGTCTAGCTGTCTTGGTCATCCTTAGCTCTACAGTGTCCTCTGCTGCTGTATTACTCACCGCCCCAGCCCCAGCCCTACCTGCAGCCTCCGAGAGGAGTGGGATTAGATTGGCTGATTAGTTTAGAAGCCCTGGCCGACTATTGTTCTACCTTCACTGCAGAGGCATTCGGATTTTAACAGGCAGTGCCCTAGGCCTGAAGCAGAAGGAGTCAGAGGTGACTGTGCCACCGGTCTATTTGTTGTGCCTTTGGAGGATGCGGTAAAGGAGATTCAAACCCAATGGGTGTTGAATGAACCTATTTTTGTTTTGTTTTTTTCCTGGGGATCAAACCCAAGTCATTTCCCATGCTAAAATTATGCTCTGCTATTGAGCTGTGTATTACTGTGAGCTGTTAACATAGACCCAAACTATCTCTGAGACCTCTCATGGGGACTGAGCAAAGAAATATGGGGAGGAGCAGGGTTCCGGGACTGCCTATTGTGTCAAGCCTCTAGTTGAAAATCCTTTAAGGGGCGAGGCATGGTGGCGCACGCCTTTAATCCTAGCACTCGGGAGGCAGAGGCAGGTGGATCACTGTGAGTTCAAGGCTAGCCTGGTCTACAAAGCGTGTCCAGGACAGCCAAGGCTACACAGAGAAACCCTGTCTCAAAAACAAAAAACAAAAACAACAACAATAAAAAAATCCTTTAAGGAAGTGTTCTACTGTAAAACATGTTTAGAGCCAGTTCTTTCTGGCTTCCGTGGGAGGATGGCTGGATACTAAGGGAGCAAGTTCTAGAATGCTGAATGCAGACGTACAAGGTGAGAAGAAAGGGGAGGGAGCAGACTGGGGAGGAGGAGGAAGCCAACAGAGCTTGTCCTGTGCTCTGAGGGGGACTGTGAGGGTAAGGAGTGTGGCTGTGAAGAAGGGAGGAAAGCCCCAAGGTGACTTCCTGTGGGTAGGTTTGGAGCTGGTCTGTTCCATATATGTTTATCCCTATTGCACTCAGCTCTCGGGAGCAGAGGGTGAGCTCCATGAATTTCCTGTTCCATACGTTCATAGCACACAGAGCCAGGTACAGGAAGGCAGACTGGCTGACAAGCCCCTCCCCCCCATCATAGCTGATGTTGATACCTCTGGGATGGAGCTCTCAGGAGATGCTCTGCCTTATGCAGAGTCTCAGTGATTGATGCTGAGACTTGATTTGGTGTCTTTGAAAGACCAAAGCAAATATTCATTAGTGCTCATGAGAGAGCTGAGGTTGCTGCACTTCGAGGTGCTACCTAGGTACTGAGAACTGGTCCCCATGTCTCCCTAGCTGGATTAGCTGTGTGTGGGATCAGACACTGCCATCTAGTCACCCTTGATATTTTCCAGGAATTGTTAGGTACTTCCTCATAATCATGTAGGTGAGGAAATTGGCTCAGAAAAGTGGCTACGCAGTGGTGGCATCAGGCCCCTAATCCATACTCCTAAAACCAACTAAAGTGAGTCAGGGATCTCTGGTTGGGTAACAGCTGTCTCCCCACACCCACAGTGCCGCTGACCTCCTGGCTTGGTTCTGTACATGATCCAGCAGCCATTCTGGAAGCTTTATCTTCTTAGAGACAGTGCAATGGGTACCATGTTTCCCGGCAAGGGAAGACATCTCTTGCTGAACAAAGATCTGTAGTCACGGAGACCGTAACCATGGAGGGGCACCACCATAGAGGGTTTAAGGGAGTGAGAGAGCAAGATGCTGGAGAGAGAGAGAGGGAACAGGATGCCTGGCCTGCTGGGATTGGGAGAGGCTTGGAGGGATCAACCACACATGGCAGGTTGGGTCACACTGTTAGCCCTGTAGCTATGAAGGCTGTAGACTGGGCGAGGGTCAAGTTATCTCAAGGATGCACATCACAAGTGTGCCTGGCAGGCATGTGTGAGAGGAGTGGGCTCCTTTGGTCTTGCTGTGTTTGGGTCTCTCATCTGCCCTTACCTTAGACCAGTGATTGTCAACGCTGGTGCATATCAAAACCACTTGAGAGAATTTGTAAATGGACCAATTTCTTCTGGAACCCTGCTGGATACATCGTGATGGGCCAGTCCGGTTTAAACCCGATGACTGGCATCTTTTAAAAAGGTGGGGCTCAGCCCATCAATGTATGCTGGCACTGTTTAGTAAGGGACCATGAACTCCCACAGCTTGAGGCACCAGGAACATACATGACACTGATAAGATGGGAGAATATTTGTACCACTTGATGGCAGATTAAATTAAAACAAAACAAAACAAAAAACAAAAGCCAGCACTAGCCAATTGAAGAGTGATTGATGGCTTGGGCCCCCGCCCTTGGACAGGATGGATGTGATGTGCCCTCCTTCCAGGTCATGCCTGGTGGTGCTCTCACCATAGACAGTGAGCACACAGCTTCTATGGCCCTTGCTTAGCAGTACTCACCGCTGTCCTGTGGTGGGGTACATAGGCTGCTGGCAGAGTAGTACCAGAACTTAGGATGGACAGCAATGTTGAATGACCTCTGTAGATAATCACCATGAGCCATGGGTTCCCAAGGAAGGTGCCAGGCATGGTGTAGTCCTGGCCAGAGAGCACAGTGAGTGGCTGGAGTTGGGTCAGAAAGTGGGGTCCATGGTGTCCTTCTTGCTGACAGGACTTGAGCTTGGTGCTCAAGTTCTCACTGCATAGGTAGGATGACGGGCAGCTGTGAGCCGTCAGCATCTTAGAGCTCAAAAGAATTGTTTAAATGGAACCTGGAAGACCTGGGTTATATTCTTAGGTGCTAGCAACCATGGGAGCCTCAGCTGTGTACTTTTCTTTGCTCCCTTTCCCCCTCCCTCCTCCGTTCCATCCCTCCTCTCCCTCTCTTCACAGAGACCTTCTCCCTTTTCAGCCCTGGCTGGTCTGGACCTTGCTGTGTACACTAGGCAGCCCCCACCCCATCCCCCGTGCTGGGACTACAGGTGTGACCTGTGCATAGTTGTTAAGGACTCTTGCATGCTCACGATGCCCCTAGGTGCCCCAGGGTTTGAGTAGCTGAAGCAGCCCCCTCAGTTTTTTTATGTTTTCCTAGTCTAAGGGAGTCTGGATACCTTCCCTGTGCCTACTTCTTGGATGCTGCTAGTCTCATCTCTTTATCCCCGGCATGGAGCTCTTCCTCCAAACTTCCCCCGTGTCAACGCAGCCTTTTAAGTTCTCCTCTTTGCCCCATTTAACCCTCCTTTATGGCTTCATGATATTATCTGTATCCCTTCAGACTTCTCAGAATCCCAGCCTGCACCCCCACTGGTCCCTCACAGGCTTCAGATTGGCCCTATAATCTTCCTCCCGGCACTATTATCTTGGCCCCTAAGGTACCTCCCTTTTCATCTCTGTATAGTTGTATCCCTCATCAGATAGCATAAATGATAACCCATCTCATGGTTCTCTGATCTTGACTCTTGGGTACCCTTTGGTGACCATTGGGGCTTCCTGGCATAACCGAGACCCCCAGTCCTGCATTCACACTGGTCCTTACTGACAAGCCAGGTTGTGGCGCCCGCACCACTGTGGTACCGAGTCGAGGGCGAGGGACTGAGGATTTAACTCACGTGCACACCACACACACACACACATACACACACACACACACACACTAACACAGTGGGTCCTTCGTGCTAAGAGAGCAGCAGCCATGGCAGTGGTTTATTCTTCTTCCTTTCCCAGAGTTCCAAAGAGCCTTCTTATAGGCAGCAAAACAGGAATCCCCCTCCCAGGTGAAATCCCTCAAGAGGTGATTGCACACAGGAGGACAAGTCTCAAGGAAGGGAGGGGCGCATTCTCAGAGCAGTAAACACGACTAGCTAACCAAGATAAACACAGACATGGAAGCTGCTAGAAACAGGACATGAAACAGCAAGACAGGCAGGCAGCCCAGTCGGACCTGGTTCCTACACCAGGTGTCCTTGGAGTACGATGGGTCGCTGTCACCCATTTCATTTTGAGCCACCACTCTGAAGTAGCGTTTCCTGCTGGGCCACCGTGTACTTGTTGCTGAAGACATGTTTAGCTGCAGTGAACCAGGTGGGGCGGGGGTGGGGGTGGGGGTGGGGTGGGCGTGGGGGCTCCTTCCATCCGTCTTCAGGTAGTATAGTGGGCATCAACATCTCCTGGACATCAGGATTCTGGGTCACAGTCACTGTGTTGGGGGGCTCTTTAAATAGCTGCAGGCTTGCAGGAGGCCTGGGGAAATGCGGAAGAACTGGAGGTTTGTTGGCTACCCTGGGGACAGAGTTGTCCCTTCACTATAGCCCCATGCCCAGCCTGCTAGAAGACGGAACGTCACACTTTCCTTCTGTGAGCGGTGGTAGGCAGCAGATGTCCTGGAGTCGGGAAAAACCTGTTTGCGAAGTGTCACTTTGCCATTTAATAGCTTGTGACCTTCGGCAAGTTACATCTCTTTTATGACACCCGTCGCCTCATTTGCAAAACGAAGACCTTGCAAGATGGCTGCTCATTTAAGAGGATTAAGGGGTAAGGTGGCCACCCTGGAGTTAATACTCAGTAACGGTTCCTGTTCTGTCCAGACCGCTGCTGAAAGCCTCCCGCCCCCTGTTAAGAGGGCAGGCACTGTAGTTTGCAGTAGATCCCTTTCCAGTGGCGCCTCCTGCCCCTCACCCCATCTCCACTCCTCTGCCTGCGGGTTGTGCTCTGTTTGTGCCTCATAGCTCATCTGATATGGCCGGACTGCAAGAATCTGAAACAAGGGCTGTGCCTTAGGTGAACGTCTCCAGGGCTTCAGAACTCTGAGATAAGAGGGTAGAAAAGCCTTTCTATCAGTTAAAGGCTGATAAGGCCTTGCTTTGTGGTGTAAAGGCAGGTTTCACTCTCCACCCACCCGCAGAGTTTGTGCCCGTAGGTTGCTAAGTAGCAATGGGGAGATGCATTCTGTAAAGTGTGTAAAGGTAGCTGCAGGAGGCACGTCTGCCAGCGCCTGTACTTGCCTGGAAAGTATGCCCTGCCCACTGTCTGTTCATACCACATGCATGCAGTAGTGCCACGTTAACCCCCCTGCCCCGTGCCCCCCACACCCCCAGGCCTCTTCCTGTACCTGCCACTAGCAGGTAGACATCATGAGGTGTCTCCAAACTCATTCTGGAGCGAAGGCTGACACTCTCCAGGGTCAGAACAGTTAGTGTTGCCAATGAGAATCGGGAGTAATTTTTTTTCCCTTGGTGATGGTTTCCCAGCCCTTGATAGTGATGCTGTCTTTCAGCCAGGTCACAGCCAGGGTGAGCCCTGGGTAATAACAGGCAACAGCACAGTCAGTCACGGGCAAGTATTTGGAAGAGGGCTCTTCTCTGTTATCAACGATTCTCCTTCCAGGCTCCGGTGAGAAGGATCCGGTGAGTGACAGAATTAGTCAGAGACAATCAGGTAATAGTGCCTACGACACCCAACTCGGTTATGCAGGGGACAGTGTGGGGGGGCAAAATCAGGGACAACTCAGAGAGGTCGACGTGCATGCAGAGGGCTGTGCCAGCACCCACCACCGTGTGGCTCTAGGCAGGTGCTGAGGTCAAACTGGGCGGCTGGAGTGGAAGACACACAGGTATGGACCGCTCTTCAGCTTTAAGCCTCCCCTCCAGAGTCTTTCCTGACCTCTTTCATGGTGAGCCACCATGCGGTTGCTGGGAATTGAACTCAGGACCTCTGAAAGAGCAGACAGTGCTCTCATCTGCTGAGCCATCTCCCCAGCCCTTTGGTCCACTTCTTGCTGCCTTCGGCTCTCATCTCAAGGCAGAGATAGAGTGGGTCCCTCCCCCAGGCTCACACCAGCCAAGGGAGGTGCTTCTGTTAAAAAAGTGCCTTCTTCATGCTGTGGCCCTTTAATACGTGTTGTGGTGACCCCTCCACCATAAAATCACTTTCACTGATACATCATAACTGTAATTTTGCTACTGTTATGAACCATAATGTGTTTTCCTAGGTAATTCCTTTGAAAGAGTCACTCAGCCCCCAAAGGGGTCATGACCCACAGGTTGAGAACTGCTGAGTTAGAGGACTCAGACACGTTTAGGCCCCGTACCACGCCTGGAGGTTCTAGGGTAGCACAGACATCCAGTTGGTCCCCAAATTCGTCTGTCCCAACCCCGCGCCTAGTTCCCACAGTTAGTATGCCCAAATCCTAGTTCCTAGCACCTTCTGCAACAGCTTCCATGGCGAAACCCTTAATACACACACGATTACTCTTTGATGTGCCAATTTAGTTATTTTACGGACTCAGGGCTTTCATTATCCTCAAAATTCAACACACCCAACACATTCCACTCATCTACATGCGAAGCCCAGGTTTAATTTAGCCATCTCCGCCACGTCCACCTCACACTCCAGACTCAAGACCTGCCAAGCAGCCATGAGCATCCTCACTCAATCCCAGCATGCCTACTCATGCATGTAACAGGAGACCGCAAAGCTTGAGAAAAACTCTGCCTATCCTGCCTTCTCACCGTCCCAGATGCTCATTCTTTATTTGTTGGCTTCCTCTCGAGTGTGAGTCCTGCTGCTCTATGAGGCTGGCAGTTGCCAGAGTGGAGACAGGTAGTCCTTCCTGTCAGATTTTTCTCCAGCAAGTCTCTCTTAAAGGGGCTGGTTCCACTAATATGTTGGGCCTGGCCTCATACTGACAGGATCCTTGACTGCCACTGAACTGGTTGGCATGCTGGCACTTGGAATTTATAGTCTGTGTCTTCCATCCACAGTGTATTCTGTGCCTGAGGTGGGAAGATGAAGGGTCATGAAGGCATCTACGGGATAAGAGACCAAAGAGTGGGAGACCACGGGAGAGGAGGTAATGGGATCTTAACACTCTCAAAGGAGCAGCTGGTGGCTCATGCCTGTAACTCCAGCCTTCTGGAAGGCAGAGGCAGGCAGATCTCTGTGAGTTCGAGGCCAGCCTGGTCTCCAAAGTGAGTCCAGGACAGCCAAGGCTACACAGAGAAACCATATCTTGAAAAAGCAAATCAAACCAAACGAAACAAGAAAATCCACAAAGGAGCTTGAGGTGGGAGTATACCAACTCAGCAAGACTTTCTCTGTCTTATCCGCTCCTGACCCAGAAACTTTTTTTTTTTAAGGTTTTTCAAGACAGGGTTTCTCTATGTTATCTTGGCTGTCCTAGACTTGCTTTGTAGACGAGCCTGACCTTGAACTCACAGAGATCCACCTGTCTCTGCCTCATGAGTGCTACGATTAAAGGGTGTGCGCCACCATGCCTGGCTAGTTGTCCCTAGGACCTCGCCCTGAATGGGTCCTTGTTGGCTGGCACCTACAGCTTTGTTGCTTTTCTTTCCCCACCTGACAAAGTAGCCAAGCACTGCTCCTGTTCCTGGGCAGGAACATTTTATGTGATGGTCACCAATTCCATGGTCACATCAACCACTTGGCGCTGATTGGTAAGGCCAGGGGGTTCTATGTGTCACACTAGAGAGAAAAAGTTAGAAAGGGGGACACATAGGTAATTCCCCAACCCCTGTCAATTTCTGTTCCTATTTAAAACACCTTAAACTAATGATTGTTAACACTAGTTAAACATCAAATGGGAAATACATGGAAACCCACCACTAACAATTAGTATCTGGGCCCTAATTCAAAATATCCTAATTGACTTTTCTAGGGGTAGAGGGCAGGCATGGACATTTACTAAGGCGCAGGTGTGTAAGATGGCGGCAATACCAGTCCTCTGACTCCTGCGATTTTGGTGCCACAGGTCTCAGTTGTGACCCTGACACCTGGAAATCACTGGGAGGGGTGCAGCCAAGCAATTAACTAGCAATCATGACTTAAAATACCGACACTGCCAAGGGGTTTCTTTGGAAAAAATGAAAGTGGCTTCAAGCTTATCCCTACGTTAAGTGTCGCGCACCCTGCAGCTTCCAAAGTGATCTCTGGAAGGAAGAAAGTGGAGTTGGTTTTTGTTTGCCCTACGTCTGCACTCACTATGTCCTACAGGACAGCTAGAGGCCGAGCCTGTGGTATTCCCTGCCCATCAGCAGCCCTCAGTGACCCCTAGGGGCACCCCTTAACACTAGGCGATGTCTCTCAACTATTATGGGATTTTGGGATTCCCTGCAACGGCTTCCTCAGTCTCAAGTGGGTCACTCACACCCTCTTGATGGACTGCCGGAATACGGAGTGTGTGAGCTTCCACATTGGTGGGAAAGTTGGCCACATTGTCATCCATCTCTCCTGTTTTGGTTTTTTAATTTCACGTGCATTGATATTTTGCCTGCATGTATGTTTGTATAAAGGTTTTGAATACCCTAGAACCGGAGTTACCAAGAGTTGTAATCTATCATGTGGGCGCTGGCAATTGAATCTGGGTCCTCTGGAAGAGCAGCCAGTGTTCTTAACCGTTGAGCCATCTCTCTAGCCCCATGTCTCCTGTCTTAACTCAGGACTTCTTGCCAATAGCTCTTGATTCTATTGTGACCTGTTTCACAGGCACGCCTTCCATTTCGTGTGCCCAGTTACCCAAGAGCTCCAGGAACACACTTGGCCTTAGGAGGCTCCTGATGGTCTAGAGACAGGCAACAATCTCCTGTGCCCAGTGTTCCTTCTAAGGGGTGCTCAGAGAGTTTAATCATTGCCTCTCTGAGCCTCCTGCCCAACTAGAAAAGTACGCTCTGCAGCCGCTGGCAAGCCTTGTTTAGGTGACGCACACCACAACCCTCCCAGAGAAGTTCTCTGTGTTTTCAGAGGTTCCAGAGTAACCGTCTTTCTAGTGTTACTGTCTATCTTGGGTTACAATTTCTTATCTGTCTACTAGTTTTACCCTTTTGGGTATACTACATCTGTGTGTCCCCAGCATCAAGAACACAAGGGTGGTGAAACGGAGTGAAAAATCAAACCTTCCCATGCCCCAGGTTTGAGGCATGGTGTGTGTGGGTGTGTGTGTGTATGTGTGTGTGTGTGTATGTGTGTGTGTGTGTATGTGTGTGTGTGTGTGTATTGTGTGTGTGTATGTGTGTGTGTATGTGTGTGTGTATGTGTGTGTGTATGTGTGTGTGTGTATGTGTGTGTGTGTGTATGTGTATGTGTGTGTGTATGTGTGTGTGTATGTGTGTGTATGTGTGTGTGTATTGTGTGTGTATGTGTGTGTGTGTATGTGTGTGTGTATGTGTGTGTATGTATGTGTGTATGTGTGTGTGTATGTGTGTGTATGTATGTGTGTATGTGTGTGTGTATGTGTGTGTATGTATGTGTGTATGTGTGTGTGTGTGTGTGTGTGTGTGTATGTGTGTGTGTGTGTGTTGTATGTTGAAAGCCCCAAGGCAAGCTCATCATCTTGTTCAAACCAATCTAAGATCCCCTTCCTGCATAAACCCCAGCTTTCCATTCTTACTTTATCCCAACTCTTTGACTTCCCACTTCATTCTGTTTTTCTTCCCACCTCAGTGTTCTTTGCCACCAACCTACCTGACACTCCCCAGTCCCACCTGTTTTTCACGTAATCGCCGCCTTACCTCCAACCATATTCTTACTGTTTAGTTCACAGCAACATCCAAGTGACCGCTGGAAGATGTGCTGTGTGCGGTGCACTTGAAAAGCATTAGAATTAGGTACTAGGGTAAAACCCCTACTCTGTCCCTGGTGGGAAGCTGACCCTCAGAGCGGGCTATTTGACCAAGGCCACTTAAGGCATTAGCAGTTAGCTTCTAGTTACAAAGACAGCATTCCAACCCATTCCCAGGCAGAACTCAAACTCTGTCCAGGGCCTCTGTCCCAGACACCTGCTCTGATCACTGGGCAGCTGGTGCTCTCAGACAACACCGTGCCTGTGCCCTTACATGGCACATTGAGGTGCACAGTGGCAATTGCTGTGTGATGATGGTCATTCTTGAGCTTGACCAGGACTGAACTGCAGTCCTTATGCACACAGCTGGAGATGTTGAGCTCCATGGACATGGCCACCTACATACCATCCTTGTACCATGTCCCTTTGGGTAATGGCCTTGCTCGGAATGACATCTTAGCGTGATGCTGGTGGCAATGGAACATACAGGCTGGCCCAGCATCCTCGGATGTTTTCTTCCTTCAGAGGGCCTTACCTGCGATGGATGCATAGGCTTCATTTTCTGTGACCTTCGCACAGAATGTGTGTTTTCCTTCATGCTCTGTGCCCACGTTGGGGAAGATGAGCATGGACACCTTTACCCTGCTTCACTCTCTGCATACAAGGCAAGTCTGTGATCTGGAGGCGAGGGGCACGCATGAGTGTGAGCAAGGGCCAAGTCAACATCTCTTGATCTCTCCCTCAGACCCGCCTGCTTCTATCCTTCGGCCATCTTTTTGTCATTCAGTGCTACATACAACTCAGGTGGGCTGCCAGCAGCTGAGTACCTGTCTGACGTGCCGCTCTTCATAGTTGCTAGATGCTCTGAGAAGAAAGAGAGCCAGGGACCGACCGGGTCAGTGTGTTGGTCTGAAAGAGAATTCTGGGGAAAGAGTTCATGCCATGGTTGTGGGAACATTCAAGAGTGTTGTGCCAGTCACAGTTTATAATGACCAGGTTGGCAAAGGTCAATAGGTGATGAGAGGGCAGCAAGCAGGTAGAGGAGTGATGAGGAAGGCTCAGAGGCTTAGCAGTTAGGAGGATTGGGAGATGGTTAATGGGAAGTTGATTAGTGGAGGATGGACCTTTGGGACTAGGCATGCTCTGTTGACGAAAGGAATAAATGGTGGAGCCGGGAGGTGGCGGCGCATCCCTTTAATCCCAGCACTTGGGAGGCAGAGGCAGGCGGATCGCTATGAGTTCGAGGCCAGCCTGGTCTACAAAGTAAGTCCAGGATAGTCAAGGCTACACAGAGAAACCCTGACTCGAAAAACCAAATAAATAAATAAATAAATAAATAAATGGTGAAGATATAGGCTGTTAGTGGAGTTGGGATATTTAGTTGTATACCGGTCTGGTCTATGGGACATGCAGACTCACTGAGGTGGTAAAGGGTTAGTGTGGAGTAAATAGAGGATGGTCAGGATCAAGAAGTCTGGGATAACTAGGGTTTTTGGAGATGGGCTGCCTCAGAATCTGGAAGTAAAAGATGAAGTTAGGGAAACTGGTTTAGAATCCGGGAGGTGGAGGCTGACGAGGGCATAAGCATATGAACAGTGAGAGGTGGCCAGAATTGGGAATGGAGGCACAAGGTGGCTATAGTCCGGGAAAGGGCTGGAGCCAGGAGACGGGTAAGTCAGTGTCCGTTATGAAGGAATGCTGGGGTCAAACACGTTGGTCAGTGTGGGTCTGCGGAGAGGGTGTGTGCCTCCTGTGGTGAGGGTGCAGTAGGGCGGTGTTCAGTGGGGGTCCCCATCCTGCATGGCCGCTATGGTGGACTCCCCACCTTCACTGCTCTGTGCACCATTGATGAGCACCTCAGCTTGCTTGCCTTTGTGGCTCGTGCTGTGCTTGGAGCTATGTGACATCAGTCGTTCTTCTTTCTTTGAGGGCAGTGTCACATCCTTAGCCATCAAGGCGTGAGTGGCTCCTTCCTTTTACACATGCATTTTTTGAGGTGGCTCATAGATCTAAAGGGAAGGCCTGTACACAGATTAACATTTTTTTTTGACTCCTCCCAAACCTCCACACAGTTTCCTTGCAATTGTGCATGTTCCTCCCTCTTGTTCTGACCCTAGAAATCAGAAGAACTTGAGACACTGTATATTTTGTGCAACATGTGACCCATGGGAGTGCATGGCAGAGGGAGCATTGTTGGCCTTACACAACTCATCTGCCCATGCACTCTGTTTGCCAATATGTAGAATGGGATGACAACTTTTATAGTTTTGCAGTCAGGGGCCCTATTGCCCTCCCTGCCTCATCTCTCGGATGTCTGGATTTTTTTTTTCCGAGACAGGGTCTCTCTGTGTACCCTTGGCTGTCCTGGACTTGCTTTGTAGACCAGGCTGGCCTCGAACTCACAGCGATCCTCCTGACTGCCTCCTGAGTGCTGGGATTACAGGCATGCGCCACCATGCCCAGCTCCAATGTCTGGACTTTTATACAAGTTGTTTCTTTGCGTGGGAGTGCTGTTTCCTTCTCTGAAAGCCGACTTACCTTCTGTTCTTCTGGGCAAAGCTTGGGGCTTTGTGGCATTGCCTGTCCTTGGCTCCTCACAGCTGCTGTCCCTCCCTCCATCACAGTGGTGATGAATGCGCATGACAGATTCCAGGTGTGGGCTCACGTGTGTGGCATCTCACCGTCACACACAAATGCCCTGCGGTAGTTATAATATGGGGCCATGTGAGATTGGTGGAATACATGACATTAGAACCGTAGAGCTGTTATGCAGCTATTTCCTGGACAGACGCATCCCTTCCTGGAGGCAATGGAGGCTCATAAGACACCCGAAGCTAAGGAAACTTGCAACTCTCAGGAAACACAGAGGTTTGCAAGGCCCCTCGCGCCTTGGTGATGTTGGCAGTAAACAGTCCGCAGGCAGAGGGGACTGAACGCTGAGCAGCGAGCTCGGGGAGGAAGCTTTTGTGAGTTATCACTCACGCTGAGGTGAGGCTTTGGGGATGCAGTTGATTTTGAGACATCCACACTTCTGTAACACCTAACTCACGTGTGTGAAAGTAACGCTAATAAACTCACTGGGGCCGTCAAACTATACTTGGTGGGATAGTCTTTGGGTTATTGTCAGTGCCTTATCTGGGGGTGCACAGACGTGGATCCACATCTCCATAGGGGAAAGTCACACAGATAAAAGCTAGTAAGTTTTTGGTTCTTGATTACCCAGCTGATAACATGATCCCAGCGTGTGCAACTCCAGCTTAGTAGCTATTACAATTTCACTTTCGCACCTGCCTCCTCTGCTAGAGGAACCTTTTCTTTTTGGTACCCATCACAGAGTCTTATCAGGTGGATGGATGGATGGATGGATGGATGGATGGATGGATGAGCATACGGGGGCTGCTGTGACATGACTTCCATCCCTCCAGCTTGCTCTCACGGAACCACTCCCAGCTGGTGAGATGAGCCTTCTGTCGCATGTTCCTGCCTGGGCAGAGAACTCAGGGTTTTGCTGAGTCTCACGTCTTTGTGTGAGTCAGCCTGTCCTCCACCAGTCTGAGATCTGCTGTTTGTCCCCCTCTCCAGCTCCGTCCTGTTGAACTGCCGCACAAAGGTCACTCACTTCCTTGGAGAAGTGGGGCTCAAGCACAGCAGCGTGGCATTGTCACCATCACCAGTTTCACTTCTTCCGTGAACTTCAGTGGCTGATCTGAAGCGGAGGGCAGGGACGGGGGGGGGGCCCGGGGTGTGTGTGAAGGAGTGTGGGGCATGTGGACCGTGCCCCCAGGGCAACCACCGGCATGGAACTGGCAAGGTGGAGCGTGTTCAAAACCCCTGAAATCTCAAACTTGGCACTGGCAAGAATAAGAACTGCTCCCTCCCTATTCTGAGCCTGCGAGCCCTGCCACTTGCAACCTGGTGACCCTCCACCTTGAAGGTAGCCATTTAACTGGCACCTGGGTGCAAACAGAGCATCGTCGCCACCATCACAGCCACAGCCAATGAAATACATTCACCCCGAAGACCCTTCCCTCTCCCCAAGGTTCATGTAGCACCTGCTCACCATGGAGTAAACCTAAGCTGCTTCTCTAAATGCCATGCCAGCTGCTGTTTCGGGGGGCATAGCTCTGAGCTAAGAGAGCTGTAATGCTAAAAATCTTTGGGGAAGGCCTTCTCATCCCCCTGCCCTGCTCTGCACCCCCAGCTGGACTGGAAATCCTGTGGACCCCTTCCTTTCCAGGTTCCATTGCATTCTTCCTGGCTCTTCGTGCACTGGCGCTTGGACCCCCGAGGGAGGGTTGGAGCGGAACGCAGGACCACAAAGGAGAACAGAAACACAAGGGTCATTGACCTCTGTGGCCCACAGCTGAGAATGTCCCCTTCCTTTCATTCTTCTTGCTAGCCACCTCCTGCTCTGGAGTCCCCACCTTATGATGTTTATATAGTCTTCCCTCTAGTAATACTAACAGCGGTAAAAAAAAAAACAAAACAAAAACAAACAAACAAAAAAAACAAAAACAAAAAACCAAAAAAAAAAAAAAACCAAACCCCAATATGCAGTATTAGAGATCTGATAGGCACTATTATAGCTAATTTTTCACATACTGAGTAGTCAATTCTCATCTAGGTGGGTTCTATTATGATTCCCCATTTTACAGACAGAGAAACAAGGACAAAGAAGTAAGGTGACTTGCTCTAAGTCACACGTGCATAAGTAGCAGAAGCTGGGATCGGAACCCCAGTAGTTTAGCTCCAGAGTCTGTCGTCTTAACCACCATGCTACACTGTCCCATGACACTAGTTCATAGTCGTAAGGACTATCTCTACCCTACGTCTCATATTTCCTTTTCATGCTAACTCCCATCCCCACGCAGCCCTTTTGTGCATAGACCACGGTCCTGTCTCCAGGAGAGAGCGTTCAAGGCCTTTCCTCTCCCTGAACCCTGACAGGCCTTTTGGGGCCTCCATGCCTACGTTCATATCCACATGTCTCCATATACTGCTTATAAAAGAAAACGCTCATTTGGGTCTTACAGTTTCAGAGGGTTAGTGACCATACGTATAATGGCAGGGAGCGTGGCAGCAGGCAGGCGGGTATGGCACTAGGGCAGTAGCTGAGACTTCCCATCTTGAGACGTTACTACAAGGCACAGAGAGCTTACTGGGAATAGTATGGGCCATTTAAACCTCAAAGTCTGTCCCCAGTGACACACCTCCTCCAATAAGACCACACCTCCTAATCCTTCTCAAACAGTTCTACTGCCTGGGCACCAAGTATTCAAATACATGAGCCTGTGGGGGACAGTCTCACTCTCAAGCTGCCATGGCGCTCACCCACTTCTCTCCCACAGTCAGGCTGTAGGCACGGGCATTGCTCATGTTTATGCTAGCAATAACTAGCGTGTACTGCTGCCCACCCGCCTCACGCTGTACTTGCAGCTGAAGACTTTGGTGGTGTCAACCTTGGCTGCTGTGCTTTCTAGTGGCTTTAGATTCCTGATGACCTGAGGGACTGTGTCAACAAACTGCAAGGATCTGAGGCATCTGGACTCTGGAGTCCTGGAGGAGCTAAGTTCCTTAGGTTACACCTCCTGCCCCACCAAACTAATTAATCAACTGGAAGACAGAAGAGTAGGATTGGAAGGGACGGGGAAGGAGCCGCCATTCTTAGAACAGTCATTATGTGTCTGGACCCAGGACAGAGACTCTATAATTACATGGTCAGTGTTTAGCAAGAGTTTGTCGAATGAGCCAATACATGACAACAGCAGAACAACAAATAACAAATGTAAGAGAGAAGTATCTTTTTTTTTTTTTTTGCCGATGTAGAAGCTGAAACTCAGAGAGAGATACTGGAGCCAGGGAGGGGAAGTGGGATTTGAACTTAGGTCTGTCCAAATTCACATGCATGCACCTGAGTAAAGGTAGGAGAGTGGCAGGTACTCTCCACGCATTTGTGGTACACAGCCTGCCTTTGAGTGTGTGTGTGTGTGTGTGTGTGTGCGTGTGCGTGTGCGTGTGCGTGTGCGTGTTCTGCAGGGCAAGAGAGAAACCCAGCCTGACCCCCGTCCCAGGTCCCTGATCCTGCTGGGCACTGACCACACCCCCCAGCTTCCACTTTCTTCTTTATGTCTTTGAGCTTTTTGAGCAGCCAACTCAGGGAAACCACACTCCAGACACACCTTTGCAAAGTCCTTCTTGGGTATCTCGGCCCAGTTCGTAGGCATCTCTTTCTCATATGTCACCTTGCGTTTCTTTTGTGGGTCGGGGGAACCAGAGATTGTCAGGGAGGGACCAAGACTGTCACTTACTGTTTCCCTCTGCCCCAAGCTTGAGATACCCCTCCACTCTCTGTGGGTTTTTGAACTCAGGGCATTGTGACAAAGCCTTTGAGACCCCTTAGATGGTTGGGGGGAGACCACATCCTGGCCAGTGGACCCCGCCACAACCTCACATCTTCTTCAACAGTGTCGTGATCTACGTTTTCTTGGCCTGAGGACAGAAAGAGGGCATCGTCCGACAGCCAGCTCAGGAGAAAAAGCCAGGAGAAGGAAAAAGGCACACCCTCGGCTACCAGCAGGGACCATGTAACGGCATCTGTGTGCTCATTACTTGCAATGCCCCTGAGGTCGTCTGAGTCCTCTGAGGTCAGTTGCTCCAGTTGGACCAGAGTCTGACTATTAGAGGGCAGGAGGGGTGGGGTGCACAGAGATTTTCTATGAGATGGAACAAGAAAAAGAGAAGTGTGTTTTTTTTTTCTTAAGGGAGAGGAGGAGCTAAGTGTTGGGGTTATGTGTAAAAATCTGGGCAAGCAGTGTGGGTATGGGCATGTACTGCCCAGCTCTACAGCAACATCATTAGCATCCCCATCAGACTCTCCCTTGGCTATGAACTCCTATAGGGCATGGATCTCCTGCGTCTCGCAGTGAGATGAGCATTTCATTTAATGCAACTTATTTGTTCATCTCAGGCACTGGCCCGGGCCCTGCAGGAAATAGGAGTGAATAAAATTGGTTTGGTTCTTGCTTGCATGGTGCTCCCAGGCTTTCAGAGAGCTTGTGCGATGGGTGACCTGTGGGGAGACTCTGGGGGCGGGGCAGGGCAACTTGTGTGTGGGCAGAAGATCCCAAGACCGGGCTGTGGGAAAAGAAACCAACTTCTCTTGGGGGAGGGAGGCAGAGCCTTGCCTTTCACAGTGGGAAATGGGGAAGGGCCTTAGAAATGATAGGGTTTTCCAGTTACCCAATCTCTCCCTTCCCTCAACCTCTGGAAGGCAGAATTTGCAGCTGGGCAGCGGTTCTCAGGAAGTGACCCAGAAATTGGATACCTTAAGGATGCTAGGTCCTTGACAAGGCTTTTTTTTTCTGAGGGTCCAGGATGTCCGGGCCCCACCCCTCCCTTATGACCAGTTCCTTACTGGATCGCTATGGCCCCAGGTTGGTCTCTCTCATCCGTCATGAGCCTCTCTCTGGGCTCACTCTGTAGTTATCCACATCCTGCGTCCTTTGGCCTTGGTCTGCTGGAATCCACTTGTCATCCGTCTGGCTGTATCCGTGTCCTCTGGCTTTGCACAAGTCGTCACCTTGCCCTGAAGATAATTTGGGGCCCCCTCCTTGCTCTAACAACATCTCAGCCCTGAAGGCTTTTCCCATCCTGCAGTGCCCCTTTTCCCCACCACTGTTTTTGGATTGTCATCATGGTGGCTCTCTGAGGCCTATGGGCTGCCCTGGCCTGGGGGTGGGGGGTCGGGTGGGGTGGGGGCAAGTAGGGTTGCGTGAGTGATGGGTGGCAGCCTCCATGTGTTCCTTGTTGATTCTGTCATAGAAGATCTTAGTAACCCTATCCCTATTCTAGGACGTGGTGGACTTGGGGGCACCAGGGTTCTGGACACTGTTTAATTTCCTATGGTGGACACAGCATGCATGTTGGGAAGCACTGCCACTCGTTGCCTCCTCCTGGAGGTCCGGGACCAGCCTGGAGCAGGAAGGGACAAATTACTGAGGTTCTGTATTGGGGGGACATTGGGGAAGGGGCTGGAAAGAAAGAGGACTAGGGGAGGCACAGGGAGAGGCACACCCTCAGGAGAGACGGTAGGATGAGCTTTCTCATGAACTCAGAGACACTTCTCCAGGCGGGGTGCTGGAACTCCGGTCCGAAAACAAAGAATGACACTGTGCTGCTGGACAACTTCCTTTTCACGACTTCCTGTGAGCCAAAAGAGAGGTCAGGAAGGGCTCCAGGTGGGAGTTCATGCAGAGATTGAGGGCTCAAGGTCGCCTGAGTGGGTGGAGCATGGAAAGCAAGGGCGGTGAGGGCTAGAGGGGACAGGAAGTCATCTGTGGCTGAGAAAAACCTGTTAGAGGAGATAGTCGTCAAATCCTGTCAAATTTCAGCCACTAGGGGGCACTAACACCTCTTCATCATTCAGTGGTCAAGGACCTTCATAGTACCGCTTTCTAGTCTCACACAGATGTGTAAAAGGGAATCACTTTTTTAGGATGGATTTCTCTCCCTCCCGCCCCTCTCTCTCTTTGTCCCTCCCCCGCCCCCTCCCTCTCTTGTTTCTTTCCTGGAAGTTCTGGTTTCCTAGTATAAGGTGCTTGGGCCTCTTCCTCTCTGGGAGGGCTGAACTCTGTTCTAGATTTTCTCAGTCAGCCTGTGAGTTCAGTATTAGTTTTCTTGGAAGGAGTGAATCCTGGGTGAGGGGCAGGACACATTGCTAATCCAGAGGGAGTGTCCATGGACATCACCGTAACTGAAAGAGCGTACCCCTTCCCGCCCCCCCCCCCCCGCCCCTACTTGTTTTCTCTTCTTGTGATGATGCTGGGGAGTGAACCCAGGGCCTATCCTCTATCACTGCAGTATAAACTACAGAAGATCCTCATGGCTGACTATTTAGCAATGAATAGCGATTGGTCTGCCTTACGAAGCCCCTCCCCCGCGTCACGAACCACGTGAGGGACGAAGTAGGAGTAGATGCTCGCGCGTTATCTGCGCTCGTCCGGACTGAGATGGAAAACATTTCGTTAACAGGCTCTCACGGCTTGATTTTAAACAGCGACTAGAGGTTTTAAACAGGCGCCAAGGCGGTACTTTGCCTGCAGATGTCTTTTATTTGACCTCCACGATGTGTAAACAAAAAGTTAGCCGTCCATGAGAAAGGAAAG
The DNA here is from genome assembly GCF_964271855.1 of Acomys minous. NCBI lineage: Eukaryota > Metazoa > Chordata > Mammalia > Rodentia > Muridae > Acomys > Acomys minous. The sequence continues at coordinate 87,569,385 of NC_140484.1, forward strand.
ATGTCACATGTGGATTTCAACTGCTCGTTAGTGGGAGGTGAAATCACAGCTGTGTCTTTAGAAGGGCGTTCTCTCAAGTGTCCCCCACTCTTCCCCCCCCCCCCCCCGAACATTCGCGTTTTCCCTTTCCCAGCCTGAACTCTGCTGGTCAGTCCTTTCAACCCTGGCTGCACACCAGAATCCCCGAGGAGCTTAAAAACATTCCCCGATTTAATGGTCTGGGGAGAGACTCGGGCATGGCTAGTTTTTCCAGCCCCACCCCTACGCCGAGATGGTTCTATTTCACAGCGAGGGCCGAGAAAGCACGACTAGAAACCATTTTGCCATTTCTGGTCTAGACCACAGGCCTTGAGTCCTGCCTGCTTTATTTACATCAAGGCTCTCTCTCGCTGGCCACGTGGTATGGCGTTTATCTCATGACCTTGTACACGAAGGACTTAGAGAGACTCTGCCCTTCTGGGACCTTGAAGGTAGATGCAACCCAATGGCTGTGAGGAAAGATACACAACACCCTGGCCTCCAGCCATCTTTTAATCGCTTCCACCAGAGACACGGCTAAAATAGTCTTGCTCTGAGACCCCGGCTCAGCTTTCCTTTGCTGCTCTCTCCTTCAAGTCTGGCCCCCAAGGATTAAAAACTCAAACACTTAGGGCTTTTGTTTATGTTCTTGTTTTGCCTCTGCCAGTGGCCAGGTCTCTCATTATTTTCTTTTTCTTTCAACTTTTTTTTCTTATTTTTCAATTTTTATTTATTTAATCACTTTACAGCCTGCCCCCTCCCTCCTCTCTTCCCAAGTCTGCCCTCACATCCTCTTTCCTCATTCTACCCTCCCCTTCTTCTCACAGCAGGGGAGGACCCTAAGGGGTACCAACCCACCTAGGCATCTCATGTCACAGCAGGACTAAACTCATCTTCTCCCACTGAGACCAGACAAGGCAGCCCAGCTAGGGGAAAGGGATCCAAAGCCAGGCAATGGAGTCAGAGACAGACCCTATTCCCATTATTAGGGGACCCACATGATGATCAAGCTGCACATCTGCTACATGTGTGTAGGGGGGTCTAGGTCCAGTCCATGCATGGTCTTTGGTTGGTGGTTCAGTCTCCGTGAGCCCCTGTGGGCCCAGGTGGGCTTGCTCTGTAGCTCCTCTTGTGGTGTCTTTGCCCTTTCCAGCACCCTCAGTTCTTCCTCCTACTTTTCCTCAAAACTCCCCAAACTTGGCCTATTGTTTGGCTGTGGGTCCCTGCCTCTGTTTCCATCAGCTGCTGGATGAAGCCTCTCAGAGGACAGCTACGCTAGGCTCATGTCTGCCAACATAGCAGAGAATCATTAGCCAGGGGTTGGCTCTCTCCCATGGGGCCCAGTCTCAGGTTGGGCCAGTCATCGGATTGACATTCCCTCAATTTCTCCTCCATCTTTATCCCTACACTTCTCGTAGGCAAGACAAATTTTGAGTCAAAGGTTTAATGGGTGGGTGGGTGTCCCCCCCCCTCCGCTCGAAGTCCCCCCAGGCTACAGGAGGTGCTGAGTTCAGGCTCCATGCACCCCACTGTTAGGGTCACCCCCAATAGACTCCCAGAAGCCTCCCCTGTCCCAGAGATGCCTCTTCACCCGTTTTTGTTCCTTCTCCAGGTCCTCCACACCTGATCTCTGCCCTCATTACCCCACTCACCCGGCAACTCCCTCCCTTCACCTAATTCAGATGAGTGAGTACAGGTCTGCCACTTTAAAAGCGAACCAGGATCCGCATTACTCAATGGTAGATAAGGCGTCTCCATTCTTGCACAAGTGACGGTCACACAATCCGTTTGCCCCAGGCTCTGAACGTCTTAAGCAATTAAAGAGTTTATCAACCCTTCACGCCATCTGTGGGATTCATGTTTTTTTGTTTTGTTTTTTTTTTTAAAGTCTCTTTCCTCAGAGATTTGAGCTGTGTTGGCCATCCAGCTTACGCCTTGGATTAGAAACACAGATCGGGGAGAGGTTGCTGCTAATACGGGGTTCCTGAAGGGGCAACTCAGGGCCAAGACTGAGGCCACCCATGAGTGGGTACAGAAAAGGAAAAGCTTTCCTGACACCCCCCCTTCCCCAGGCCCCCCCCCACATACTCCTCCACCCACTCCGCTTGCCTCCCACGATCTTGGTTGTCGGGGAGAAGGTCTTCCCGTGGGTGGGGGAGCAGGAGAACTCCATGGACACGTAGTCCTGTACCATCTGCCAGTGTTGAGTGGTCGTCATGGTGACAGCAGGCTTGGGCACTCACCTGTGTGGACCAGGGGGAGGATGAGGCCACTGAAGATTAGGGAGTTGGAGGGAGGTTCAGAGGTGTGTGTGTGAGTGTGTGTGTGTGTGTGTGTTTGTGTGTGTGTGCATGAGGGTGTGCGTGTGCGCACATGTGGTGTGCATGTGGACACACGGGGAGATGGGAATGCATAGAGGAGAGCAGTTGGTCAATGGGCCTTTACTCTCTGGCCTCTGCTTTCTTTGCTCCTCATTGCCCTTTCCCTGAGTGGTTACAGGGACAGGTGGGCCTGCGCCCTCACCCAGCAACACAAATAATCCCAGGGTTGTGGGCGGGAGGGTACCAGGATTAGTTTACCCAGCTGAGTAGGGCTCACAGGGAGCTGGGCTACCTTTGGAGAGGTGCATGGGAGAGGAAGGCAGCTCTGCGTATTGCACCAGGAGGAGATGAAATCAGGCAGGGAGGGATGTCTGACTATGCCATTCTGGGGCGGGCCTTGCAAGGAAGCTGATTCCCTCTTCTTTCGGGGTCCTGGGGACTTGTGTCTTTGGAATGGTGAGACAGCTGCACTGGGGCCCACAGCCCTGCTTCCGTTTGTCACATGGCAAAGCAGAGGCTTAGGTTTTATTTCTCATACTTTTTTTTTGGAACCAGTAGTCTCATATATTAAAGACATAAAATGCCATCAACATCTCCTTTTCATCTCCCAGCCTCCCTCTCCATCCCCCTCCCCAGATGGGGACCTCAATGCAGTCTGGGGGTTACCTCTGGAGTTCTTCCATGAAGACATGGATCTGCGTGTGTGGCCTTCCCAGCGTACGCGTCAGGCGGCCTGTCAAACACACAGTTGGGTGCCTGTTTTCCCTCTGTGCCTTGGAGAGCTCTCTCTGTGCACCGGTTTACAAGGCCTGGCCTTGTTCTTGATGACGGCCCCAGTGTCTCAGCGAACGGGTGCACCTGCCTCTTCCCTAACCTGCCTGGTAGTACCTTAAGAACCCAGACGGCTCAGTGGTTAAGAGCATTGACTGCTCTTCCAGAGGTCCTGAGTTCAATTCCCAGCAACCACATGGTGGCTCACAACCATCTATAATGTGATCAGATACATACGGTATACATAATAACAAATAAGTCTTTTTTTTTTAAAAAAAAACTATTTTGCCTATGAGGCAACATGTCTGGTTGAAATGGCCGATCCAAACTTGTCACCCAGAACGGAACCAGGGCCTCTTGCGCTCCTTGAGCTCTGCCTTTGTCCAGTGGCCTCCAGGAACCTCAAAGCCTTCTTCAGAGCAGGGGCTGTGAGGCTAACTCCAGGATTCTACGTCATACACCTTCACCTGGATCGCATCTGGCTCTGGGGTCTCCCCAGACCCCTCCGTATTCAGCCTTACTCCATACCCGCCTCTGGCACAGGAAGTACCAGTTCACGTCTCTTTGCAGGGGAAATGGCAGGCAGCCTTACCCTCTGTAATAAGGGTGCCTTCCAACCCTTGAATGCTGTGCCTCTGGCTTAGAGGCTCAGCTTCTGTCCTGGCAGTAGGCTGGCCAGTCTCTTTCATCTTTGTTCTAGTAGGGCCCCCCCCCCATCTTCACCAGGTCCTTACATGCCACGTACACCCTGGGGGGGGGGGAATCTCTCTCTTAGGCTTGTATTTCAGCTTGATGGCTTGACAGTGGGGGGTTGAGGGAGGGTGGCAAGCTGGATCCAGGAATGGACGGAATGCTGGGGACCAGGTGTGAGGGAAGCTGAGGTGCCAGCCCAGGAGTACGTTTCCTGCGCCTTATGCTGGGAGGTTCTGCTTCTCGTTGCTGCAGGCTGGGGCCTCTCTGAGCGGAGGGGTTCAGTCAGGGTGGCGTATGTACCTGTCCGTGCTCACGCACAAGAGCATGCTCGGCCTAACAGGGTCGGGAGCAAAGCTGAAGGCCTTCGTCTCCCCAGGCCTGGGAAGGGATGCACTGGATGGCCGAGTCTGGTGGATGCGACCTAGAACAAATCCTGGGAATACCGTTCGTTCTGCTTGTGTGGCCTAGTGGGGTAGGGGGCTGACGTTAGCTCCTACTTCCTATTCCTCAGTCTGAAACGTGGACAGAAAGGCTCATGCTCTGTGAGGGTGATCTCTGAGCTGGCAGCCCCGCCTTGGACCTCATGGGTCCCAAGAGCAGCTGCGAAACAGCAGATTCCCTTGTAAAGCTTTAAACACACAAAGGGCCCCAGGGAACTACATCCTAAGCCACCTGGGACACTTCTCTGTCCTCGTCTTCTGCCCCTGGGATAAAGCACTGAGTGGCTGAAGCTGTATATATGGAAGCCACCCCAGGGCAGGGCTGCTGACCAGCCAGCAGGGCCTCAAAAGATTCAGCTGTGCAGGGGATGCCACGGGCAATAAGGAAAAAATAAGGGTGTCTAAAGCTCAGGTAGAGTTCCGGAGAAAAGGCGCATTGTATCCAACCAGAGAGGGGCCTGGGTGTGAAGGCTACTTTGCCTTCCAGGGGGCTCCTCCTACCCATCTCCGATGTTCCCTATGATGCAGTGTGCCTGTGGCTGGGGTGAAGGCGAGTGAGAATCCCGAGGTATTAATGGGCATTGGCTTTCAAATTCAGCTTCATGCATATTCCCAGTCTCCACAGGGGGCGCCAGTGAGCACAAGGGCCAACTTTATGCACATGGGCTGGGAAGGAGAGGCACAAAAGCCTGGGGTGCAAGGAGGGAACAGGAAATGACAGACCAGGAGGCTTGTTTTGCTCAAAATGCTCTGTTTATTGCTCTATTCAATGACCACGAGCGAATTATAAAAAGACACCAAATGTCTCTGTTTGCCGTGGAATAAATATTTAAAGTCAGCAATAAAAACACGTGGGCTCCAAGATAACACATGTTGCCGAAGAGTCATGCATGCCCTGCTCATGGGCTCTCAACACATGTGTGGACAAGGGAACACACGCAGGGCGACACGCGGCGGGACATTTGGGCTTTCCCATAGTGACACAGAAAGATGTCTCACAGGTCTGGAGTCGTGTCCCCATCCTACTCTTGGAGGGCCCCCACTCAGGGCCCAGCTCTTTGGGGTTCCCCGGTGCACCTGTCCTCTTTCTCACCTGTGCCTCCTGAGAGCATCAGACACTCAGAAGTCATCTATGGTGATGCCCACCCTTGCCCGGGAACCTTTCTTAGCAGGAATCTCTCTGTGAATATCACGTGCTCCCCTGCCTTGTCTCTATTCCTGCCACCCGCATCCTGGTGGCAAAATACAATCTGCCCTGGGAGTGGGGTGGGGGTAGGGGTGGGGGTGGGGGTGGGGGTGGGGTCGAGGGGCGAGAGAGCTCAGTTCAGTTCTTCTTTCCTGGCTAAGGAGACACAGTGTCTGGTACAGATAGCTAATGATGGATGGACAGACAGGACACATTGAGATAGGACGCTTGGGGTGTGTCGCGGAAACGTTTTGGACCAAGTAGCTGGGGAACCATGGTTAAAACTGAGGCCCCATGTCTGTACGGTGTGGGGTCAGGCCCAGGGGCCCCAGGCCTGGCCTGGCGCATTCCCTCCCCCCCTTTGCCCTCCCCAACTCTGCAGTGTGTATAGTGGAAGAGCTAGGCTCGGGGTAGGGGACCAGGCCAGGGCAACAGAGGGGGAAAGAGCAGACTGAAGGGAAGGTAGAATGAGAGGGAGGGACAGGGAGCAGGCCCAGGACCCAAGGCAAGATCTTGGGTAGTAGGGGTGAAGGCCCAGACTCAAGCTGGGCAGTGCCCAGAGGATCTCAGAGGAAGGGCGTGGTCACTCTGAGGACTGGAGGGACAGCTGCTTCTCATAGAGGCTCATGACGTGGTGCACAAACTGGTATTGCTCGCAAGTCTGGATCATACCACCCCTAACCAGTAGAGAGGTGATGGGCTACTGGAGGGGCCCCCCCAAACACTGGGGGAACCAACTGTTCCACATCCTGTAGAGACCCAACTCTTCCAGGACTTTCCCTCTGCCCTTTCCTTTCGGGGGACACACCCTTGTTTTCAGCCCCTGCCCTTCCCCGCCAGCTGCTTCTCTTCCGGCTTCCTCCAGAACAGAGCTGCCTGTTTGATTCTGCTCCCCATCCGCCTTACAGACTGTGTCTGCACTGTCAAACTGTCCCTTGATTCATTCATGCACACGTACCACTGCCACCCTCTCCGCCCCTGATCAGTGGACTGACCTGTCCTGACGGAGCTGGCACGTGGTCTTTAGGATGTCCACCACGCCCTCACGCCGCAGCTGCTGGCAGCAGATGCTGGTGGCGATGAAGCAGCCAGTTCTCCCAATCCCTGCACTGAGCGTCAAGGAGATGGATGGATGGATGGAGTGAGGGGCAGAGCAACCCAGGGATGGAGGTGGCTCTGCCCTAGGTGGTGGCCAGGAGAACCCACCTGCAGTGAACAATGATTGGGGAACAATGGGGTCCCTCTTGCTGGGCTGCCTCTTCTACCTCTCGTACCAGGTGCAGGAGTGGGGGTGCCCGGTCTGGGGTCTTCTGGTCAGGCCAGGATGTGAACCAGTAATGCTTCAGGCTTCGTTCTTCAGTCCCTCTCTGCCCAGGAGAGAGAGAGAAAGAGAGAGCCCCCACACCCGACCCCCAGATACATGTAAATGCGTTGAGACCTAATTCACCCAAAGATGGAGCTGGGAAGGGAGGAAAGGGAGGGACACAGAGAGAGTAGGGATCCTCAGGTCCCCATCTACCACATTGCTTCATGGCACAGGACAGATCTGAGTCAGCTTGGTATGCAAGCGCACGTGTGCATAGGCGTCTAAACTCTAAAATCATTCGAGAAAGGCAAGGAGCCTCTTCTCCAGTTCATTACCATCCCGAAGTTCCTTATCCTGACAGATGCTCCAGGTGCCCTTTAGTCACATGACCCAGAGCACAGGGACTTCTCTGCCTGCCCGTGCCACCGCCCTCACTATCTGCTGTCACTCTCCTCCCTGTACTACCATCCCACAGGGGGATGATCCCACCTTCCGCCTCCCTGGCCACCAAACACCCAGAGCATCAAAATGGTCCCTCCCCAACCTAAATCCAGACACACTGCACTGTGTTTAAGAACTTTTGCCGGCTGGGCCTGATGGTCCAGGCCTGTAATCCCAGCTACTTGGAACCTGAGGCAGGCAGATGACAAACTCAAAGCCTATACGGTCTACAGAGTGAGTTCCAAGCCAGCCTGGGAAACTTAGTGATAAAGAGGGCTAGGATGTAGCTCAGTGAGAGAGCTCCGGGTCTAGTGTGAGAGAGAACCTTGGTCAGATCTCTAGTATTGGAAACCTAAGCCTACACACACCCAACCAAGAAACCGGTCACTAAGGGATGCGGTGGCTTCCCGTCTCCCAACTACATATGCTGAAGTCTCCTATCCACTGTGTGGGAATCCGATAGTGGATCAGGAGTGCACACCGTCACGTGTGTGACTCCTACCCTTAGATTAGATGAGATGAGACCCCCGGGAGCTTCCTCGCTCCATCACCCTTTCTGTTCTGGGAGGACACGATCCAGGAAATGGGGGCACACACACACACACACACACACATACACACACACACACAAGTGCGCTTGCACACACAGCTGCTCCTTCTGCATGCTAGGAAAGCTTTCCCACCTGTCCACTTCTGGTCACCCCCTTACCAATCCTCCAAGACCCCACACAGCACTTCCAGGAAACCCTCTTGCCCCGCCTAGAGCATGGCCCCCTGGCAGCATGCCCTCCTATATTGTTGCCTATCACTAGTTGCTATTTGCTCCTTGGTATTTGCTGTGTCTTCAGTGTTCGTTCACAAGCAGATCCACTAGCCTGCCTCTAGGTTGCTTAGCAACCTCTGACATCATCACCTGCTGCCAGGTGTGTGCCAGATGCTCTTCAGTAGCGCACTACCACCTTTCCTCTCCCCGCTTTCTCTCTCGCTCTTTCTCTCTGACTCTCTCAGTTTCTCTCCTTTTGGGGGCACCCATTCCCTCTCTATCCTTCCCCCTTTCATATCAAACTTCTTTCCCAATATTAAACATGTTGTGGCTGATTTCTTAATGACAGTACCCAGTACCCAACCCAGAACCACGCCCAGAGCAGGGGCTTGCAAATGCCTTCAAACCACAAGCCACCCTGGCTCTTCCCTACCTGGTCCCTCAGCACTGAGAAGACAAGCTTCTTTCTACTTGGAAGCTGTTTTCTCATGTCCTTGGGCTACACGGCTGTGACAGTGACCACAGTACCTTCCCCTCACTCCCTGGCCTTCAGGGTTTCCAGGAAGTCTTGATGTTAGATGCTCATGTGGACACTGTCCTCTGAGGGGGTGGGGGTGGGGGCTAAAGGCACCCTGGCATCTTTCCCAGCACTGCACACAGTGAGAGACAGGGCAGCTCAGGGGAACTGAGCTGCTTTCTGTGGCTGCACCCTGCGGCTGTCAGCATCAATGGCCTTTGCAGGCTGTTTCTGAATAGGGCATCCACTTCCTGGTGCCTGGCTTAACTTCTCTATCATTTGGGGCTATCACGAGGAGACTCCACCTTCCACAAACACACAACTCTCTAAACCAGAACCTTCTAATGCCCCACAGGAACAGATAATGCTCCTGCTTATCTTGGAAGAAGCCCAACTTTCGGTGGGAGGATGCCTTCTCCCACTCTTCTGGGCTGTTTTGTGTTGCTCATATTTTGTGTGTTTTCCCCTCTCCTGCCATTTCCTATAACTATGACTGTGTGTCCTAGAGCAGCGAGGAGCGCCTGCCCTCTGGTGGTAGACATATTGGGTGCAGCACCCCAGTGGAAGGGACATTGCAAGGCACTCCAAGTCATAAAGAACCCCCAGTTACAAGACAGTGCTGGAAGCGCGTGAGGCCTCCTGACCCAGCCAGTCCTAGCTTGGAGAGGCTGTCGAGGACAGCTGTTGTGTGCGACAGCGCGCAGGAAGAGCTTGACGGCACATGCAGATAAGGTCTGGCAAAGGCAGCTGAAGCTCCATCTTGCCCCTAGGGTCTTACCAGTAAGTCCTGGGAGTGCCACAGGCCTATGTATCGTGTACAGCAGGCCTTTCAGTACCGTTTTCTGTTGGGAGTCTCAACTAAGCCTCCCAGACAGCCCTGCCCTGTCTAGCTCCAGGCCTCACCCTGAGGGAGATGAGTCGCAGCCGGTAGTCCTCTGTGTGGATGACTTTCTGTACGGTGATCTCCACGCCATCATGGACTACCTGCTCTTCGGGCCAATATTCTGTGCACTTCTGCAAGGACCAAGATCAGGCTGCGTCACACACTCCTGTCCTTCTCCCACATGCCCTGCTGCTCTTTTGGGGGCCAACAGACAGGAACAGAAGGACAATGGGCTTTGCTTTGGAGGACTGTGTTGAAATCTTGGCTTCATAACCTGTGACCTACTCCGCATGCCTGGGCCTCAGTTTCCCCATTTGAAAAATGAAAATGAGCCGGGCGTGGTGGCACATGCCTTTAATCCCAGCACTTGGGAGGCAGAGGCAGGTGGACCTTCGTGAGTTCGAGGCTAGCCTGGTCTACAAAGCAGTCCAAGATAGCCAAGGCTACACAGAGAAACCCTGTCTCAGAAACAAAACAAAACAAAACACAGAAAACAACAACAACAACAACAACAAAAACCCCTCAGGTCTTCAGTTGAGCTATCTCTCTAACCTCGCTCTGGAAAAAACTTTTTTTTTTTTAAATGGAGATTCAATTGAATGAACTGTTCATCAAGGAACTTCCACAGCAGTGGCAAAGTGGGAGGCAAGAGAAGGTCATGGTTGAAATCATGACCATTGGATGGAAAGGGAGAAGACGCCTCCAGGCTCTGCCCTGCTCTGTGGGACCCTGAGTGTATACCTTAACCCTCAACACCTTCCGTTGCCTTAGGGTGACAGCTGAGTACACAGCAGGCTCACAAGAACCTCATCAAGATTAGCGCGCAAGTGAGATGCTTCACGTGGGGACACGAAACAGGGAGCAACAAGCAATGGCACAGGGCCCCTACCTCATTCATCTCCTCGATATTGGTGATCATGACAATGATGGGTGTGTGCTCCTGCCACACCATGCGCCAGAAGTCGGCCACGGTGCTGACGATGGGTCCCTGTGTGGCGATGTACACCTTCTCCTTCCCGCTGTAGCCCTGCAGTCACCAAAGGCCAGCCTGTCAGGTCGAGGGGGGGAAAGCCAGAGGCAGCACTCCCGGGGACCAATCCCACATTTAGGCTACTCTTGGGGCTTGTAGGAGCCGAAGTTGGGGACAGGTCTGGAGGACAGATCCCAGCTGAGGCTGGGAGGGTCATGGGATGGCGCTACATACCCGGATGTAGTTGGCATTGATGTAGGAGCTCAGGGGATCTTCAGCGTCAGGAGAAGTCAGACACACCCTACTGTGAGGATCTGTGTGTTGGGGGGGGGGACAGGAGAGTTTGTGAGCTGGGCCTTCTGGGACAGGGCCCAACTTCTCTGTCCTATACCACAGCACCCACATTTCCTCTGGGGGTCCTAGCCAGCATGTGCTCTCACAGGCACTGCAGGGATGCCATTGAGAATCATTACTTGAGGCCTCCCTTTTTCTTATAAAGATAAAAAGAGTTAGCAGGGGTTGGTAAGAAGGCTCAGAGGATAAAAAGATGCTTGCTGCCAAGCCTGACAACCTGAGTTGGATCCCTGAGACCCATGTGCTGGAGGGCAGAACCGGATCTAACAAGTTATCCTCAGACCTCCACACGTGTGCCCCCCATCTGCTTACATGCGTGTGCATACAAAATAAATTAATAATATTTAAAAAAAAAAGAGTTAGCAGGAGAAAGCTGAGCCCAATAGCATATGGCGAATGCTACGTTAGAGGCAGTTGCTGTTTGTCACGAGCTTCCAGCAGATAGAGGCAATAGGAGAAGAATCTACAGCTGTTAGGGCGATGAAGGTGACGGGCATACGCCTCTTATCTCCAGCCTTCCTCTGCCAGTCTCTGTCTCAGCCTGGCTAGCGGCAGGTGGCCTGGGGTGGACAGTTCTTGTAGAGAGGGCATAGAAAGGGTTCAGGTATGGGAGAGGTAAGAGCGAGTAGGAGAGGGTTTCCGCATGGCCGATGGAAGAGAGTTCTCAAAGCTGGCAGCTCTGCCCGGACTATCTCGGTTTCACCTATCCAGGGCTGGAAGGATCGATGTGGCACTGCCCTCTCTGGCCAGATGTGAGAGCTTTGCAATTGGTCAGAGAGCTGCCGTGGTGACGGCCGTGATCGCATCCTACAGCCCCAGGCTCATGCTGGCTCTGCTTGGTGTTGTGTTTACGAGAAGAACCGTCTAGACCAACAAGACATGCAGGTCCTGGTCTTAGAGAGAGAGCGTAGCATCGGGCAGGAAGACAGGTGGTGCATGGTTTGAGAGCTCTGGGGCTGGAGTGACTGGGCTAGGGTGACCGTGCTTCCCAAAAGATGTGGAAACTTTCAGGGATTGGACTAGTAGGAGAAACAGGAACCACTTTGTCTGTTCAGGGGCGGAGGTCAAGGTTGAGACTGATGAGGGACGGAAGCTGGCACACAGAGGAGCCAGATGGCACACAGTCTCACTCCCATGCTTAGACAGGGTGACACTGACGGTGCTCAAGGGGGGAAGGTGACATGATTAGGTTTCTGTTGTGCCTCGTGGTTGAGAGAGGTGCAAGATGGATAAAAAGCACATCAGGATATGACCGCCACAATCCAGTAAGAAATGTCAAGGTCACAGGCTGCCTTGCCTGGCACCTCGCCCAGGGACATTTATGCCAGTGCTCCATATATAAAGGGTGCTCATTAGAACTGGGCAACATGGAAGACTGAACCCCCCAAAAATCATTTGGTAGTAAGGATCGAAGGGAGGGGGCAGGATCTGAGAGAGCCATCCATCTTTTTCTTCAAGAAGGCCCCGAGAGCGTCTCCCAGTGACTTGGCGCTCTTTTGGAGCTTGAGGTACTGTGCTGACTGGGACAGCCATTGTGACCTTGACTCTTGATCTTCACACAGCCTGCTGACTCGGTGCTCACCCTGGGACTGCCCACAGAGCTGTTTGTTGCTTTTGTTTTTTGCTAGACACCAAGCTCTGTGTGCAGAATCCAAATTCTCAGTCCCTCAGGTGGGGTTCAGGAAATGTGTGTGATGAATAATAGGAATAAGTCTCAGGGCATCCCTGACCCCAGAGGCTGCCTCTGCTGAGCCTCCCATGTCCTTTGACCCCTGACCCCCCGTCCAGTCTCCTAAGGTTCAGGGTCAACTCTTCTATGTCGGGTGTTGGGGGCCTGGAGGTTCAGCGCGTGGCTGGAGGAGCTGGGAGCCTGCTGACGATCCAGCAGGACCGCATAGCATATACGGCTAACCCCAGTGGCCATTCCAAGGCGGCGGCCAGAGAAACTCTAGGTTCTGGGGGCAGCCAGGCTCCTGCCTGCAGGAAGAACAGGAGCAGGGAGGATAAGCTGAGAGGAGAGGTGAGCAGCCCAAATAAGGCATCCTGGCCTTAAATGGTGCTTTGTTTAAACGTAACTACCTAGAGACTGTGTAGCCATAGCAACCACAAGTCGATATTTTAAAAGTTAAAAATAAGTCATGACATCTTCTTACATTGCTGTTGGAGATGCTGATGGCAAACTGAGTTTTAAGGGCTCACTACTCCACACACTGGGTGGAGTGGGCTTTGGGGGGATTCACTTTCAGTAAGTCAACCCCCCTCCTTCTGAGCTAGCCCCCCAGAAGGCCTTGATGAAAACGACCTGACAATGACACCATGGGATGGAATGGAGACAGTAGGTCACTTGGTCTAACCATCTCCAAAGGAGACAAGCCTTATGGGAGGGGGGCTCTCTGTGTAACCTCACTTGCACACACCCTGTGTGTGACAGACAGATCTCTACAGCATGACGGTGCCTCATTTCCTGCTAGAGGACTGACTCACAGGCGGTCATACGGAACACAGGTCAACAAAGGGTTCCAGGGTCACAGAAGGAGCCCAGGTGTGTGAAGCAGGTCTTTGCTTACTAGCTGTGTGACTGTGGAAGAGCCAGTTACCTTCTCTGAGCCTTTAACGTCCTCTTGAAATATACTATATGTACTCAGAAGATGGGGGAAAAAATACACCAATACACCAGACACTGCTCACTGCCTCACAGCCTTCCTTTCTCTCAGTGCCTTCTACAGCGCCACTGGCCAGGAAGGGCGAGGGTCCAGGGCCAGAAATGGAATCTGCTCTCATCCCCTTCCCTTCCGTGGCTGTCTTGGCCTCCATCCCATCTCCTCTGATGACTGTCCAGTGTCCCCGGGGGGCCCAGCTCTGGACCCGAGGATTTCCCAAATGGCAGGTCCCACTGCCCTTCCCACCCTGGGGCAGCAGGTACTCACTGGGGAGGATAGTCCTGTAGCGATTCTTCCGCACCAGCCCTGGGATGTCATATTCTTTAGGATCCACAAAGTTCATGGGGATTTCCTACACGAGAAAGACACGGGGGCTGTGGGCAGCTGCAGGGTGGTCTTCTGATTTCAGGGGCTGCTTGCCTCCAACGGCCAGCTCAGGGGCTCTCTTGAGTTAGTGTGTTCACTGACAAACGCTGACTGCTGAGTGAGTTAGCACACACCCACATTTAGAATAGTTACTGGCGAATGCCAAGGGCATAAAATCCACAGCGCAGCAATCGTCTACTAAGGGGCTGCCCGGTTTGTGATAGCCATTCAATAAAAGGCCACGTGAAAATGAGCAAGACAAAAAGTGACCTTGCCAGTCACCACCTCCTTCCCTGCTCTCTTTGCAGGAGCTGGCCAGGTAGCTCTGGAGACACGTGTCCCTCCCTCTGGTCACCCTCACCTTGGATTTTTTGTTTGTGATGCTTTCTTCTTGCTAAGCCTCGACCCATGCCCCCATCTCTTCCACAAATCTTGTCTGTCTGAGGCCACTTTCTCTAAGAACTCTCTGATTGCCCAGTAAAGAGGAAGTCGGCTTCATATCCTTTAAGGGCCACTTGTCCCTTCTAAACAGCTGCATGTGGCATGGGCAGCCTGGCCTGTGAGATCTCTTTGGACCAGGCCTGTTTCTCATGCCCCTTTCCCTGTTGCTCCCACCGCCCCCACACTGGAGACCGAAGCTAGAGCCTTGTGCGTGCTGGGCAAGAACCTCACCACTGAGCAAATATTCCAGCTCTTTCTCCACCACTCCCCCCCCCCCCCCGCCCCTTTTTAAATTTTGAGGCAGAGCCTCAGAAACTTCCTCACTATGTAGCCCAGGCAGGCCTTGAACTTGTGATCTTCCCAACTTGGCTTTATTTACTATGATTTGCCATTCTCAGTTGTGCCTCCCTCCTCTTCCCAGGCCCATGGGGGTCTGTGTTCATGGCGCCTCACTTGCTGAGAGTTACTAGTTTCAGCCCTGCACCTCCAATTTGTCTCTAACTCTCAGGTTCACCTCAGCTCCATCCCCCCACCCATGGCCTCTGGGGTGCCTCCTAAGAGATACCTCCCTATGGACACCCCTCTATAATCTGTCTGCACACTTTGGCATCTGGTCATACTGCTCCCTGTTTCTGGATATACTCTATGGTCTTTGCACAATGCAGATGGTGGTACCTTCTAGGCCTCTCGTGAGAATCAAAAGAAATAATGAATAATAAAAAAAAAACCCCACCATACACATGTGCAGAACTGCCCGTGGAGTGGGTGAGCAGGCTGTGTTCCTTCCTCTATGCAAAAATCTATGGTATCGACTGAGCAGGAAATGACATGCAGGACTGTTGATGGGAGCTGAGAGCGGGAGCCGAGGAAGGCTTTCTAGAGACACTGAGTGGGATTGATGGGAGGAAGGCACCAGTCACCTGGCCCCTGGGCAGTTCCTGCTGGGATGGGGTGGAACACAAAGCTGGAGGAGAAGGCTGGGACCCATCACTTTGTGGTTTTCTGCAGGTGGAGCCTGGAGCATGGAGCCCAAGCAGCTCAGCGGGTGAGCTACCTGACTGGTGGCTTAGACAGGAAATTGGGCTTTGAGGCCTCAGTTCCTTCCCCCTCTTGGGGTTCTTTTATTACTTATGGGTGCAGACCACGGGGGCAAACAAAGCCAAGACCTCCATGGCAGTGGAGTTTGCTATCTCTGAGGCTTAGAAATCAAAGGCTTATTCTTGTCTCATTTCAGACTTACTGATACAGGCTACACTTTCCTATGGCTGAGCTCTTACCTGGCTCAGCACCTGGCAGGAGATCAGGACTGTTACTTATTGGGAAAGGAGCTAGGGCCTAAGCTCGAAACCCAGGGGAGAAGAGCAGAGACCCAGGAGCATGGGATAAACGTCCTTGATGAAGTAGGCAAGGAGGGAGGGGAGACGGGAGAGTCAGAAGATGAAGTGTTCTTTCCTATGGGGCTTAACCCAGCTTTGTCTATTTGGCAACGCATGCACTCTACCACTGAGCTACACCACCGCTGCCACTGCCGCCGCCGCCGCCACCACCACGACCACCATGAAGAGGCTGCATTCTATGGCTTCCAGAGCACAGACCCCGAAGTGCCACTCTCTGCCTGATGTGTGCTCTTGTCCTCCTTAGCTCCTGCAAGGACCCTGCCATTTGTCTGACTTTCCAGATAAAGACATCAGGTATCAGAGGTGGGTGGGGGGTGGTGGGGGGGTGGGAAGGTGGGAGGGAGACGGCCTAGGGATGCTGAGGGAGAGGACAATGAAGGGGTGTTAGTTTATTTCGTGTATGGGTCTCTACCCTCTGGAGCACTGACTGGCCGGGTTTTGGACCATTATGAGTGCAAAGGTGGGTGGCCGCTTCGAGGGACTCACAAAGAACTCTGCCTGCAGCAAGAAGGGGTCCAGGGCCTTCTCGTGCAGCTCCTCAGCCCGGAGGACACGGGATGCGCTGAGCAGGTACTCATGGGCTGACTCCTCTCTTGGGGACACCAGGTAGCCGAAACCCTCCTCGTTGCAGCCGGGAGTACACATGTCCAGGGTCAAGGAGACATTGGAGCCCCTCCTGCAAGGGCCAAACAAGAGGATATTAGTCTTAGGCGTGAGAGAAAGGGAGGTGGTCAGCAAAAAGCAGAGTGGACTCCAGGAGGAAGGATGTGATAAGAGCCTGTCCTAAGCAGCACACTGCCCTGCCTAGGCTGTCCGCTCCTCCCACAGTGCGGTGCGAGGGGCAGGTGTGTGTGTAGGGTCCCTGTCCCAAAAGCTTTAAGCCCAAAGCAGTCGCTAATGGCCCTCCCTTGGGCTCTGTTGAGGAAAAAGCCCCCCCCCGTCCCCCCCCCCAGGGAGCCACCTGCTAAGGTGAGGCTCAAACTCAAGACACAGTGTCGCCTGGGCCGGTGATGGCACATGCCTTTAATCCCAGCACTTTGGAGGCAGAGGCAGGTGGATCGCTGTGAGTTCGAGGCCAGCTTGGTCTACAAAGCGAGTCTAGGACAGCCAAGGCTACACAGAGAAACCCTGTCTTGAAAAACAACAACAATAACAACAAAAGAGCACGGTGTCAGCCCTTAGCAGCGCAGTCCTAGAGTGAGACTGTCACTAGGTTAAGTGCATCTCAGCTAGGAGAGGGGCCGGCGCCCTCAGCATCTAGGGCAGGAGGGAGGCCAAGGGCTGCTGGCAACAGCCAACTCCATCAGGCTCAGTGTCTAAAACCCCAGGACTGCGAGGATCCCCATTACATAGAAAGGGGCATTGCGTTTCAGCAGGGCACTAGCACTGTCCAGGCTTCCACTATGAGTATTGCCTAGGTCTTCTGAGTCTTCATCCAGTATTTTCTATAACATTCTGTGGGCAACTCAAACCAGGTGTGAGCTGGCTTCCTTAGCTGTAAACCGACGGAGTCACTACCTCCCAAACCACACTCACGAAATATTATGGGGGCACTCTAGGGAAGCGGGGTTCCCTGTCCTAGAGGTTTTTTGGAAAGACTACCAACTGTCCCTTAGTCAAGTTAAAAGTTATGAGGAACATGGGTAAGTTCAAGACATCAACGAGCCCCATATAAGGAAACCAGCCCTGACTTTCTCAAGCCAAGGAAAGCATAAGTGTGCCTATGTGCACACCTGAACGGGACTGTGTGTGTTTGGGAAGGAGCTGTATTTTTTTTGGTACCCTGATCAACAGTCGTCACTGGAAAAGTACCCGTCTACACACGCTAAGCCGTGAGGATAACCCTGTTTGTACGCTATACCACGGAGTTAGGCGCCTATGCTGTAAAAGAGGCTGAGAATTTGCCATCCCGAGCCCCTCCCCCTCCTCTGCCCCTCCCACCTCTCCTGCAGACCCATGGACTTGACAGTCAACGAGGTGGGGTCGGTCTCGGGCTTGATGTCCATCACGCAGTCGAACACAGGTGTCTCGGGCACCGCGTCCAGGTCCAGGAAGTCATCTTCTACCTTCTCCTCCATCCACTCTGAGTAGGTGAAGGAGGGCTGGCGGCTCACTGATTGGCGCCTGTCCTCTGGGGGCAGCGGGGCGGGTGGCTCTGGGGGTGCCTTGAGGAGGTGCCACACCTGGTTGGGAGCACGCAGCCTCATGGAGTACCGCTTAGGGGTTGCGCCATCTGATGCTGCTCGGAGCAGCCCCATTCTCCTGGCTCCTACATGTCAGGTCCCCACCCCCCACTTTCCCTTCTCCATCCCTGGTTTCCTTGGGGATTTAATTCTTCTCGGTGGAGCCTGGGGTTCTTTCTGCCTTGGCCCTTTCTCTCAGGCTCGGCCAGGTCTAGGGAGGAGCCTCTTGCTTTCAGGAGGCATGCCGGCTGAGGGCCACAAGCCCATCTTTGCCCAATTCAGGATCCAGGTTATCCTGCCTGTGGGTCAGGGGGATCTGGTGGGAAGTGGGGCTTTAGAGGGAGGGAGGGGATGGCACTGAGGCTGAGGACAAGCAGACACCTTACCAGGGTGGGGATGATGACCAGGCCCACAGTCAGGGAGACCAGCAGCAGACTTGGGATCCCCCAGGTCCCGGAACCCAGCCAGGCCTGGGGAACATCAGACAAAGAGGTCAGTGCACGAGGGCTTGGAGGAGGGCAGTGCTCTTATCTACTTCATCCTGGGTCTGGGTGGGATGCACACAGAAGGCCTTTGGGTTCTTGGGAACATCTCCTGAACTCAGATGCCCCAGTCGGGTGTTGTGAGGGTGGGAAGGGGAAGCCCCAGCTTAACCCACTCCACCCCACGATCCTTGGAGGGGGGGGTCCCCCCAGAGTTTACTCACCACAGGTTCCAGGTGGTTCACCAGCGTGAGCGAGGAGATGAGGTCTGTGGTGTTCTGTAGCCAGGAGTGGCCATGGCCACTGAGCCAGAGCACCCCACAGGCGAGCTAGGGCAGTCAGGGGAGCAGACTGAGCATACAGCTGTAGCTCTTTGCCCCTATATTGCCCTGTAGGGCTCACATGCAGCCCGAACCTGGGCCCCCAGGAAGCTCCCGAACCTCTCAGACTGGGCAGCAGAGGGAAGGGCCATGCGTATACCCGGAGGAGAGACCTCAGCACTCTTCAGGAGAAAAGCTAATCGTAGGCAGCTTAGACAGAGCCCTTCCCACGGGAGACCCCACCGGTACACACAGAAGAGAAGTCTCCCAGAAAGGCCTCGTTAGACAGGAGGCCCTCAGAGAGAGCTCTGTAGGACGAGGGGCTCATGGACCAGTGGTCTCTGTCTTCTGAGCTGGGGTATTAGGGTTGGCGGGATATGAGGAGCTTACTTCCTGAGACTGGAGCTCAGACACCAGCCCTCCCTCCAGACTGGTCATGAAGACACTGGGAGTAACTGAGGCCACCAGATAGGTCCTCATCTCTCCCCAGGCATCTATCTTGGGGAGAAATAGAAGGCCGTCCCTCAACCCACCCTCTCTTCAGGCCCGGGCGAGGCCTGTGACATCCTTACCAGGAATTGAGAGGCAGCAAAGAGGCACAGGCCGCTTCTGACGGTGAGGGAGTGGCTCCCGGTGCCTTGAGGTGGCAGCTTCTGAGCTGGCTCAGAGGGCGGTGAGGGTGACGGGGGTGGTGGCATCTCTTTCTGCTTGCTGGGGAGTCCTTCAGCCTCGTCCAGTGCTTCCATCTCTACCGGCTGGGGAAGGCCTGCGGAAGGTGGGACGGGAGGGCTTGGTGACTCTGGCCTCTGCCTCTGAGCACAGGGCTCTGCCGAACTATGGTGGTCTGGCCCCTTTCAGGGTTGCTGTGGCTTTCCTCTCAATCTGGGCTCAGTCAGCGAGGCTCCACTCCCAGCAGCCCTTCCTCGATTCGCAAAGCAATATTCACCTACCTTCGTCAGAAAGAGCTACGTGTGGGTGGACAAATTATTTCTCTTTTATTTCTGCAGTAAGAGAGTTAAAATGGCAGGGGGTTTTCAGAGTTAATACCGTTGTATTTACGCGGCTTCATTCTTTCCCATTTCTTAAGGAAACAAAAACAACTACCTCAAACTCAATTAAAAAAAGCAAGGATAAAAAAAAAAAAAGAATACAGCATATGGCATAAGCAGGCTGTGACCCTGAACAACCCACCCACTCCTGCTCTCCAGAATTTCGTCTTTTGTGGTATGTGCTCCACGTGGGGTTGGAAGGCTGAAATCTTGGGGTGACTATGGCTGTGCCTCTCCCCCACCTTGAGACCCCTCCCACCCCAACTGTGAGGTGGAAGTCAGGGCACTGTGGAGGAACATTTTGATGACAAGGATAGATAATGGCTATCTATCTGGGGTCTAGTTCTGCTCTGACTACAACTGGTATGACCTAGGGGACTTGGTCTTTGAACCTCAGTTTCCCCATCTGAGAAATGGAGGTTGGGCTCAATGTTAGCCCCTCCCTTTTAAGAAAAAAATCATTATTTTTAATTACACATAAGTAAGTAATGTGAGTGTGGGCACATGAGGGCAGGTGCCCAAGGAGGCCAGAGGCATTGGATCCCCTGGACCTGGAGTTACAGATGGCTGTGAGCTGCCTGACATGGGTGCTGGGAACTAAACTCGAGTCTTCTGGAAGGACTGCAAGTGCTCTTAAGCACAGAGCCGTCTCTCCCCACACCCTAGTCTTTCTCTTCTTAGGAGGAAGTTCTAAGGTGTTTTGTGTGTGTGCCTTGGCAAAAGGGTAACTTTTTGAAGTAGTCTGTCTTGTTTCAGCTGCGGTGTGGCAGGTGTTCCCAGAAGATTCTCCTTCCTGTCTTTTTCTCCTCCCTCCACTTAGAAATGCTGGGAGGCATGCCTTTAATCCCAGCACTTGGGAGGCAGAGGCAGGTGGATCGCTGTGAGTTCGATCTACAAAGTACTCACCAGGACAGTCAAAGCTACACAGAGAAACCCTGTCTCAAAAAATGAAGAAGAAGAAGAAGAAGAGGAAGAGGAAGAGGAAGAGGAAGAGGAAGAAGAAATAATCCTGGGACGGCATATGCATGTGAGATACCACATTCAGCTTTTCTTTCTTTCTTTTTTATAATTTATTTAATTTTATTTTAGTGTGAGGGTGTTGCCATTGGAACTGGTATTACAGACAGTTGTGAGCTGCCATGTGGTGGCTGGGAATTGAACCCGGGTCCTTTGGAAGAGCAGACAGTGCTCTTAACCACTGAGCCAGCTCTTCAGCCCCCACATTCGATTTTTCTATGCACGTTCTGGGATTGAACTCAAGCTGTTAGACTTGCATACTCATCCTCTTGGCCTCCCCCCTCCTTCCTTCCTTTCTTTCTTTTTGAGGCAGGGTGCCATGAAATGCAGGTTGACCTCAGACTTACTATGTAGTTGAGGATGACCTTGAGCTTTTGAATACTATAGTTAGAGGTGTGTACCCTCATGCTTGGTACTGGGGACCACACCTAGGGGCTCGGTGCAAGCAAGGCTACCCCTTTACCAACTGCGACATGTGTCCAGCCCACCTCTGCTTTTCTGAGCCCCTTACACCTTGTCAGGGCCAGCACAGGCTGTCACCCACTGCTCTGAGTGCCTCTGTCTGTGCCTGCACAGCAGGGACTCTGCCCCATCCTGAGCCTGCCCCTGCTTTTCCATCAAGACTATTCAGAAAGAGCCCCATCTCTAACATGCTGGCTAAGGTCCGAGCCTCCTGGTATGGCGTGGGAAACCAGGAGGAAAACAGCCTCCTTGCTGAGTTCCAGATGTTGGAGAATTCCCACCCAAACTCAGGTCAGGATACCGCCCCAAGGAAAGTGCCTGACAAAATGCATGTGCACAGCTGGGCAGGGCAGTGGGGACGGGGCTGTGCACACATCACTACGCGTGTGGGGCTGTGGCAGACAACAGAAGCCAACACAGCTGTATGTGTGCTCAGCCATTCACTGAGCATTTACCGAGCCTCTCACGGGACTTAGGGCCACAGGGTTCCACGTGAACCCTGGTCCTGGAGATGCCTTGTCAAGAGCTCAGGCTCTTTGCTACCAGTAGCACTCAGGATGGTTCCTTGCTGCTGTGGTCCAGCCACACCCTGGTAGCCCCTCAGGTGCTCTCCTATTCCACCTAGAATATTCCTCCAACACCCTGCCCCCTCCTTAACCTCTTAATATGTCACCTAGGAAACCCCTTTTCATCTTGTAATTGTCAATTAAATGTCACCGGAACTCGGTTCCGACCCATTACCCATGCCACCCCTTCATAGTACCGCCCACGGCAAGGTACCTTGGCATGGCTCTGTTCTGAATGCTGCATACGTTAACTCACTTGTTATTCACAGCATCCCTAGGAGGCTGGTACTGCCACAAAGGGGTGAGGGGGTGAGGGGCAGAGTGGTCAAGAGGTCCCGTCCTCAGCCCCTCCCATCCGCCACACACACAAGGTGACCTGTTTGGTAGGTAAGTGGGAGGGGTGGATTCAGTCTGAGGCGCACACTATGGTTTGTAAAATGACTTGTAGAACGTCACTGTCCCTGTTCACCTACAAGTCCCTGAAGGCAAAAAGTGCTATCAGTTTGTTTGTTGGCGTGTAGATTTTGATACGTGTAGATTTTGATACAGGTAGATTGGGTGAGTGCTTGATGGACAGATGAGATTATGTCCCACCCTGTTTCTTTTTGTTTGTTTGTTTGTTTGTTTGTATGGTTAAGACGGTTGTAGCTCTGGCTGGCTTGAAACTCACTATGTAGATCAGGCTGACCTTAAACTCAGAGATCGCCCTGTTTCTCAAGTGCTGGGATTAAAGGTGTGCAGCACCCTGCCTGCCTCCTCCTCCCCTTCCTCCTCCTCTTCCTCTTCTTCCTTCCTCCTCCTCCTTTACTCAATAAGGGGGTGGGGTGGGGAGATAATATATACTTTGCCTGGGAGATGTGCTCGGTGCTTATACAATTCTATACAATTCTTGCTTTGGAATGAGTGGGTCCTAGCTTCCCGGGAAAACAAGAACAAATTAATGCGCTGGTAGAACCTAAGAAGGAAGGAGGAGGCCAGCTCACCACGGTGAGCACAGCTGGTGACCACGAACCTCTGTTTGGTCCTGGGTGCAAAGAGAAAGGAAAAGCTGCTGCAAGGGAAGCTGGCTTCCACCTTAGTAGGAGGGTGATTTCTCAGGGGCAAGGCCCCCCCCCCACATTTGACAGTGATGTCAGGCAGGGAGGGGTGGGAGGGTGCAGGCCAGGGCCACTGGCTTCTCTGTCCAGCTCAAGCTGTAGCCCCTCAGTCACGTTTCCTCCCTGGGCACTTTCCTCTGCATATGTATGCACAGGGGCTTGAACTGGAATTTTGTTCTCTGTTTCTAAGCTCAGAGGGTAACAACACATTAAGTTCACAGATTGGGGCCTTGTTGCTTTCTTTTAAAGATTCTAGACTTTCTCTAACCCACATGGAGGCATATCTGTACTCATTTTGATATTGAAATGTTTTTTTTTCCTCCCTCCCAAAGTTTCGAATCAATTTTGTGCTTTGGGAAGATGGGTGACACTTTTCCTGTGGCTTTGCCCTCGGGGTTACATATGCTCCCAGCTCAGAAGCAGGAGACTTGCCTGCAACAAGGCATCATGCAGCCATTGTGCTGCGACTCGGCGGATGAATATTTAATAACACGGAAAGAAAGTTTGGAGTATGAAAGATGAAGTTGTGATGCAGTATGATTTTATTGGCCTTAAAATGTAAGAAAAGGTAATAGGAGAAGATGGACCACGCCTGATGAAGCCCACACTGGTAGTGTGATGATCTGACACATACGGAGTGTTAACAACAGTTTTTATTTACTTACTGAGAAAGGGTGCCACTGTGTAGCCCTACTGGCCTAGAACTCTCTATGTACACTAGACGGCCTTGAACTCACAGTGATTCACTTGCCTCTGCCTTCTAAGTGGTGGGGAAGTGAGAGGAGAGGTGATTTTATTTATATATCTTAAATTCCAATATCTATCTATCTATCTATCTATCTTTCTATCTATCTAAACATTTGTAGCAAGAAAGACATTTAAAAATTTTTTTGGAAAGATTTATTTTATGTATATGACAGCTGTATCTGTGTGGACACCTACATGCCAGAAGACGGCATCAGATTACTTTAGAGGCAGGGTGTGGTCGAGCACGCCTTTAATCCCAGCACTCGGGAGGCAGAGGTAAGCGGACCACTGTGAGTTTGAGGCCAGCCAGTTAGTCCAGGGAAGCCGAGGCTACATAGAGAAACCCTGTCTCAAAAAAACCAAAAACCCAAACCCAAACCAAATCACATTAGAGATGGTTGTGAGTGAGCCACTATGTATGTGGTGGCTGGGAATTGAACTCAGGACCTCTGGAAGAGCAGGCAGTGCTCTTAACCACTGAGCCATCTCTCCAGCCCCAAGAAAGATGTTCTTAAAAAGAGATGAAAATTCTGAGTTCAGGTCTTTCGACTCCTCAAGTTTCAGGTGCTGGCTCCACACTTGTATGTAGGAGATAGCAGACCAACAGCTTGTTTATGGTGGGGGTGAGAGGGAAACAGGCTGATGGGGCCCTGAATGAAGATCTCAGAGACAAAGGTAGAGGCTTTACCCCAATTATTTTTTCTTGAGACAGGGTGTCATGTATTACGGGCTGGTTGTAAACTTACGATGCAGCTGAGGATAAACTTGAACCTCCAGTCCTCCTGCCTCTATCTACCTCTCAAGTTCTGGAGTGACAGACATAACGCTGTACCTGATTTGATATGGTGTCGGGGAGCAAGCCCAGTCTTTGTGCCTTTTAGGCAGGCATTCTGCCAACCGTGCCACGTAACTCTAGCCCAAGGCTCTGCATTTAAAGAAAAGACTCTCCGGGGTTCTGATGAGCCAAATGAGGAAATGTACCAGGCAATGGGCAGATAGACATCTTTCACAGCAGAACATTGTTTAAAATCATTTTCTGGGGCCAGCTAGATGGCTCAGTGCGTTAAAGGCCCTTGCCACCCAACTTGGTGACCTGAGTTTGATCCCTGAAACGTGTATACGGGTGGAAAGGAGAGAATCAACTTCACAAAATTGTCCTCTGTCCTCCACAGGGGTCACAGCATGTGTGACCCCCCTCATGTCTCTCCCCCTCCTCCACTAATGATAATAATGACAATATGAAAATAAAAAAAAAAAAAACCAGGGTATCAGGAAGATTGCTCAGTGGCTAGGAGAACTCACCACTCTTTCAGAGGACCAGAGTTCAGTCCCCAGCACTTACATTAGGAGGCTCACAACCATGTGTAATTACAGCTGCAAGCACCACGTGCATGATTGTTGATATATTTATACAAGCATATGCATAAAATAAGAGATAAAAATCTTTCTACAATTAAGAAATTACTTTCTGGACACAAATTATCAGGTTAGATCGCGCTATACTGCGCATATGATCTGGAGGGGGTTCCATGGGCCTCCAAATAAGAAGCCCCGATCTCCAGGGGTGGGTACTGGGGATCCCTGACTGACAGTGGAAGAAACTGCAGACACAGAGGCTGCACTGGGATCTCAGCCCTGACGTTAGCCTCTGCTCATTTGTGTGTGAACCCACGGCTTACTCTCCTGCCAAGCACTCGGGGCTGCAACGGTTTGCTTCCCTGCCACTCAGTAAGGACTTGCTGGGTGCCCGCTTTGCCAACCACAGAGCCAGGCTCTGGTAATTTAGCAGTGAACACGCAGGCCTGCCTGTGAAGATGCCGGGGTCCTGGCCCATTAGTCTTCTTGGCTCTTGTTCTTCTTCTGGAGATGATGGCACTTCCTGTTGTCCGGTCCGGCCTTTCACCTCACTAGGCGACCTCACCTCACTAGGCTGGCTGTGCTGTTCTCAAAGCCATTGCGTTGGCATCTCTGTGGCAGGTGCTATCATTAGCCCCTGTTTGTCAGGGAGAGGCAGCTTTGTGTACGGAGGTAGCTGCTTTGCCACGCATGCAACGGCCATGCAGAGGCTGCTAGCTTACAAGTGATTTGATATGAGGCTCTTAACAGGCTTGCCTTTTGAGGGGGGGGGAGGTGAAAGGCTTTTTTTTTTCCTCTCAGGTGAAGAAACTCAGTCTTAGAGACGTTAAGCACATTTCCCAAGTACGTGCAAACCTCAGATTTGAACCCAGGGCTTCCTGGCATTAAAGGATGGTTTCTTTTTGCCATAGGACTGACTTCTTAGGAGAGGGCATCTGCAGCACAGGTTGGGAGAATGGTGAGAGCTTGGAGGCTGAAAAGGGGGGCTCTAAACACGTGGAGACCTCAAGCCCTATCAGCTGTCCTGGGGTGCCAGTGCAGTCTTAGCACATCATGGCTGGCAGATGGATCCTGAGATACTGAGTGGTATTGGGGCGGGGGGTGGGGGTGGGGAAGAGGCAGGATCAGTAAGCTGGGCCAAAACATCTGAGATCCTGGGTAAAGCGTGAAGGCAAATGGCCTTCGGGTGTCATCTGGAGCATGCGAGGACACACTGATCCCTCTCTTGTACCCCAGCTCTCACATCGCACCATGCAGTTCCGCAGCAACTCTGCCTGGGGGCTGGTGCTGGGGAGCTCCAGAACCAGCGAGGCTTCCCAGTGACTCACCTGCCTGCTCCCAGGGGCAGCTCACCATCACTGGCTCAGCCCATTCCTGTGTATGTGTGGAGGGAGACTGTCCCATTCAGCTTTTCTTCTTCCTCAGAGTGGCCAAGAGTGACCAGCCAGCCAAGCCTATGATTGCCAGGAGACCACGCCCACCTAAGCGCGGCATGTAGTCCTGGCCAGGCTTCCCAACCCTGGGACAATTCCAGGGAAGGCTATCTGGCTCCGCTAGCTAGTTTCTCTGAAAAGACTGAAGGACAACTTGGGGACATGGCTTGCCCAAGGTCAACAGGTAGCCAGTGGTAGAACACACAGTGGTAGGTGGGGTTGGGGGGGGTTGGAGGGGGTTGCCTGCCACCTTAAGCACTCTGAGCAAACAGACCCACACCCTCCGGCCCTGTAAGAGAGCATGTCTTATCGTCCAAGCTGGTTCTGAACTCTTCACAGAGCCAAGGATGATCTCCTGACCCTCCTGCTTCTACTTCCTGAATCTTGGGATCCTGGGAGCCACCATGCTGAGCTTTGGAGACACAGTTTCCCACATGCCGGTGTAGCTCCCAGAACTGCATGAGCAATGACTGTCAACCCTCTCAACAACTCAGGAAAGAGTTGCTCAAGTGTGTGTGTGTGTATGTGTGTATGTGTGTGGTGTATACATGTGTGTGGTGTATGTATGTGTTGTGTCTGTGTGGTGTGTGTCTGTGTGTAATCTATGTGTGAGTGTGTATGTGTGTGGTGTGTGTGTGTGGTGTATGCATGTGTGTGGTGTCTGTGTGGTGTGTGGTGTGTGTGTGGTGTGTATGTGTGTAGTCTATGTGTCAGTGTGTATGTGGTGTATAGTATATGTGTATATGTGTAGCGTGTGTGTGTGTATATGTGTGTGGTGTGTGTATGTGGTGTGTATGTTGTGTGTACTTGTGTGTGGTGTGTATGTATGTGTGTGTGGTATGTATGTGTATGTATGTGATATGTGTGTGCGTGTGTGTGTGTGTGTGTGTGTGGTATGTATGTGTGTGTGTGTGTGTGTGTGTGTGTGTGTGTGTGTATTCATGCATGCCGGTGCAGTGGGGTTCTAGAAGCACCAGGAATCCTGGCTCCCCAGAACACCTCTCTCTGCCCCATCAGTCCTGCTAGCTAGCGAACACCAAGACCAAGAGAGCCACAGAAGGTGAAGCAGGACAGCAGGTGCCAAGGGGCAGCACGTCTCTCCACGTCTCTCCTGGGTAGCAAGCTGGCTGAGGGCAGCCCTGCACCTTGTATCTGTGTGCATTGTGTGTAGAGGCCAGAGGCCAACGTCTGGTGTGCCTCAGGTGCTGTCCACCCTATTGTTGGAGGCAGGGTCTCACTGACGAGGACACACTGGCTGGCCAGTGAGCCGCAGGGACCTCCTGTCTCTGCCTCCCAGCAGGTGGGTGGTGGTGGATGACCAGTACACGATGCCATCTTTTTAAATTTTGTTTTTGTGGATTCTAGGGGGCCCATCCTCAGGTCTTTGCACTTTCTGGAGTGAGCCATCTCTTCAGCCCCAGCCCCTACTTCTTCTTCAGCATGTAGGACGGGGTAGACTAAGAAAACAGAAGATTCTGGGCCAGAATGCAGGTGCTCACCATTTTCAGTCCCGTGGCTTGGGCAAGGGGTACAACCTCTCTGTGGTTGTTTGAACGAGAGTAAATCCTCAACAGTCCCTTCATCAATAGGTGGGGTCGACGCCCCCATCCCAGGCAGAAGGGATCCCGCGTGCAGGATTGCCAGGCGGGGAATGGAAACCCCACGCAGTGTTTGCTGGATTTTGTATGAAATTTGGCTGCCTGGTAGAGAGAGACTTGAGTGACCTCTTACAGGCGCTGATGGCAGAGGTAATGGGACTGTTCCTTTACAGTTCCAAAAGCAGAAAGACGTTCAAGAGAAAGTGACCTGCCCAAAGCTATCACCCTGGATGGAAAGGTCAGGACACAGACCTAGGAGGCCTGACACCAGCACTGTCATCTCATTCTGGCTCTGCCACTTAACTGAGACCACCTTCTTCTTCTCCTTCCTCTTCCTCTCCTCCTCCTTCTTGTGCTACTTTTGCCTCTCCTCCAGGACAAAGAAGGCAGGGTGGGGCCAGGCCTCCCTAGATACTGTCAATCACACTCAGATGATGCGCTTTTCTGGCCAGGGAGACCCTTAAAGTAGCATTGGGGCCAAGATGGTCGGAGGGGTTTGGAGGTCAAGGGTACCCAAGGCTTAGTTTGGGGTGGGTGCACATGCCTCTGACCACTGCTCAGAAACACCAGAGTCTGCTCACTGGAAGGGGGCCCAGTGGGGGACAGTGCTTGGAAACTCAAGGCAGGCAGACCTTCAGGGAACTTGAAGGTAGTGCTAAGGCCAGACCCAGTCTGTCTTCTGGGCAGGAAGCCTAGAAGTCCAAAGATTTAGAGTCCTACAGATAGAGGCTTGAGGCCCAGCTTTGCCATTTGCTACAGTGTGTGACCCTGGATAAACCCTGTGGCCGTGTGACAATCCAAACCTAGTCCTCCTCTAGAAAACAGATGTTCAAACACTATCTCATAGGACTTTTAGGATACCATGAGGCAAAAATGCACAAATGGTTAGCTCAGTGCCTAACGTGAATGCTCAACAGATGGTTAGCCAGAGGTAAGAGATGAGGTGGGCGACAAGTGGGGTGGGGAGGCAGGAAGTGGTAAGGATTTCCTTTCATGTGCCAGCTGAGCCTCCTGGAGGACAACGAGCGAGAGCGAGCGCCCCACCTGGAATGTGGGCTGGAGCTTCGAGATCGCTGGCTGAGAGCCGGGGTCAGCGGGTAGAATGGGCAGAGACTGGGGGTGGGTGAGGGAAACAGCAAGGCTTTGTCTCTGCCAGTTAATTAAATCCAGAATGCTAACAAGGCTTTCAAAACAAAACGCAGCTCAAGCACGCCTTGGCCGGGCATATAATGGAACGGTTCTCGGTGAAACGGCAAACAAGCTTTGCAGCTGCTTTCAAAGGCTCAGCGCTCTGCTCCGTGCTTCTCAGGAGTGGAGGCTCCAAACTACGAGGGTGAAAAGCGTCAGTGAGGCCCTGTGAGTGTATTCTCTGCCCCAGGCACCATGCTAGGAACCAAAGGAGCAGACATCAGTGACCCCAGGGTGATGGGGTACTAAGCGTGAAGACAGAGGGAGTATGAGAGCTTCCTGTTTCACCTTCTTATTTCTCTGAGGTCCGTGGATAAGAGTCTTTGTGCTTTATTTTTCAGAAAAGGGTCTCATATAGCCTAAGGTTGGCCTTGAACTCACCATGTAGCTGAGGGATGACTCTGAACTCCTCACGCTCCAGGGTTTGTCTCCTGAGTGCTGGGATTACAGGTGTGTAATCCCACCACACCCTGGCTCTGAGGTTTGTCCCCAAATTCCCTCGCTTAGCTCTCTCATTGATGAGACAGCGAAGAGGTTTTACAGGCACTGTACGGAGGTGGCCGTAAGAACTGGGGTCCTAAGCCTCACAGTGGTGGCAGGCCAAGTCCTAGCTTGGAGTTCTTTAGCAGTTTCAACGACATGACCTCAGAAATCCAAACGCATGCTTTCTATTGCTTTTATCTTAGGATGAAGAACAAAAGTCCCGGCTGTGAGCAGTACGAATGGCCTAGCATGCTCTGGCTCCTGTGTGTCACCTCAGGCCCCACCTGCCACATCTGCTTCCAGGTTCTCTGCTCAACTGGCCTGAAACCAGAGTGGTGTGCTCCAAGATGCAAAGCTCAAAAGACATTTCTACGTAGCCTCTGAGTGTTCTAGCCTGCTTTCTGCTGCTGTGACAAACACCACGACTGAACACTACATGAAGAGGAGAGGGTTGGCTTCATCTTACAGCTTACAGTGCATTATGGAGGGAAGTCAAGGCAGGAACCTGGAGGCGGAGGCTGACGCAGGTCTCACAGGCGCTGTATGGGGCTATCCTGAAGGACTGATGTTGGCTTGCCCCTGCTGCTCACTGGCTGGCTCCCATGGCTTGCTCACTTCATTTTCTTATGTAGTCTAGGACCACCTGCCTCGGGTGGTGCCACCCACAGTGGGTGGGACCCGGGTGGGACCCTCCCCTTCCCCCTCCCCCTCCCTCTCCTGCAATAATCACTGATCAAACTGCCCTACAGACTTGCCCACAGGGAGTATGGTGGAGACAGTCTCTCAATTGCAATTTCTTCTTCTCAAATGACTCTAGTCTGTGTCATGCTGACAGAAAACTAGCCACCACGGTGAGAGAGGCGAAAGGCCATATTTCTTACCTGTGCTATTGATGGGAAAAGTGAGGGAAGATATGCGCCTGCATGCCCATTGCCAGGGGTTGGGGGTGGGGGGTGGGGGGTGGGGAGAAGAAAGGCCAAATGCTCGGAGACACGTTTGCATCCAAGAGGAGCTAAGGATCGACACACAGCATCATGGTAGAGCTTAGAATCCCTTACAATACCAAGTAGCAAACAGATCCAACACAAAGCATGAACGCTTCATTGAGGCTGAAGCAACTGCCCAAGAAACTCACTACAAGTTGAAAACACCCTAAGCAGACATGCATTTATCCCACCTGACCTACTGACCAGCAAGCATAGCAATCCGGCAGAACCTCCATGATTCACCTCGGTGATTTACCCCGGTGACCTGACTGACTGGAAGCCTCGGCTCACTGTTGCTGAGCCCAGCGTCCTGTTGGTGTAGCATACTTTATGCTGCTAGCATGGGAGGAGATCGGAATTTTAAGTTCTTTTTCTAGTACTTTGCCTTCAAGTCAAAAAACCCTTTAATTCCAACCACTGTAAGTCATGGGCCATCAATTTAATACACGCATGCGCACAGACACACACACACACACACACACACACACACACACACACACACACAGAGAATATGAAGTATTGACATTGTTCAGCAAGGGGAGGAAGAAGAATGGATATTAAACACATGAATATGCATGGAAGGCACAGCAAATTCATGTGAAGAAGCCTGCCCTGTTCAGAAAACTCCCGATACCCTTTTCACCTCCAAGGAAACCGGAAATCAAACTACTGAACTAACAATTGGTCCAGTGTCTAAACAGAAAGACAGCACAGGAGCCTGGGCCCTTTGTTCTGCCTCCTAAAGCCTGGAGGTCTGAAGAGAGAGCCTGCTTGGGAGCCAACACCTCCCAGGAGGAAAGGCTCATGGGTTTGGTTGACTCGCCTCTTTTCTGAGTGGGCTCACCAACGTGACCTCTGAGTCATTTTGTTGGTTTTCTAGAAGGAAACAGGATTCTGTGTTTTGGGTGAGCTGCCTCTACAGAGCTTCCATAGGAATAACTAGCCCTCATTAGGATTCAAGGGCTTGGGCCAACCCCAGGTGTGGGGTCCGCCAGCAGAGCAAGTAGGAGTAGGGGTGCCCCCCACCAGGTACAACTACCGTCGAATTAGCATTTTTGGAATGGTCAATCCTTTTGTGTACAAATAATTTTAGAAAGTGCAGAGAGACTACCTTTTCAAAAAAAAAAAGAACAAAGGAAACCAAGCCTTCCACAATCCCACCGCACCCAGGAAGATGCTGGTTTCACTTTGATGTTCTTTTTGGAATTTGTCTCTTTTTGTAAGTGGACTTTTCCCCTACAGTTCATCAGCACACCCTGATTCAACTATGTTGAAAGATGAGACATTTTGTATTCAGATCTTAAAGGCAATGGCACACCAGCTCATATATACAACTACATAGAACCTAACTCGGAAGTTGAACATTGAAAGATACAGCGAAGGAAGCACACTGACACATCCCGGTGTGTTGAAGATGAAGCTGGTTGGAAGGTGATAGGTATTAGGCTTTATTAAAAGCTTTTCACATTTAGTTATTCAACTTTTAATCAATATGGTAGCTAGCCCCCATGGTGACCCTCAATGTCCCTGGCATTTACAGCCCTGTGCAGTCTCTCCCACATACTAACTACGTTAGGCTGTGTGGCCAAAAACACACAGCAGAAGTGAAGACATAGCGCTTCTGAGGTAGGGTGAATAGACACTGTGACTTCCATCTGGGGTGCTCTCTCCTGCGTGGCATGTTCCCTGGAGTCATTCCCACAGGGGAGCCAGCGTCCTTATAGGGTAACTATGGAGGGGTCGGCATGGAGGGGAGTTGAGACCAAAAGGCTGCGGGCTTGTGAGGCATGCTAATAGCTTGTGGGTGAACTTAGATAAAGTGGATGTTCAGTCTTAGTTACGTTTCGAGATGTCTGTATAATGGCCAACATTCTGAGGTGTTCTGAGAGGCTGAGCCAGAACCATAAGCCCTTTAATTCATCCCTGAGATCCTGAATTAAAAACATAATAAGATGGGCAGAGCGGTGGTGGCACATGCCTTTAATCCCAGCACTTGGGAGGCAGAGGTAGGTGGATCTCCGTGAGTTCGAGGCCAGCCTGGTTACAGAGTGAGTTCCAGGACAGCCAGAGCTACACAGAGAAACCCTGTCTCAAAAACAAAACAAAACAACAACAAAAAATCCAAACAAAATAAAACAACAACAATAATACCCCCCAAAACAAACAAACAAAAACAAAACAAAACAAAACAGCATAGTAAGATAACAAATGTTTTAAGCGGTAAAGCTTTTGGTAGCTTGTCCAACAAAATTTGCCTAACACGTGTTGCCTTATCCTTTTCTGAGACAACAGACTTCCACAACAGGCTGGACTCACATTGTGTGTTGGCAGGCCTGAGAGGCTGGGTGTGGCTATGGTGGGCCTTGTTTCTGGCTTCTAAGACCATTGGTTCGGGCTGCTCAGGTGGGCAGAGGGTGGAACTGGGTTGGGTGGACACAAGAAGTACAATCCTATAGGGCCTTGTTGTGACTTAGAAATGGTATTTTTAAAAAAAATCATATTTTCAATTACTTCAGTATTTATTTTGAGTGTATGTTTGCCATGGCATGTGTGTGGGAGTCAGAGGTCACGCTGCAGGAGTGGGCCTCTCTTTCTACCATGTAGCTACCAGGGATTGAACTCAGGTCATAAGATTTGGCAGCAGGCATCTTTATCTGACCATCTATCTTGCTGGCCCAGAAATGGCCTTTTTTGAAGCAAGGTGACAGTTAATGAGAGTTTGCCAACAAGACAATCTTTCTTAACAGCCACAGTCAGCCACAGCCTGGGTGGGGCTGACAGACATTTAGAGGTGTGAAATGATGTGTGGAGGACCCCAAGCTTTAAAAGGAAGAGATCAGATTCATATCCAGGCCTGCAGAAAACCAATGGAAAAGAGCATAGATTCTGGCTTACAAGCTCCAAGCACATAGCAGCTCACGGTGGCCCCCCCTAACTGAAATGTGAAAACTGACTTCCCCATTTCCCAGCTCAGGAGAGTGACCAGAGGGCTGGAGTGGGGCTGGCGCTTGTCCTTGTCTTTGTCCTTGTCCACCTACAACAGTGCCACCCAATGCCTGGACAGACGTGCTCAGCACTGCCATCACACCAGGAAAACCGCTCTTGGTTTGGCCTTATTGTTGGTGGGTTCTGCTTTCCTCTTTGACTCGGTAGCCTTCTCAGAGGTGAGGGGTCCTCGAAGCCAAGGAGACATCTATGTCCCCCTTTCTACTCAAAGGTTCTCTGGACGCGCTGGCCTGAGCCTGCTTGCTGAGCATGGTGTTCTCTTGTCTTGTTTTCTGGTGAGCAACACACTGCTGCGTGCACTTCTTGTTTGCAGCAGGTGTGTCTGGAGCTCAGGTGTGTGGGTGAGAGGTGCTCTGGCACATCAGTGCATGTGAGCATCCCTGCAGTGGATGGAGCCAGCCAGGCTAGTGTTGGCTTTCTCCAAACCTCATATTTTATTGCAGAATGCCAAGGAGTCATAATTCTATCCTGGCATAACTCATAAGTATGCACCTGGCTTTCCAACTCCTTACAGATGAATACTGTCTAGGTGGAAGGACAGGAAATATTTCATTTCAAAACTTATTGGCTCTATTTCCACCTTTAAACTATTTTGATATGGCACACAATGGCCTTACAAGTGTTAGGGATGAGCTTGCACACAGCCATGCTCTTTGCAAGAAGAGAGAAGAGCCAAAGCGCTAAGATATTCAGAGGCGAGTACCTGAAATAAGGAAAGGCTTGGAAAAACAGCGGAGCATGAAACGGGAGAGGGGACCTGATATTTAGCAAAGAGAGGAGTGTAAGAGGAGCAGAGCAGGTGATGAAGGATGCTGTGGTAGATGAGGGTCGTGTAGATTCCTGAACATGTACCATCAAGAGATGCCATGTTTCTCCCTCGACTTGAATCTGGGCTGAGTCTGTGGCCAGCTTTGATCAAGAAATCAAAATAATACTGGAGTTTCTGAGGCATAGGAAATCTGAAGCTTCTGTTTCCATCCTCTTAGAGTGTCATGTCTTGAAGGTCAGTTGCTATAGGAAAAAAGTCCACGTACTACCACGCTGTGAGGTGACCCAGACTAAGCAAAGCCACATGGCAGAGACCGAGGCACCAGGCACATAAGATAAGCTTTCTTGGACATTGTTTCCCAGGTGAACACAGCCCGGTGGATGACCTCAGGTAACACCCAGAGGATCCCTGCCTGATCCTGTAGCTTGTGAGGAGGTAAGATGGTCTTAAGTTACTAAGGCTGAGAGTTTATAAGGCAGTAATAGCTGACTAAAACAGATGCTGAGATCTGGAAAGAATTCACGAGCCAGAGTAAAAGGATGGTGCAAAAAGGACATCTTTAAGAAGGCTGTAAAGAATATATTGAGAAGCCAGGCATGGTGGTGTACACTTTTAATCCCAGCACTTGGGAGGCAGAGGCAGGTGGATTGATGTGAGTTCCAAGGCCAGCCTGGTCTACAGAGTGAGTCAAGGACAGTCAAGGCTACACAGAGAAACCCTGTCTTGAACACCTCCAAAACACACACACACACACACAGGGCTAGAGTGGTGTGACATTGGACAAAGCAAAGGGAAAAGGAGAACATCTGTCCCCACATGCCTTGGCAAGGTGACAAATTCTCATCTCTCTCAATGGGCTCAGCATCAACCTCTGTGGAGGCAGCAGCTGCCCAGACTCTTTCCAGTGTCTTCTGCACATCCAGGTAACTCCCTGCGTATCACAGCCATGTCCACCCGGTGAAGGAAAGGGGGCAGAGCTTCTCCTCCCACCAATGCTGGCCCCTTTCTCACCTGACCTTGCGAGCAGCTGATATTCTGCTTTGAGGCTGTGTTGGCTTTGTAAGATCTCAGGCCTTTCCTGGGGAGTCATGGAAGAGCTCTACGCTACACTGCTGAAGGACTGGCCAGAACTGGAAGTCTGGAGCAGGCTCATGAAAATGAAAGCTTCGGCCCCGCCTGCCCCCCGGCCCCCGCCTCCCCTCAGCTTCTGGAATGAGCACCATCATTATCAGCTACCATTTACTGAGCACTGTGCAACAAACATTTTCAATCTATTGACTTATTAGTTATTAGACCCTTATATCTTATGTCATGCCTGTAGTTTAGAAACTAGAATTTTGAGGTCAAAACAGATGATGTGTTATGGTGCCAGTTAGTGGCAGGACTGAAATGTGAACTCAGGCTTGTCTGTCTACCTCCTCCAAAGCACTTCAAGGCTCAGCTACACAGCTTCCTGCTCTCACTTCTGCCTTGGTATCAGGGAATAAATAGCTAAGCTCTCCCATTGCTCACTAGTGGACCCCATTCCCAAGGCAATGATATTATAAGATGTTACTCCATCAGTGTCTTTGCATATCCTAACAGTGTTTCGTTTCTCTATAACGGTCCAAAGACTCAAATCATCACTCACCGACAACATCTCTAAATGCATTGGAAGTCCTAAATGAAAACAGAAGCATCCATCTAG
The DNA here is from genome assembly GCF_964271855.1 of Acomys minous. Classification (NCBI taxonomy): domain Eukaryota; kingdom Metazoa; phylum Chordata; class Mammalia; order Rodentia; family Muridae; genus Acomys; species Acomys minous. The sequence goes on from NC_140484.1 coordinate 87,605,341, forward strand.
TAAGGAAGTGAAACCCAGCAGAACGAGGGCCAGGCAGACAGCCCAGCGCTTGCACACAGCCCCAACCCCACACAAAGACAAAGACGTGTGCAGAATGTGTGCCGTGCTTGTGGACAAGCATGAGCAGCACCTCGGCCACCTGCCACATTGGGTTGCTTTCCCTCTGGTTGTCTGCTTGGGCTCTTGACCTGTTCCCAGGCTGGTTGGGGCCAGTTCTGGGTACCAGATGTGGCTGCTCAGTGAGGACAGGGCTTAGTGATGGAGAGGTACTCTTCCTCTGAGGCTAGCTACCTCTGACTTGAGATGCTTGACAGAGGCTCCTGGGGGGCCACTTCCTGGGAGCCTTTCCTGGTGTTTGAGAGTAGGGGCACATCTGCCTTGCTTGGAAGTGTACCACTAATTTGGGAAGTGTTGGGATGGAGTGGATATTCCATAAATGTAAGTTGGTCCAAGGACATCTTCAATGGTCCATTGGCTCCTAGCACAAAGCCTCCTAAGTGGCATGAAGTGAAGGCTATGTGATCTTCCGCTGGTCAGTGAGGGGGGGCAATGGGGGTCACTGCAGGGTTTGGACAACCAAGCCTTCATTAGTACAGGCCTCAACCTCCTTTACCCCACAAAGTGACACCCCAGATAAGCAACCGCTGCTTGCTTAGTCCGAGACCTCCTCCCTGGCCACAGAGGATAATGCGCTGAACACTGGTGAATGCACTTACGGAGCATCGTCTCCAGCGCTGGGCTGCCTGGGTCCTGCCTTGAAGTTAACAAGACTGAAGATGGAAGTAGGGCTCAGTAGGAAGTAGGACAAGTTCTAGGTCTCCAGTGTAGACTTGTGTGAATGCAGCTGAACATCACACACTTGACCCTTAGGGAAGCTGGCACTATCGTGACTCTAGTCAGCTATGAGGGTTCTCTGGAGTACCTTGGTCTCAAGAGCAATGCCATTCTTAGACATGGGCCACACCATTCTTATAGGGCGATAATTCAAAAGGTCCAGGAGAGGTGTCCCTGCCCTCTTCTCAGGCAGTCCTCTAATCATGAGGACTTCCGCATCTCCTTCTACCATGACCCGATGCCTGCAAGGTTTTCCCCTCAGGAGCATCTTCCTGAGGGTACACACTGATTGGGGTGAACCATGAACCGTGACCGATTATACAGAGTGATGTGCCCATATGCATACATGCAAGGGAGGGCCTTTGAAGTACAAGATTGGACAGCAGGTGTTGTACCATTAGAGGCCTCACTTGTGATCTAGCCTCACGTCCTGTAAATCTTAGGAGCCAGCCTGTCCACGAGTCTGCCCATTGGAGACTTAATGATGTCAGTCTATTGCATGGCCGTGGTCATCCCTGGCTTCAGTGTTCTTCTCTACCTCCTGTGTACCTTAGGGAAGTTGTTGGATTTGAGGCCAGGCCAATACCAGTGCTGGAGATGGGGGGAAGGAGCAGAGGCCCCAGCATTAGCGGTGTTGTTTGCTTTCATGCAAATGCGAGCACCTACACACGAAAGAGCAGGGAGTGTGGGTTTGAATGTACTGATGTGTTTGGATGACTGCAAGCAAATGAAAGGAGAATGCAAGTGGAGTGGAAGAGAAGAGAGTGACCACATGAAAAGGAGTGTGTGCATGAGGGGAAGAAAAAAATCATCTGCATATACACGGAGTGGAGAAGGCAGACAAGTCAGCCACGTGCCTACGGTGGTTCCTGAAACCAAAATTGGCTAAGGGTCAGGAAAAGGACAGGGAATGAACACAGAGGCAAGGGGTGGGCTTTCTGATCTTTGCACATGTTCATGAGATCAGGGCACAGTCCCAGGAGAGACCTAAAGACAGTGAGAGAAGCCAGCGTGTCTTTCAGTTGCCAGAGAGTTTGAACTGTGGACGAAGGCGGATGAAGCTGCCGAGTGGAGCAAGCTGAGCACGCCAGAGGAAGACGACATGCAGGTGTGTGTCCTTTGGAGGTGTGTGTCCACCCCCACAGGGCCCTGTGACTCTAGGCAGGCCACGTGCTTGGGTGACTGTGTGGGCTTGTGCATGTGTGTATGTGAGCATGCGGCTGTGTCAAACGAGAGCAAACACAAGCGCGTGAGCACACGTGGGAGTCACCCTGGAGGGTGGGAGCAGCCTACCCGTTCTGAAGGCAGCTGCGGGCTTCTTGGATTGCTGGTGATGGCCTAAGAACATCTTCACTTCAGGAAGAATTATCTAAGAGGTCTATATGACCTGCCTGATGCTGGCTCAGGCAGGTCCCGGTGGCCGTGTCACTCTGAAGTTTGTGTGGGAATGAATGAGTCATCCCGGCATGGCTGGCCCTCACTCTGCCTGTATCTTGCCCAGCAGGGAAGACAGTAGGGAGGGAGGGAAGGAGACTACTTAGAGCTGTATTCTCATAGCATTATTATCATTATGCAATTGCTCATAGTGCCTACGAGCTCTTCCAGAGGCCCGGCACGCCCGTGTTCTTGGCTTCCATACATTCATTTGTTTGAGGGCCAGGTTTCCATTTAGGTCAGCAGATCCGGGATGGCCAGGCTTTGTGGTGATCTATTCCACACCGGGGCCCACACGATCACAGTGCTAAGCCGCCTTCCAGGTCTTCCCCACCTCCCTCTGCTTAGCTTTCTTCTTTTTTCAACAGTTGTTTCTCCTGCTTGCTAAACGATTCCCCACTTGTTATTTGTTGCCTGTCTCCCTTGTATAGTGAATGTGGCACTACTGTGTGTCAGTCCCTGATCTCAGACCTTTATTAAGTCACTGAACCATCCAGCAAGTCTGTGTGGCGCCAAAGACTAATATTTTTAAAAATGTTTTCTTTTTTTTAAAAATTATTTTATGGGCATTGCTCTTTCTCTTACATGTATGTCTTTGTGAGGGTGTTGAGTCCCCTGGAACTGAGGCTACAGGCAGCTGTGAGCTGTCATGTAGGTGCTGGGAATTGAACCCAGGTCCTCTGGAAGAACAGCCAGTGTTCTTAGCTGCTGAGTCACCTGTTCAAGCCCCACAAAGATTAATCTCAACACTGTATAGATAACAGATACAGGAAGGTAAAATTATTACCTCACTGATTACTGACTGAGCCAGGTCTAGGACCAGAGACCTCACTCCTTTTTCGTTAAATTGGTTTATTTAATGTGCATGGGTGTTTGCTTGCATACGTCTATGCACACTACATGAGTCGTGCAGTGTCCATGGAACTGGAGGCACAGACAATTTGTGAGTCTCCGTGTGGGTGCTGAGAACTGAATCTGGACCTTCTGAAAGAATAGCCAGTGCTCTTAACAGGTTAGTCATCCCTCTGGGCCTGAATCCCCACCTTATCATGTAATATAGTCCCGTAGGGTAGGTGCTTTCTCAGTCTAGATTTCTATTGGGTCTCCTGAAGCTGCTACAGTGTTAGTCGCATTTAGGTGCTCAGTAAATGGTGAGTAAATGAAGACATGGCTGAATAAATGCTGGGCATGGAGGACACAGAAGTGAGATGGAGAAGGCCTTGCTTTCAAGATCTCATGGTCACAAAAAGATAAATAATTATTATGATACCATATCTGCCTGGCATCATGGGCGTCTAAGGGGCACATACCTCCCTGGCCCTTGACAGGCAGGGCTTTCCAGAAGTAGGAAACAGAGGGAAACAGGCACAGTGATATTGCCTAATTCCTCCCTGGGGACAGACACACCTTTACTGCTCCCCCCCCCCCATTCTACAGACACCACTGACTGTATGGGGACAACGGAGGTAGAAGAGCATAGTGGTGTGGACATTGGTGGACATTGGTTCAGGAATGGCTGGGCCGAGTCTCCTTTTCTCAAACATCAACCAGTTAAGAGAATTTGGGAAGAAAGCCCAGCTTCCCTGGGCCTTGGTCCTGTCATCTGTACAATGGGGGCAGTAGATGATACCCACTTCCTGAGCATTGCATAAGGCAGGCGATGTGCCAGCTTCAATGGGGATGACTAATCTCCGCTTTCATTCGACATTGTTTGCCGGCTCTGGGGGAGGAGAGTCAGAATTAAATGCATTGTGCTTCTTACTGTAACCTCTCTGCTGTGGCTCTGTCCCATTTTCCAGAATTGGTCTGGCACAGAACTTGTCTGTGAGCCTTCATTAAGGTAGGGACCATGCTTCATCCACCAGTGTATCCCCAGCACCAACACAGTACCTGGGACGTGGTGGTCAATAAATGGCTCTTGCCGAACAAATGAGTGGTCACATCTATTTACTTCCCCAGGACCTCTGTGAAGATGAATATTCATGTTGCTGTTATTTCTGTTTTCAGACGATGGACCGGAGGCAGGTCCAGCAAGGTTAGATGACCCTTCCATAAGCACATAGCCTGTAAATAGCACAGCCAGACTCAAATGCCAAGCCCCATGCTCTTTTCCCCACACCATGCTCCTCCCTGGGTTCCTATACGTTATGTCCTACTTTCTGGGGATATTTTCTAGCCAGTGGGGCCACCTCTGATTGTAGAATCATCTCCGAATTCTATGACTCATATCTGAATCACAGAAGTGTTTAATAGTTGAAAGAGACTCTGATGTCACTGAGATCTCCCACCCACTGTGGAAATTTCCTCTCCATTGCTTGTCTTCCACTCCTTGCATGCCTTCAGTGATGGAGCACTCACTTCCCCCATCTGGGATCATCCGTGCTATGGCTGGACCACTCTGAGAGTCAGAGAGTAAGTTCTTCATCCTGTGGCCCAGGTCTTCTTTCATGCCTATGTGTTGGGCTTATGTCATCACCCTAAAATACTCAGGATGGATCTGCTGCCTCCTTGCACATGGCAGCCCTTCCTTCACATGCTCAGCTTTTGCAGCCCTTCATAAAATCCTTTCTTTCCAACTGACTCCTCTGGTCCTCACCAGGATACCTCCTATGAGCTGAGTCCATCTGCCATTAGCAAAAACAGGCGGTCATGGTGCGTGATGGCGCCCCTACTGGAGAAGGGGGGGAAACTGCATGGAGGGCTGAGGCTGCTTCCGGGAGATGTGGGAAGGTGGGCCCTGGATGCTGTCTTTGCTTGTTTTGAAGTCGCTGCTTCAGAGTCATATCTGTTTGTCTTCAATGCCAATCTTAAATGTCACACACAGAGGCTGCCTCTTAGAGCTGCTTACCTTGTATGATCACGAGGTTTCTCAGGCACCACAGGTTTGAGGCTTCAGAGTTAGAATTCAAAAGGCTATTTTTAAAGCAAACATTTGGGTGGAGGAAAATGTGGGCTATGCTACAAAGGTATGGCAAATTTTCATCTGTTTTACTTGCCTTTATTTATTTATTTTTAATATAGCCACAATGGACACTTGTTATTAAAAAAATAGCTAAAACATATAAAAAAAATAAACCCCGTTAATTTTCTTCTCCACTCTATTCGTTTTAATGCATTTATCCTGACCAGGGATGTGGGCTCCAACTGGTGGGCCATGCTGCTACCCTGTGGGCAGAGAGCCCTGGCCGTCTCCATGGTGACAGCCACGGCAGGGGTTCAGGCAGGCAGACTCCCACATCTGTGGTCACCTGGACTCCAGATGCAGGCTCTGATGCCCAGCCAGGTTTCTCTGCAGGACCGGCAGGCGGCTCACCCTCAGCGCAGCCCACAGCACCTGGCCTGTGTCTCCACCATTGCTCCCGAGGCCTTTACCGGCATGTCACTGGTCAGCTGCTCTCCTCCTTGCCAGGCTCCCTAGCCTACTCGCTTCCTCTCTACCTTCAAGCACATCTTCAGCTGTCTGTTCTTCCTCCCAGAGGAGCCAGAGCTGCCCTAACTGAAACTAGGACAGAGAGACACCCGGGGTTTGAGAAATACATGTCTATCTAGACAGAGACCTTAGGACAGCAAGTTCATAGCCGAGTAGGCTTCTAGTTCTGTGTCAAGCGGTGCCCTCTTCCTCAAGTCTGAGTCCTTGGGTCACAGGAGTGCTGAGGACACTTACCCGACAGCCTCTCACTGCAGCACATGTCCAGGGGTCCCTCCCTCGGAGTCATCAGCAGCCTGGCTCTCTCTCTCACTCCTGCAGTGGGAGGGAAATTGTCAGGAGAAGCTGGTGGTCCAGGATCAAGAGTCCCAGCCTCCAGCCAAGATGAAGATCTGTCTCCCTCCGTATCCAGTGATTATCTCCACCTCATTATGTGGGGAGTGAGGTCAGGGTGACACCCAAGGGAAAGAACAGCCTCCACGGCAACAAGCTGTAGAGGAGGAACAGAATTTTGCAGGTGCCTTCTGTTTATCATCATCATCATCATCTTCATCTTCATCATCACCACCACCACCATTAACATCATCATCATCATCATCGGCATCATTACCACCACAAAAAATCAGCTCACCTTCCAGAGACTCTGAAACAGAGTCCTCGTCATGACCCCATGAAACAAGGCTCATCAAACAAAGTTTAGGAGATCATGTGACTTGCCCAACGTCTCATCAGAGTAAAGCTGGTTGTGAAGTTACACTGGAGAGCTCCAAGCTAATGCTCTCACTCTGTGCTATTCCGTCTCCTAATATCTTTGTTAGTGATGATGATGATGACGATGACGATGATGACGTCAAAGACAGCGACAATGATAATGATGGATAATGATGTATATATATGTGCATGTTTGTGTCGTGGTGTGCATATAGAGAGTTACAGGTGAGTCACTATGTTGTGGGTGCTGAGAGTTGAACCCTGGTTCTCTGTAAGAACAACAAGCCCTCTAAACCATGCAACCATCTATCTGACTCCCAGAAAACCCTCTTTCTAGCCCAACAGGGTACCCAATGGACTGCCCTAGGGTCTAGTTTTCTTCACACAGTGAGCTGGAAAAAGCATGCTGGAAATAAACTGCACCCCTCAGGACGTGTCTCCAGACTCAACAGATTTGGAGAACAGGACACCATGAGGCCCCCAGAATCCCCTGCTCTGGCAGTGGCCTGCAATGCAGGTGTGTGCCCCAATGGTTCTGGCTCCCCTTCATGCCTGACTCTGTGGGCTGGATGAGGGCTGGACACACAAGACAGGCTGTGCCTATAAGAGCGTCATCTCCTCGTATTTACTGTGCTATCTGTATTGCTGCTGTTGCCGCATCATGGCTGTGGCCATGTTCTGAGAAGAAGGCTTGAGTACTTAGCACTAGGGCTGCAGAGAGCCTTAGCTCCTTCTGTGCTGTTTCTTGGTGGAGAGCACATTCTTCAAGACTGGGAGGGAGCCAGGATTTCCTCACTAGGTCCCCAGGTTAGCCTGTGGAATTGGCAACTGGAAAACCATTACTGTAATAGCACAAACTTCTAAAAAAAATCCAGAAAGTCAGCAGCCTCTCGGCCCACTAGTCCTGCGACGTGGCCTTTCTCATTGGTCCTGCAGCCCACTTCAGGACCACTAAATTTTAATAATAACGGCAGAAAAGTCAAGATAAAGTCGATTATTCTCACTCTGGCATTTTCCACTTTCAACTTGCATTGTCTCACTGTACTCCCTCCCACCTCCAAACTCTAACTGGCAGCATCCCAGAGAAGCCATGGACCAGATGACCATCAGACAGAGGGACACTAACCTTCAAGGCACCCCTGTATGTAAGTGTTCTCTTTTCCTAATGACCTTAGGCATCCACTCAGGCTGGCCCTCGAAACATCCCCCAACAGAGTGCCAAAATCTATCACTTGCATAGGTTCTGAAGTTACCAACCTGTACAGAGTATGGGGAAGCCTTGTCCTAGAACCAACTCGTCAACATTCAAGTTCATCACATACCCTTCCTTGGAAAAATATTCCATGGCCTCCCATTACACTACGAACAAAGACAAGCATCCTTCAGTGCAGCTGACTACCTTATTTCTTATCCAACCTTGCTCCCTGGCCCTCCTCCTGCTCTTGTCCTGGCTGCTCTGAACAGGCTCCTTCCTTCATTTGCCTCTGTACCCACATCTATCTCTCTGTCTGGAGACTACAACATCTCTGCTCGCTGGAACCTTTTTATTTAGCACTCTACACAGTTGGAAAGCCATCGTTGAATCAGCATCATTGTCAGCCATTAGGCAGGTAGGCTGCTGGAGGGTAAGGACCACTCTTGTAATTTTACTTAGCTCGCATCTTCAAAGCTCAGTGCCTGGTCCACAGAAGGAGGTTCAATAGATAAGGAACTGTGGAATAAACGAACGTCGCCACGATGTGCTTCTGAAAGCACCAGACGCCTCAAGCAGCCGTCATTGGAGCCACCTTTTGGGCGGGTCTTTGTTAAGGCACCTGGGACCCTCGTCAAAAGCACTCAGGGACCTCATTTCACAGAGGAGGGTACTAGAGAGAGTTGAACGCAAATGTGGGGGCTGTGGGCATTCTCAATAGCCTCTCAATCCTGAACTTGCTTTACTATAATAAGAGCACCCCTAGATGGAAGGATACCCTAAGACGGTGGCCAGTGATGGAGGGCGGAAAGGTAACCAAGGCATCTGGAAGAGGACCCGCATGTGACTCACACCTGCTTTCACACCCGAGCCACACTCAGAACAGCTCAGGGCTGCATGCATGCGGTGGGCTCTATAAATAAGCTTCCTAGAAAATGACTAATTTCATAGTCAGAAAAGCCACCAGAGTAGCACCCCACCACTGTGGAGGAAAACGGAGCAGGATTTGGTTTTGCCCTGTGGTGGATTCTAGCCCCGACCCCCCTTCTTATAGTTGTGTGCCTAGGCTGGGGGCAGGGCTTTGTTTGACCAGATTTCCAAAAAGAAGATGGTCCATTCACCCAGCACAGAGAAGACCTGCTCTTGGCTCACCAGGAGCAGAAATAGCAGCTCGGAATGGATTGTTGTGGGCCACCCTCTCCTCCTCCACCCCTAGCAGCTAGCTGGGCAACGTCTGCTAAAACTCGCCCGTGTCAACAGGCAGCAGCTCACTCAGTGGCTTCCCACTGCCGCTCTTAGGAGCAGAGAGCCTCAGAGATGATGGGGTGCCTTCAATATGCGTTTGCTGAGCACCCCTGCTAGCAAGACCTACGGCAGTTCCAGAGATGCAATGCTGAGCGAGCCAGGGCCTTTCCCGTCTGACCAACGAGCTGCGGTGCTAACACAACTGTGTCGTGGCATCTCCTTTAACTGACATCTGTACAGGGGAGAGAGTTCCATTCAAGTCTGTGGGAGGAGGGAGTGTCCTCCCAAAGGAAAGCAGGAACTACTTCTTAAACGGTGTTTCTAGGTAGATGAAGGCAGACAGGAAGAACACGGGTAGTACAAATGCTACACTTGGGGCACCGACTGCAATGGGAAAGCAGGTGAGACTTTTCCCAGAAGTTGTGAGCCCCGACTCTTGGATGGGGAAACCAAGCATTTGGCTGTGTGGCTTCCTTGTACTGAGGGGTGGCGCGAGTCTTCTAGTGCCAGCCTGCTTGGCAGGTCTGCGGCAGGAGCCGGGCAGGGCTAGGAGCATGGGTATAAGGAAGGAACATGGGATTTAGCAGGTGGCATCTGGCCGTAAAGTCTGCACAGCATAAAACCCACTGTTTATTTATTTACTTATTTATAGAGACAGTGTCGCTACGCAGCCCAGGTTGGTCTTGAACTTCTGATCTCCCCACCTGTGCCTTGAATACTGGCACTGTGGGTGTGCATTGCCGTGCCTGGATAAAACCTATTATTGTGCACTGAATGAACTCATGTCGTATAATACCACCACTATCTAGTCACAACATGGCTTTACCTCCCCAAAGGAAACCCCATTAAGTAGCCACACGCCATCTTCCACCCCTTAAGCCCCTAGCAACCTCTGATTTTATTCCTAATTCTATGGCTAGTTCTGGATATTTCACAGAAATAGAATCATACAGAGAGACTTTAAGGTCTTGTTTCTTTGACTTATCATAATGTCTTCAGGGTTCACCCAGCTGATATTTTATTCTCTCTCTCTCTTTCTCTCTCTCTTTTATTTTTTTTTATAATTTCCCACTGTATGGACAGACTACGTTCTATTCGTCCACTTTCAGCTGACGGACTTGTAGACTGACCCTGCCTTTTGTGAATGGTGCGACTGTGATTCAGTGCTACTATTATTCCCACAAGCTCCTGGCTGTGTCCTGGGAGTGTTCCTCATCTGCAAATAAAGTGGTCACACCCCAAGCTTCTTGCAGCCCGGACAGCATCACTGTTACCTTTAACTGTCCCTTTATGTCGGTGGGCATAATGCCACCCTGTAGTCACAGACCCAGCCTGGACCACCTGCTGCTGTGAGTTGGAGGAAGTTCCAGCAGGGGCTTGTTCAAGGGCAATGGGGGGTGCATTTTTGTTTGTACTAATCCTCTGCCTAGGAGTAGGTGGGTGGGTGCTACCGGGGCACCCTGGAACAGGTGCTGGCTTCCTGCAGTGTTTTTGAAGAGAAAAGTGACAGATTTGATGTGGCAGGCAGAGGAGCCTGAGCAGGCACCCCTCCTAGGTGATATGGGGAGGTGGGAGGAGGAAACTTAGCCTGGAGGGACTTGCCATTCGGGCTGGGAAGCGGGGACAAACCAGATAGGCTTGTCCTCTAACATGGACTTCCTGTCTGCCTCCTCAGCCCTCTCAACATGGCCTCCCATCACCGCAAAGCTCTCCACTCTCCTCTCTTCAAGATCCTATCCCCCATCTCTATTTGCCAAATGGAGTCTCTCTTACTTCCTTGCCTTGGTTCGCTCTGTTCCTGAACCTGCAATGTTCTTTTTCAACTTCTGCCACATCCTACCCTTCTCTGTATTCTTCTCAGCCATCACTTCTTTCATGGAGCATTTTTTTTTAATTCCAAGGGAAGATATTAAATCAGGCTCCCCCACACCTGGCTCATGTTTCTCCTGTTCCTGACTTTGCTCCAATGCTTCTTAGCTGTTTATGTACCTACTTCCCCCCACCCACTTCAACGGTGTGGAAGCAACCCCGCCCCCACCGTGATGCATTCTGGGCTTGCAGTCCAGCTCTTGAGCCTTTAAAGGTCTTTAAAGGTCAAACATAGGGTACTGTCAGGTTCTTAGGGTTGGTGGCTTTGGTGTCTCTGAGATGACAGGTTGACTCTAGTTAGGAGCTTCTCACTGTAGGGCAGATGATCAGGTAGAACATCACCCATGTCTGTTATCAGCAGGTTTAGGATGCAGAGGGGGAGGATGATATGCTGGCCTGATGGAAAGGAGGTGATCAGGCTGGTCCCATGATGCGAACGAATCACAACCCACAGAATATGCAGGTGAAAAGGTTCAGCGCCCTCCAGGGACCACACCCAAGGGCTCACTCACCTAGCTCCCTCAAACTTCATTCCCAGGGTATCCAGGGAGGGAAAGGTGCCATCTGGGTCTAGGGCCAGGAATTTCCCTCAGCACAAAGCAAACTGTAGACGTAAAGAAAGAAGAGTCCAGCTTTAGAACGTCCAGACCGGGACACTGAGGCATAGAGAAGTAACTCCTGCCACACGGGCTGTGGACAAATGTTTGCAGGTAGCTCACACGATCCCGAATTCTTGTTAGGAGTTACCTGTCCCCTCAGCGAATGCCCTGTCAGCTCCTTGTCACAGGAAGGACCCTGAAGCAGAGCTCAGTTGCTCATCACGTCTTTGCTGCCTGGGTTACTAAGTGTTTCTGTTGTTGCCAGCCAAAGAGCCCAGAATGATGCTTATGGCAAACTTAGGGAACAGACAGGCTCTGCGCCCAGGCCTTCCAATGCCTAGTTCATGCTATTTCCATCCCATCAAGCTGCCTTCCCTCCTGGCCCATCTGTCCACTGTCCAGCCATCTGTGCCCTCATCTGAGCAGACCACAAACTTGGAGTGTTCTGGATCTCAAAGAAGGAGCTGAGTCTTCTCTGGCTGAGGAATACTCAGACGAAGGGCCTGAGACCCAAGGAAGGGAGGATGGAAAGGCCTGGATAGGCTCAGCTATGGGGCTTGGCAACTCAGCTCTCTACTTTCCGAGTAAGTCTAAGTAACACAGGGGCTGGCCCATCCATTTCTTCAGTATGTATTTACTGCAGCTACTGTGTGTGAACCACAGAAACGCAATGATCTACAAGCATCTCTTGTAAGTTGCAGGTAAGGAAAAAACAAACAAACGAACGAACAAAAAACCCCATGCCTATGAAGGTGTTATGTCTGACAGGAAATGTTCAGGGTGTCCTGGGGTACCATCGAGGCCCGAACAAGGCAGAAGAGTCATCATACTGACAGAGGCGTGGGAGTGTGTGGCTATGGGGTGGAAGTGGTGTCCAGGCAGAGGGAGGGCACTTGGAGTTGAGAGAAAGCAGGGCATATTCAGGGAAGAAAAAAGCCAGTGTCAGAGGGAGGGTGGTGTGGGACAGGGTGATTTGCTGAGGTGGGTACTGGTGCTGCTTTCCTTCTCCTGTTTCTTCCCCTCTCTCTCACTTCCAGAGAGGTCAGGCAGACATGTCCTAGGCACCCCGAGACAGGTTTGGCTGTAGCTCCCAAAGCCATGCTCTGTGAGAAGCTGTCCTTCACGGTCTTGTGGAAGGCGAAGCCTCTTAAAATGAGATCTCCTGGATAAGCAGGTGGGTTGTGAGGATGTGGAGAGCTGTATTCAGGCCAAGAAAGGTGACACAGCCACCCCCACCCCATGCATGCACAGGTGCAATGCACTGTGTATGGGGTCTGTTTTCTCTTTCTACCATGTGGGCTCCGTGTATCGAACTCAGGTCACCAGGCTTGGTAGCAAGTGCCTGCTACCATCTAAGCACTGCTAAGCCATCTCATCGGCCCCTAAGTTCTAGCTTACTCTTCAGTTCCCCAGGAGCTATCTATCATACGACCTGATAAAACAGAAGATGCCCAGAAACTCTACAAGCGACCAACAGAGATGCGATGGAGGAGAAAAAACGGTGGTGGTGAAGGCAATTGTACAGATGATGTGAGGCTAACTCACTGAAGGGACCAGGGCATGCTTCTGAAAGGGCCAGGGCATGCTTCTGAAAGGGCACAAGGCTCTCCACGTTGCCTAGCTGCCTGGTGTAGCTTCAGGAGGAAGGAGATACCCAAGGACTGTACCCATCCTTGGAGACAACGGGGAAGTCTTGTCAAGCCTGCGGGTGTCTGTGGCTTGGTCCAATGGCTCAGCCTGAACTCTACCTGCCTTCTTCCCTCTGTGGCCTCAGGGCCCCGGGGGGCATGCAGTTAGATGGGAAGACTAGACACACAGAGGCTCTCCGCCGGCTTTGACTCTCATGCATGGACTGAGCAGAAGATGCAACAAGGAGGGACAGCAGAGACTCCTTTCTACGGCTAAAGGCATCTTGTCCTGACTCCATCTTTAGGGTGAGGGTCCGTGAACCTCATAGGGACCCGGCTCAGGCTCTGTGGACACTGCCTAATCTTTCTCTGGGCCACTCCTGATCTTTGAAGTCTTGTTTTTTCTGTTTCTCATTGTAGGTTTATGTGGATGGAAATCAGGAGGAAGGGAGGAGGAGTTTGAAAAGGAAGAGGAAGAGGAGGAGGAGGAGCTGTTGCCCAGAGGAGGGAGAGAAGCAGGCAGAATTAGTTTTGTTCTTCCACTGCCCCATGTCCGAGGCAGGAATGAACAAGGGTTAACAATGACACACTTCCCGGCACTGTCCACATGTGAGGTGTCTGGCCCTCCCAACAGGCCTAGTAGGAACAGACTGTTAACTTTAATTTTCTAGAGAAGAGAGTGACTTGCCCAGTTACAGATCTGCTCCCACTGCCCACCTTCTGAACCTTCCTCTTCCATGTTCTAGCCCTGGCTGTTAACTATATTCAGAGATAGGAAGATGACACATTTTAGCAGGTACTGGGTGCTCTTCATGAAAGCCAACCCCCCCCCCACCCCCAGACAGATGGGGAAGCACGTGATAGTCTGTATTTCACAGAGGAAGATTACTACGGTTTGAGGGGTAGAGTGTTTCTTCTGGGTTCATAGTGTGAACCAATGAAGGAGCCAGAGAGCCACTCCTGTACCTGCTCCCCCAATCCTAGGCCTCAGACGTGCTCCCTAATGTCCTCTTTGGAAACAGAAGGATTAGAGGATGTGACCACTGGTTTCTCGGGAGGCATGAGTCTGCCTTAGGAGGCAGTGTGAGGGCTGTGTGCTAACGGCAACCATGCTCCATCGGTACATGGACTGGTGTATTCACAGGCTCAGAACTTATGAACGCTTGGCTACAGTCACGGGTGTGATATGACCTGAATTTTAATAGTCTATAATGAAAACAAAACAACAATGTGAAACAACAGTATTCCCCTCAGGCTCCACTGCCCCCCCCCCCCCCGAATGAGCCTATCCCCACAGGTCAGGTTTCAACTTTGTGGCTGTCAGGGCTAAGGGAGGCAGATGGCCCTACCAGCGGACACTCACAACACCTGGGAAGTCAGGCCATGGTCCAGGGAAGCCGGGTAAAGGCTGCTGGCCAGGTGTGGAGGGTGCACCAAGCTGAGCCAGCTGTTGGTGGGATCTGAGTCCGGCTGTGATCACTGGTCAGTGGGAATCCGCTGCAGGGGTGGATGGACCTACATGATCATGAACTGTGCAACAGGCAGCGACTCAAAGAGCAACTGAAGGTCTCGAGGGCTCAAAGGTCCACGTGGTCTGTCTGCCTGTGTTTTCGAAGGCTCTGAAAGCATTCCGTTCTGTTCCCCCCCTCCCCAGGTACACAGCTTAATTTGCAAGGAGAAAACAGGCAATCACCAACGTGAAGGTGTGATCACACCTCCCCGTGGGGATGCTGGTGCGTCCTCTACTTAGACTCTCACTCCATCTCTAATGCCTTGGAAATGTGTCTTCCTTTCTGCTGGAAAAGTCCCTTTATCTGTCTGCATGGAAAACACTCATTTTCCCACTAAAAGAAGTGGGGTCTATTTAGAGAGAAGAAAGGAACCAGCAAGGTAGGGGTGGGAGGGAGGAGAGGGTAGTGAGGCATAAGAACAAAACAACAATGTCTATTTATGAAAATACCACGATGAAACCCATTACTGTGTGCTAATAAAAAAAAAGTTAATTAAAAGACCCCGTTCAAATGTCACCTCCTTAAGAATTCCTGATGACACCCTTAGGGAGCCTGGTGGCCACTTTCCTGTTCTTATCCTGCATTTTGTGATTAACATGCAGGGTCCTGCCACACTGGGAAGACTTGCACCGAGGCCTACAGTGCGACCATCATGGCTTCCCTTTGCTTAGGCCTTCCTGTGTGTTGGGTCCCACACCAAACACATCACCTCCTTTCTCCTTTCTCCCTTTAATCCCAGGTAGGAAAACATATGCTTCTTCTACACATGCGCACGTAGGCCTAGGAAGGAGGGAAGGTTATTTCTTCAATTTCATACTTGTGACAGCAGAGGCAGGCTGTGCACTGTTTCAACTCCAGACCCAGGCTCTATGTGAACCACTAGGTTTATAGTCTTAGGTACAGGCTTCCTGCTTCTCACACTTAATCTTTATCCATCCAATCGTTCAAAAAGTACTTCTAAAAAATAAATGAATCAAGGTGGGCTAGAGATGGAGTGTTTACAAGTGGCCTATTAAAGTCACCACGAAAAAAGGAAACATGAGCCCCTGATATGGCTCTGCAAATCAGGGCTCCCAACTGGCTGCCTGATCTTGGCCAAGACACCTGATTCCCAGGGCTCTGTGTCCTCACCTGGTTCACACTTCAGATCTGGGGAGGTTATTATGAAGATTGAGTGAACACTGGTTCCTGTATAGGGTTTTTACAAGCGCTGTATGTACAATGTTCAGGCTGTGATCCCATAAACTCCCAAAGATACTGGCTGTTGAACAGTTTTCAAAGGTATTTGCACAAATGTCCAAATAATAATAATAATAATAATAATAATAATAATAATAATAATAATAATAATAATAATAATAATAAAGTGTTTAACATCCTTAGCCAACAGAGAAATGAAAATTACAGCTAATGGCTCTACCCCACTCTAATCAGAATGGCTATCTTCAGAAACCCAAACAGTAAACTCCGGAGAGGAGTTTGTTGTTGGGAATGTAAAGATGCTACCGCTGCTACAGTAGCAACATGGAGGTTCTTCAAAAAGCTAAAGATAGAGCTTCCATACCATTTAGCTCTACCACTCCTGGGTATTTGCCCAAAGGAATCTAAGTTAGGAAACAACTTAGATTGCACACCCAAGCTATGGTGTCACGGTTCACAAGACCCAGGCACGAATCAGCCTAGAAGTCCCTCAGCAGCTGAATGGATAGAGAAAATGTGGGGTATGCACACTATGAAGTTTTATTTGGCTGTAAAGAATGAATATATGTCAATTGCCAGAAAACGATAGAACCGGAGAATATCGTGCTAAAGAAAAGAAGCCAGGCTTAGACAAATATCACATTTTCTAATAGGTAGAATCTACATTAAAAAAAAAAAGGACATGGGTGGGGGTCTGCTCAAACTACTGCACCAACCAAGGACAATACATGCAGTAAGCATTGTACTCTTATTTAAATCCAGCCAATGGACAGGACATTCTCCACAGTTGTGTGGAGAGAGGGGACTGACTCTGACATGAACTCTGGTGCCCCCTATTTGACCACTTCCCCTTGGTGGGAAGGCCTGGTGGCACTCAGAGGAAGGATAAGCAGGCTACCAAGATGAGACCTGATAGGCTGTGATTATATGGTGGGGGAGGAGTCACAGACCTAGGGGAGGGGAATAGGGTGAAAGAGGGAGGGAGGGAGGGGAGGATACAAGTGAGGGGATAACAATTGAGATGCAATCTGAATAAATTAATTAAATAAAAAAAAAAAGACATGAGAATAGAAGTGAGATTAAATGGGGAGAGGAGGAGCAGCCGGAGGGAGGAGGGGGATTGGGGCCTGGCAGAAGTTGAACAGGATTTCCGTGTGTCTAATCACATCCATTGATTTGTACTGATACACACTGATTTTTAAAAGGGGGGAGTACAGTTACTGTTTTGTGTGAGGTTCTCGGTGTTCTCCAATGACTACAGCACTTTTCCTCCCATACAAGGTCTGTGGAGATTCAAAAAGCGTCCTAAATCATGCAGGACAACAGTTTTTAATGACAAAACTCTGCTTTGGAGCTTTTGCCAATTTCCATGGTGTCAATGCCGCGACTGTGGCTGATTTCAAGCTGCGGGTATGAGGGGGTTTGCTGCCGGCCTTGCAAGAGGCCCAGAGCATTGTTCAATTTCTCTGTGCCTCAGTTTCCTTATCTGATAAGGAAACTGGACGTGGTAAATCTGACAAACTGGCCCAACAGAAATACCTGTGCTAAGTAAACCTAAAAAGAAACAAAACAAAACAAAACAAAACAAAAAACCTTAGAAGAGCACACAGCACACAATACCGTAAGTGTCAGCCATCAGTTCTGATAAGGGCAAACCCACGCTCAGCATTATTTGTGTGGCTTTCTGTCCTGGACCCTGGTCGGTAGAGTTCCTTCCTTCTAGAACTGAGGCCATGCCCCTTTCCTGGCTCTCTGCTTTTCTCCTGGAATAGAATTTAGACTTCACCAATCCTGGCTTTACCTGACCATACTTTGTTTTGTGCGGTTGCCATCAACTACAATGGCAGCCTCCCATTGCCTGGGTCTCTCTGCCAGGAGTCCCTGAAACTAAAGGGCTCTCTAGCCACATTCTTTTCTCCCCTCTGGAGAGCCCTGGTTTGTTTCCAGATCCTCAGAGTCAGACCCAGAGCCTGGGGAGGAGCAGGTTAAAAAAAAAAACTAACTAGATTCTCCAAGTCCCCTTCCGTGATGAGACGGTCTATCCCCTGCCATGCTCTCTCCTGCTTCTGAGCTCTCTGCCTCCTAGCCTTCCTTTTTGGACAGGTTCCCCAAGCTGTGGCCTCCTGCCCTTTCGTCCGATGCCCACCCCAGCGCATCCCTCTTCCAGGAGGTCTCTCCAATGAGGCTGCGGCATGCAACCTGAGCTTTGGTCGGATTCTTTCTCTAGTGCTTTGCTGGTCTGGGATCCGGGGATTAAGCCCATCTCCCCTCATGCTAGGGGCCTTCCCTGGCTCTCCTGTCCATGACTGTGGCTTCTATGAGCCACCCAGGCAAAGGAGGAGCAAGGGATGCACTTAATCCTGTTTCCTCCGACAGGGAGACCAGCAGAGAAGGGACGAAAGGCAGCACGACGGACCTTCAGTGCTTCCCTGTGCGCTCAGACCTCAGAGGGAGATGGGAAGGGAAGGAGTGAGAGAAGACGAAGGCAGGAGTGAACAAGAAGGAGAGAAAGAGGAGGGGTCCAGACTCCGCATTCAGCAGAACTGGACAGACCAGGGTCTCTGTGGATTATGCCCCACCGTGTCATCCCTCGGTCAACACAGGCTCATACCTGAAACCCTTTGAAGTTCACCTCCTCTAGGCAGCTTTCCCTCGCTGGTCTCCTCCCTGTGGCTCCCTGGGTGACACAGCTCTTCCTTGGCCATAAATCCTAGGTTATAATTCTCATCTGTGCTCAGAAGTTAGACTTCTTTTCACCACTTTTCTTTTATCGGCTTCAGGGATATATTTGCAGTTATTTTAGTTTTTTAAAAAATGTTTTTATACACATTTGTGTGTGTGTGTGTGTGTGTGTGTGTGTGTGTGTGTGTGTGTGTGTGTGTGGTTTCTTTGTGTAGCCTTGGCTGTCCTGGACTCTCTTTGTAGACCAGGCTGGCCTCGAACTCCCAGAGATGGGTCTGCCTCTGCCTCCCCGAGTGCTGGGATTACAGGCGTGCGCCACCACGCCTGGCTCCATTGTGATTCTTAAGTTTGTATTTTTATATCATTTATTTTTGTGGTTCTGAGGATTGAATCTGGAGACACTAGACAAGGATCTACCACTTAGATAACCCCCACTACACACACACACACACACACACACACACACACACACACACACACACACGCAGAGTCTTTTTTGCTTTTATTTTATGTGCATTAATGGTCTGTCTCTGTGTATTCTTGTGTACTGCATGCATGTCTGGTGTCTATGGAAACTATTAGAAGGTTCTGGATACTATGAAAATGTTGTAAGTCACCATGTGGGTGCTAGGAACCAAACCTGCACCCTCTGCAAGAGCAGCCAATGCCCTTAACCACTAAGCCCCTGCGTGTCTTAAACTCTGTATCTGACACAGTCTTAAGACAAAACTCAGTAGGTGTGATGCTATATCCACATCCACATAGCTCATCCTGGAGACAAAGCTGGTCCCAGTCTCTCTGCTCTCTCCTAGCTTGCAATCTAGTGCAAGATACGTGCAAAGTAAAACCTGAGGCTATCCTGTGGGGACATGTAAGTAGAGTCTGGGAGGCTGCATGGATGAGAGCCGAAAGACAAGGGGAGTCCCCTAGGCAGCAGGGAAGATGTCTAGGATGGGAGGAAGCAGGAGGTAAGTGGACAAGGAGGGACCTCTCAGTTTGGCTAGAGGCTGGGCAGCAAGACACAACACTTCTGAACCCAAAGGCCACTTTTCCCCCTAGGAGTGTAAGGCAGGTGTTACCCAAATCAATATCATTGAACCCATTTGTGTGGGTCCAATCACATGAATGGACCTCAGAAACTACTCTATATTGCAAAATACCAGCCATGACATGGATCTACTTACTTGAGGACCCAGAAAAGATAAAACTCTCCTGCCATGATAGTGTTGGGAGTAACTATTGCCTTTAACAGCTGGAGGTTAATGAAGTGCTTCACATCTGTATCTTTTTACCTTTGAGACATGGGAAGAAATTGACTCTTTGATTCCAGATGAAGCTCTACCAACCTAAAAGCTGCCATACACTAGGCACACAACACTTGAGGAGCATGCTTAAGGCATGCTCACACTTGTATCTTTGTGATAGTCATACATGCTCCCAGGACTGTAAAGACTCAGTAGACTATTGTACATGCAAATACGCCTTAAGATTATATGAGAGCAACCTTTAATAAAGATAGGCTCGCATGTATCCCAGGCTGGCCTTGAACTCACAACGTTGTTAAGGGATGGCCTAGAACTTCAGATCTTCCTGTCTCTATTTCCCAGGTGCTAGGGTTAGTGGCATGCACTACACACCCAGCTCAAGCAGTGCTGGCAACTGAACCCGGGAACTCCTATACGCCACACAAACACTGTACCAAGGGAACTACATCTCTAGTCCGCCCCCGCCTCTTTAAAATTTCAACAGACTCTCACTAGGCTCCCCAGATTGGCCTTGACCTCACTGTCTTCCTTCTTCACCCTCCTGAGCAGTGGGCTGGCCAGCTTGCACCACCAGCTCTGTTTGAAAGTCTGCGCGTGTCACATGGCACACGCTGATATGGACCGTTGTTGCCAGACTGCTTTTCTGCCCCCCCCAGCCCCCTGCCACTAGATCAGAGTGATTCACGGGCAAGGTCTTCCAGGTCATCCCAATTGCTGAGGCTCCCTCGTCCACCTTGATGCCCAGTTCAGTAAATACCTGCACGCTTGAATGAATTCCACCCACTGTGATCTCTCTTGAGAGCATTCTTTTTCCACCCACAGTGCCTTTAGATCACAATGATTCCTCAGAAATGGAGGCAGTGCTCATTTGTATTCTGTTCCCTTCCTTCTTCTCCATTGCCTCCAAGATCATGCAGAGCTCACACAAAGTTTACTTGTTTTAAATTAATGGCTTCTTCCTGGACCCTTCGTTCCTAGGACTTCCACGGGAGGTCTTCATAGTGGGTGAACAAAATTCCTTTTTTTTTTTTTAAATAAAAGCACCCCATAGCATCTCAAAAAGTTAAACATAGAATTGCCATATTAGCCAGCAATTTTGCCTCTATGTATATACCCCAAAGAACTAAAAGCAGGGGCTTAAGCAGCCTTCTTAAACATTCCTAGAACTTAATCTCCTCCCCCCTCCAACCGTGCGCCCTTTCTCTCTCCATTTTCTCCAGGATCCAGCTTTTGTGTCCCATGTTTTCTTTCTGTTCCAGGATATAGAGGCAACACGTCTGCTAGATTCAGATGGAGTTTGGACCAGGAGGTTCAGCCTTTGAGTCTAAGACCAAGATTACCTGTCAACTTGCTCCCCACAAGGTGCAACCCCTCAGCTGGTCCCCTGTTCCCGAGAACAGCTCCTGTTGGCAGCAGGCCAACATGTTACCTGTTTGCCTTACACCCCCCTCCTCCCCACGCCCAAAGCATCGGAGGAACACAGGGAGCATCACTGTCAACTACATAGGATAGGAGGGCTTAATGCTGTCATGTCCTGGAAACCCAAACCCTATCCCCCCAGAGATAGGGAAGCTGAGGTTTGGGGACAGGAGGAACCTCATCCCAGATCACTCAGGCACGGGCAAGTTTAGGATCAGAACACTGATACACACGCCTACAGTTGTGTCAATCTATATGGCTGCATGGGTGTTTTCCAGTGAGCTCTTTTTTTGTTTTGGGCACAGGGCCCCACATAATTAGAAACATCCATAAATACCGCGTCCAGTGCAATGCACAGGTGTTTTATATGGCTAGCTACCTTCTAGAGTCTTACCCTTGACAGTTGTAGATTCATGTAAATATCAAGTTAGGTGCCGTAAGTATTCATACTCCTTTAAATAATTTCCATGTCCTATTGCTCTCTCTGCCTCTTTTTTTGGGGGGACTCTGTCATTTGACCAGAGATGATAGTGCCTTGTCCTGCAAATGCATGCCTTTGCGCAAGAAATTAGCGTCTTCAGAATGTCGGTTAGAAAAACTGCGGAGGATGAAGGAGTTAAGCAGGAGGAAACGTGGGATGAGCAGAAGGAGAGAAGTTAGTGGTAGAAGGAAGGAGCCAAGACCCCAAGTGTTACCATGTTAATCGTTTAGCCACCATTTCAGGTACGCCTTTCTACTAAGCCCCAGTCATTAGAGGTGCTGATTATTGAGCCAGACGGAACAAAATGTGAAGATTTAAAAAAATCACTTATGTTTGCGTGTGGGCGCACGAGCACCACATCTGTGTGTAGAGCACGGAGGCCGACTTTGCAGAGTCATTGCCTTCTTTCCGTCTCTACACGGATTCCAGGCATCAAACCAAGGGCGTTAGGGCTTGCATGGCAGGTGCCTTATCTGTTGAGCCACCTTGCTGCCCAAGACACACATACTTGACTCAATTTACAGCGCAGGCATTCGAGTCCTCTACGTTTTGTGAATGGGGACCCACACTACAAAGTTCCCTATGTCTTTACTACGACACAATGTATTTATTGACTCATGCAAGTCTAAGATGTGAATTCTGGTGTATGAACGGCCGGCTCCAACTGTCATCCCTTCAATGACCATGTTTAGTGAGCCGCTGTACAGCACTAGGGCTGCTGCGCCAGGCACCAAGACTACACAAATAGGACTCGGGTCCTCTTGGACTCATTCACACCAGCGTATTACATGTCTCATTCCTCAGACCTATAAGCAGCCGCATCACGCGCCCTGCCCTCTTTATGCCCTTTTCCTTGTCACACTTCTCCTTTGCCTATCTCGTACAGCATCATGTGGCTGCTTAGGAATACCCATCTATTCTTACCCCAGGGCTCTTGCGCTTGTAACCTCTTCTAGAGAGTACTGCTTTCTCGGAGTCTCCTTCTCACTTCCTTCAGGGCTTAGTTTGGATATCAGCTCCGCGGTTTTTGCTTAAGGAGAATCCCTTCCTCCACCTTCACCCCCTCCCCCTTGCTCCTCCTCCTGCTTTACTCTGCTCCAGAGGCGCACCTCAAGCACTTTATCTTTGCTTAGGTCTTATTTTCTGTCTCTCCTGACGTAGGAAGTCTGTCTTTCTCGGCACCGCATCCCTGGAACCTGTAACAAGCCAGCCCATCACGCGGATGCTTCTATGCACCGGAGGATGAATGGATGAACTGGCTCTTGACAATATCAGGTGCTTGGCAAGCAAAGCTTTTGCGTCAGGAGTCATCATGGCTCCTGTCGGTCACTCCTGCTCCTCTCAAGTCTCCTTCCCGCTGCTGCTGCTGGGCTCTTTCTGTGAATGGCCACATCAGCCATTCAAACCACAAAGCCCTGGCATCGCTCACCCCTTCTTCCCTGAGGTGCCCACATGCAGCCACCTGCAGGCTTTGGTAACAGTGACGCCTCTTGCTGATGCCAGATCCCTTTTCCATCCGTTCTTGCAGCCACCCCCAAGTCCAGACCCTCGGTATCTCTCCATAGGCCACTGTCATCTCTTCCTACTCGAGCTCCCTGTCAGCAGGCTGTCCTCATCCAGGCTGTTGTCCACGTAGCAAGATCGATTACATCTCTCCTTCCCTCAGCAATGACAGCCCAGCGCTTTGGCTTGGCGCTCTGTGCCCCAGCACCTGCCTCCACCAAGCCTTGTCACGTGTGGATTGGTTTTAACTCTTTGCTTCAGTGGAGATGGATTGCCTTTTAGTTTCTGACCATGCTCCAAGTCCCTGAGTCTGTCTGTCCTCTGCTCTGGCTCTCTCCACCCCTTGGAAAAGTCCCTGCCCCACCCCGTCTTCTAATACAGAAGTCATCTGTGCAGATCTAGCTCAGGTGCCACCTAGCTTCAAGGTACCACCCTGATTCTGAAGAAGAAGAAGAAGGAGAAGGAGAAGGAGAAGGAGAAGGAGAAGAAGAAGACGAAGGATGAGGAGGAGGAGGAGGAGGAGGAGGAGGAGGAGGAGGAGGAAGAAGAAGAAGAAGAAGAAGTAGTAGTAGTCGTCATTTTAACAACATCTTCCAGACTCTGTCAGTGGCTTAGCCGTCTTGCATGTTTGTATCCTTCAGTCTTAACTTCCTCACCTGCTTACTGGGGTTCATGACACTACCAGGGTCACTGCTGTGCTGTGCGGAGTAAATACAGGTGGCCAAGGATAAGAAAAGCTTGTAAAACCAAGTAAAGATTAATTGCTAAATCCCTCAAGTTAAAGACCAAAACCCAAACCAAAAACAAGACCTGCAAACTAACTAAGCAGCCTCGCTGTTCCACCACGATCTTGTCATGGGTGCCTCAGATGGGCTGAGCACTGAGTCGAGGCATAGGTCAGCGGGAAGAGGACTGGCTCTAGGGAGGAGAACGGTGAGGATCTAAAATCCCACATCCTCAAGTGATCCGAAGATGGTAGGAAAGCAGCGTGTGTATCTTCAAAGAGAAGGCACCAGTGCTCATCTGAGTTCTCCCTCTGTCCTGGGAACTGCGTTCAGTAGCCTATGTGCATTATCTCTTTAAGTTAGGAAGCATTCTCTCACTCAGTGAAAGGAGAGGAAACCAGGCCCAGTGTAGTTATATAAATAAATCCCGCCCCACCCACTCCCACCAGCTATCCCCAACAAATAGTGCAGACCAGAAACCCTGGCCATCAGAGAATGTTCCTTCCTCAAGAAGAAAGTGCCCTGCAGAGGTTACATGGAGCTTTTGAACTGCACAGTAGTGAGGAGGAAGAGGAGGAGGAGGAAGAGGAGGAGGAGCGAGACCTGGGGGCGAAGGTCTCCCACTCTTAGAGTGGGAGCTTTGACACATCCCAAATCTAAGGGCCACAGTTCCTTAGGAGGCCACTATAAACGGTGCCTCTTAGGAGGAGGATGGCATCTCCATAGGCTATAATGTCAGTGGTGGCTCCTGGAGCTGTTCCGAGGCCACCTGTGCCCTGCTCCATGCTAGTCTGCTTACCTCACTCAAGAAGGAAGCTGCTGAGACAACCTCACGTCCCTAGAGACTGAACTTGGTCTCGAACTTGAACTCTATCCCATCCAAACTCTCCAAGGTGACTGTCTTCATCCTTTGCCCATCAAGTGTGACTATGCTCTGGAGGCCCACCTCTTGGGCCACCAGACAACCCACTCTGCATGGGGACACCCAGCTGCCCTTGAAGGAGCCTAGCGCAGCTGTAACTCAGGCTTTCCCAGCAGCTTCTTAGCAATACCAAGAGGCCATCCTTAACAAACAGCAGCAAGAAGAAGCATCAGCGGGGAATCTGGGGGCCTCCAGAGAGGAATGATGATTAGATCTCTACAAAGGCCTGGTTGGATGAGGAAAGACGGGTGCTTCAGGAGGAGGGCAGAAGGGCTGATTGGGAGGGCATGCGGTCAGCCCAAAGTTTCGTGGGAAGACGAAGCCTGGAATGTCACATCACTGGGTCCAACTGGGGAGCAACTTCTGGAAGAGCTGGATTAACACCCAGGAATCTACTTTCTGTTTCAATCTCCAAATCACCTTCGGAGCCATGGAGTGCTTGAATGAGGCAAATTAAAGCACCCACTCCCATTTTTTTTTTTTTAAACGGGAAGGATGGCAGGAAATGAACGGCATCTTTAGCTTCAGTTTGGGGGAAGGGCCAGCACTGCCAGGATTCACCTGGCACACTCACGTGAATTTCTGGGTTCTGGGGCTTCATGGGGGATGGGGTTTGATTGTGTAGGGGAGGAAAATGAATGTAAAAACCAAGCACTCCAGAGTGTGATGCACGCTTTGCCACTGACTACCTGGTGACCTTGGCCATGCCACCTCATTGGACCTCAGTTTCCCTGTCTGTAAAATGAAGCGATCAAATGAGTTCTTCTGGCCCTAAGATCCTATCTCTCTCTCTAAATTGATCCTTGATGAGGATTCTGACCTGGGCTTTGCAGGAGCCTGGGCCTCCTCCAGGAAAAAAAGCAGTATGTCGGAGGAGGGGAATGCGCCGGGATTCTATTTTGGAACCCGGTGGCGGATGGCTAAAGGGTCGAGGGAAGGCACAATTTGGAGACTAGCTGGCTAGTTACCATCTTCATCTCCCATTTCTGGGGTTCAGACTGCGAAGAGGCGCTGCAGCTGACAGCTGCACACCAGCCTGGGCCACAGAAGCTCGGACCAGGACCTCTCTATCCGGATCCCTCCCTGGACCCACGCAAAAGCATGAGGAGTGGTGGCCGCTTCCTCTGTGGCCCCCAGCGCCATGCCCCCACACCTGCTTGGGGACCCCCACTTCCAGCCCTCGGGGCGCCCTACGGGGGGCGTGGCGGGGGCGGGCTCCTGGATCCGGAGGGTTGGAGGAGGTGTCAGTTTCGCTGCCGCCCCTGAGGGGACCCTGTACTAGTGCCTCCCGGCTTTTTACACAAAGGCGCCCACCAAGGCGCCTCACTTACCGGCCAGAGCAGGCTCCAGGCGCCGGCGGACAGGCAGGCTGGCGGGAGGATGAGAGCGCGCGAGTGTGCGTGTCTGCGTGTGTCCCTGTCTGTGTGTGACAGGGGCCGTGCCGAGCTCTGTGCGTCTGCGTGTGCGGGGGCGTCCGTCTGTCGGTCTGTCCGCGGAGCCCTCAGTCCCGCGCCCCTTGCGCACTCCCTGCCCAATTGCCCCACCAAATGCGCCTAGGCTGCGGAGTCGCGGGAGCAGCTGCAGGGGCTCCTTTGCACCCCCAGCCCCGGCTCCGCCCCGCCCCCGGACGGGCTTGCGCCGCTCCCCGGGAATTGCGCAGGGCTCTCGGGCTTGGAGGGTTGGGGGTGGGGAGCTCCAGTATCGCCTAAGGCTCTAGGAGGCGGACCACAGACCCTTAACACGGATCGCAATCTCCGGCGCCCCCTCACCCTCAGCAACTCTGAGCGGAGTCCCCACAGGCGCCGCCCCCATGCCAAGGTTGCCTGGACTGAGAGGGCGGGGGAGTGGGAGCGCCGCAACCATTTCATTCATGATTTTCTTCTCCCGGGAGCCCCGGGTCGGGGTTGCGCGACTACGGCAACCGCCAGAGGGACCCCATTAGGGCCGTGCACACTGAGTCTGGAGCAGGGCGGACAGACAGATAGATAAGAATAGAGGCAAGGTAGACAAAGGGGTCAGGGCTGGGGTGGGGGTGTTCGTGCACAGAGGGGATGCTGTAGCGCTTCCTGCAGATGCTAGCACCTGCACCCGCGGAGCGCGCCCCTCCCCGCCCCCCCCCCCCACCCCCCAGCCTGGGTGCTCAGGACCTGTTCCAGGACTCGGAGGAGGCGCCTGACTTCCCACTCCTTCCTTTTCTGTCTCCGTAGAGCAAGAGCGGGTGGACATTTCTGTCTCCCTCTCTCCCTCCACGGAGGTTAGCTCTCCTGACTTGTGCAGCGGGGCAGGCACCCATCTATCTGTTTTGCTTTCATGTGAGCACCAGGTACAGCATATTCTCAATCTTACCTTCTCCGGGGCTGGTTCCTGACATCTCACCCCACTGGAGGCTCCGTGAGGCAGTGGACTGTACACGCAGGCGTTTTACATGGCGAAAATGAGAAGCAGCACGCGGCTACTAAAGAGAACGGTTCCAGCCGCTGTTCTCTGTAGCCTGAATTTCCGCATAGCCTCTTTACTAGTCTTCTGTCCTTGGCCACCTGCAGCTGGTTCTTTGCAGAGCTCTCAGAGCACTAGGCTGCATCTAACCGTTGTCAGAACTCCCACAGCGGCTGCTCATTGCATCTAAGGGAAAGCAGAGCCGCCGGTTACAGCCTGGGAGGGTCTTCCTGAGCAGGACTCTAACTTCACTTCCTGCCTTTCAATCCTTCCCGATCTGTGCCTATAACCAAGATGGCAGCCACGCAGGCCTCAGGACCTTTGAATCGTCTCTGCTCCGAACAACCGTGTGGTTTTTAAAAATTTATTTATTTATTTATTTTAATTACCTTTTTACCCCTTTAATGTGCTACTTCCATGAGGTATTTGGTGATTATCCTAGTTAGGATAGAGAGCCTGCTACCCACATTTTCCTATGGTAGTTAAACCTCCGTTTTGTGTACCCAGAGGTGCTCCGGTTTCTTATGCCAGCTGTTTCTTCTCTGCTGCCCTGAGTTCTCCACTGTCATCAAAGTGCCGGTTTCCCATCTCTAGGCTACTGACCACACTGTGCTTTAGCCTGGAATGCCACCCCCTCCCCGCAGGTTTTGCCCAGTTTTCAACATCAAGTGCCACCTCCTCCTTGGAGCCTCCCCGGCCACCTTCAGAGTGAAATATTGCTTCTTTATCCGGCTACCTACAGCGGCTCTCGGTTTCACCCAACAGACAGCTGAAGTGGGGTTTCCACAGCCACGCCGTCCAGTCCCCATTCCTTTCCGTGTGTGGTGAAGGAGTTTCCTTGTCTTCCCCCCTCCATGCGCGCTAGACTTTCAGAGAGCAACTTTGTTCTTTCTGCGTCCCAGCACGGGATGGCCCAACAGAACCTGTCCGAAAGTTGGGAGCGTTGATCAGAAAGCCCTAAGCTGGGCCGCGATGGAGATTTTTTCTTTTGTTCAGGGGGCTAGGGGCCACACAGAGACAAGCTAGACTTCCTGCTTAACCTCTAGGAATTTCCTTTCCAGGCGGGGGTGGGGGTGGGGCGTGGGGCGGGAGGATGGGGTTGGGGAGGAAGGACTCAGTGTCAGGCAACCAGGACATAGCTCTTAGCGGACTGGGAGTGTGGATGGCGTGCTTGAGGACCTACTGTTCCCCGCCCCCCCCCCCCCCCAGTGTATCAGCGCTGGGGTGGACTGGCAGGCTGAGCTTCCCCAGGTGTCAGCGATGTGACTAGCAGGCACCCACCGAGTGCTACTCTGTATGGGGTGGCCCTTTGTACGGCGGTCCAGCGGCTGCACAGCTTTGTTTAATCTTTGTGTCCGCTTTGATGAGTGGTGGACATTTTTGATATGCCACTAATCTGGGGGGAACCAGAAAGAACAAATAACCTAATTAATGTCACGTTAAGAGGTGTGGTCTTCAAGTGAAGCTCTAGACAGTTACAGAGTCCGAGCTCATAGAATAGAGAGCAAAGGCTCCAACTGGGGTGGTGAAAGAGAAAGAGGACGTAGGGATCCCACAGCTGGACCCATGGTTACTGTGATGGGGGACTAGTTCTTTTCTTTCCTGAGGGCTGCCTG
Source organism: Acomys minous (assembly GCF_964271855.1). Lineage (NCBI taxonomy): Eukaryota > Metazoa > Chordata > Mammalia > Rodentia > Muridae > Acomys > Acomys minous. Next base: position 87,634,040 of record NC_140484.1, read on the forward strand.
AGGAGGCTAGGGCTGCCTCCTGAGCATCCCTTGCTGTGTGCAGGGCCCACTCCTGGCTGTCATTGTGGCTAGTGATGCCCATCTCCAAGAGAGAAGCAAAGAAGACCAATGGAAACTCCTTAGAAAGTAGTAGGAGCCCCCCCCCCCCCAGAGATGCTCTGTGGTTAAGCGCACACAATGCTCTTGGCAAGGATCTGAGTTCAGTTCCCAGTTCCTAGAGGTGCTCACAATCACCTGTTAGTCCAGCTTTAAGAGGTCCAGCATTGTCTTCCAGCTTTCACAGGTACCTGCACTCCCGCACTCCCATGACACACACACACACACACACACACACACACACACAGTTAAAAGTACAAAAAAAAGTAGTCAGCCCTCAAGTGAATTTTCTCTCTTTTTTTTTTTTTTTTGCTGGGTCTCTGTCAAGTACGGCTCTATCTCACCTTGTATCTGCCATATCCACTTTTTAGCTTCATAGGATTTGGGATTTCTGTGGCCCTCTGAGGGCTACTTTGGTACAGTCAACATTCATGGAAGACTTCGAAAATAAAGCGGCACTGTCCTGAATTCTATCTTTTCACCGACACAAGCACGTTGAGGGCATTACTGTTGCTGCCAATTAAGAATTAGTGTCACTGAGTGGTTCAGGGACTTTCATGTCACCACAGAGCTTGTTGACAAGTCCCTTGTTGACAAGAGAGAGTCTAGCCTATGTTTGATAGCTCACAGAGCCAGCATCCTCTCCTGCAACTTTGTCAACATGGAAAGTGACCTCATCTGTTTCCCATCTCTTTTCTGATGGGGAGGGAGGGCAGTTCTATGAGGTCCATGGTTCTGAAGCTGTTAGAAGGCTGGGAGGGTTTAGGGGGCTACTGAGTCATATTGTGTGACTCATTCACTTTCCTGAGGGAAGAAAAAAGGGTTGGGAAGGAGGAAGAGAGGGGCGAGGAAGGAGGTGGGGAGGGAGGGCCGGCAAAGATGGCTGAAGAAAATGTAGAGGATATCGTGTCTTAGGAATCAGAATCAATATTTCTTGCTTTTGGCTTCAGTTGCAATTCAGTCTGTTGGTAATGAAATGTTTTGCTTCTGTGTAAATGTTCTGCTGTCCAGATTTTTATTTATTTACTTACTTATTTATAACCTACCCTAATCCACAAAGGCTCCGAGGTGGCTTACCACAGAAGCAGAAACCATAAACAATGTTAAAATATCAATAAAGATAGAGAACCAGGACCAAGGAAAATGTAAGTAAATGTTGAGAGACCAGAGCGAGGCTCAGTAATTACAGCTGGGTTTTTTTTTTATTGAGTTCTTCCTGTGTGCAGAGGAATTCACCTGTGTTATCTCACCAAATCCTGAAAAGGGCCTCGTGACGTAGGTACTATTAATAGCTCCAGTTTGAAGCAGGGAACTGAGGCTCAGAGGAACAGAACACCACACACAAAGCCAAGTACCTTGAAAGTGGGGAGAGCCAGTGTTTGAATATAGTTTGGCACTGGGAGCCTTGCCCTTAGCCAACGCACTTCTCCTAGGAACAAAGGACCTTGAGTGCACAGTCCTCAGGGACCTCCAAGGTGCTGCAGTGAGGCTCAGACTGGGGTCTGCTCATCTTGGAAGCTAAAGAGAGAGGAGAACAGCCACTGTGTAGCTGCAGCTTCTTTGGGTTTTGCCGAAGTACCACACTCTCAGCGAGGCACACCTTCCACAACTGCTTTCTCTGCTGAACCCTCCTTGCTCCCTTTGGCTGTTCTGATGTTCTCGTCTACTTGTATTTTTTTTCTTTTACTTTGGTTTATTTTACCTTCTAACATACTGCAAAACTTGTTTATAAACTATATTGTAATAGTCCATATGGCGTATGCGTTTCTTATGAGATTCTATAATATGGTCTATGTGCATAAATTAATGAACAATATACTATGTAATTTCTTTTATAGGGTCTGTTCTGGATTGAATAGGAATGCCCCCTCCCCAAATAGACTCATGTGTTTGAATGCTTAGCACATGTGGAGTGACACCATTAGGAGGCGTGGCCTCGTTGGAAGAGCTGTGTCACCGTGGGGCGGGCTTTGAAGTCTCATATGTTCAAGCTACATCCAGTGTGTCCCACAGTTGTCTCCTTCTGTTGTCTGTGGATCAAGATGTAGAACCCTCAGCTCTTTCTCCAGTACCATGTCTGCCTGGTGGCTGCTATGCTTTCCACCATGATGATAATGGACTAAACCTCTGAAACTGCAAGCCAGCCCCCAGTGAAGGGTTCTCCTTTGTAAGTGTTTCAGTGCTCATGGTGTCTCTTCTCAGCACTACAACCCTAACTAAGACAGAGCCAATGTCACATTTTGTAACTTTTATTATTTATCATGATGTACATTTGTCTGTGTGTGGGGATGCACACGGGTGTGCTGGTACCTGAAGAGGCCAGATCCCCTTCTTGGATGCCTCAGGGCCTGAGTTAGAGTCTCTTGTGAGTTGCCTGAGAGGGGTGCTGAGAACTGAGCTCAGGTTCTCTGTGAGAGCAGCATATGCCCTTAGCCATCGGGCTCTCTCTCCAGCCCCCAATAAAGTCACTATTTAATGCCTGTCTTCTCTCACTGAAATATAAGAGCCACGTGGGCGAGCATCTCTATCTGTTTGTGTATTCTAGGTGTTTGGCTGTCCAACATCCATGAGGTACTCAGTGAATTTTTGTAGAGTGTGTGGCACTGGGAAAGAAATAGACCAATATACCCGATTGACAACGTAGGCTTTTGTAGCTTGTGCTTTCTTTCCATTTCCCTTTCTTTGCTTGAAGCAGAGGTCGGCCCAGCTCTTAGGCCTGAGACCAGGTCTTCAGGTGCTTTCTGCAGACAGACCCTTGAGGGTTTGTGTAGCTCATGACCATAGCATCATTATCATTGTAGGTCACTGTTCAAGGCAAATAGGTGAACGAACTTTGTGAACTTGATTTTGATGGGCTCTCACAATAAAAGTTAGGTGTTAATCTGAATATCAAAACCAACAAAATTGTTCCTATTAGGAGACTAAACATAGTGTCTTATAACATTAAGAATTTGGGGTTAGGTCCGGCATTGTGTTAGTGGAGACAGAAAAATAAAAAGCACAGCTTTTGTGTGAATCAATTGATTGCCAGAGACAGGCGATCACTCCTGGAGTTACATTTCCTGGCTGCAAGCCTGAAGGGCAAAAAGATGGCCAAGGCCATTAGCAAGCTCTCTCAGAGGGGAATCTTAGCTGAGGATAGATCGCTGTGGTGTACACGGTTGAAACGTGTGTAGTGTGATCCCCCTGCCCCTCTTCCCTACAGATTAGGTCATGCCTTTGGGAATGGCCGGCACCAGTCTGTCAGCTCACAGGGAAGGCTAAGGTTACTTGACTCTTATTCTTGGAATGTAGTATCAGAAATACTTACTCAGCGCCAGGCACCCTGTAGAGCAGTAGAGGCAGGGGCATCAGATATTCAAGGTCAGCCTTGGCTACATAGCAGGTTCTAGGCTATATGGGCTATGTGAGACCCTGTCTAAAGCAGAAAAGAAAGTAAAACAAAATGAAACAATCAATCAAACATACAAAAAACCTGACCCAACTCAATAAAACAAAACAAAACAAAACAAAAAAAATCAAAACTTGCTCAGGTGAGTGAGAATTGAAGCCCGGTCTCAAGTTTATTGTTTGGGGTTTCTTGAAAACTGTAGTAATTACTAGAGGCTTTATTGTAAGGCTACTCTGAGTGCCTTACTGCTGCTCAGGCCTGGTGTGCATTAAAGAACAGCCAGGTTCCCTGCTTTCATAGCGCTTACCTTGCAATGGAGGAACACCCTGGCAATGCATCGAGTTAAAACAACGAATAGCAAGATAATTCCACTGCGGCATGTGCTATGGCAAGAAAGAAAAGAGGCAAGCTGACGGAGACTGGAGGTGGGGAGGCACAGCTCTCCTAGGGCATCCAGAGGAGAGGCTCGGAGCAAGAGGAGCTCTCATCTGAGCTGCAAGAGGAAGCAGCCTTTCAGAGTGTGAAGGGCGGACCTCTTTCTACCATGAATGAGTGAGCAGTAAGGGAGCAGACAGAAGGGTGCATGGGGATGTGAGGGAAAAAAATCCGAATTTTATCCTACTGTGTGGAAACTACTGGAGGGTAGTGGGTAGAATAGAAAAACAAACTCCCCCATAGGTACAGGTATTTGAGTGCTTGGCCCCCAGTTGGAAGCCCTGTTTGGGGGAGGTTTTGGAGGTATGGCTTTGCCGGAAGAAGTATGTCACTGTGGGCAGGCTTTGAGGTTTTCGGTTTGCGTTCTCTGCTTGGTGCTTGTGGTTGCGAGGCGACCTTTGATCTTCCTTCGCACCATGGTGTACCTCCTCTCTCTCTTTGGAGCTGTAAACCAGAATAACTTTTATCTGTAAGTTGCCTTGGCCGTTGTGTTTTATCACAGTAACAGGAAAATAATTAATACATGGGAGTTTTTTTCCCCTCCTAGATGTGGAGAATAATGAGACATGAACCCAGACCGTGGGATTCTATAGGGCAGTAGCATCATAGAAATACTGCGTCTGTAAATAGCCTTCTTAGTTTTGAAAGGGTCCCCAGCGGCCATCCAGGTCAGAGCTTCTTCAATGGCTGTGTTTTCAAGTCTTCTGGGGCAACTGTGAAACATATAGATAGTCTGAGGCACCCTCCCCAGACAGCTACTCGAGTGAGAGGCTCCTCCCCCCACAGCTACTCTAGTGAGAGGCTCCCCCTTAGCTACTCTAGTGAGAGGTTCCTCCCCCCACAGCTACTCTAGTAAGAGGCTCCTCTCCCCACAGCTACTCTAGCGAGAGGCTCCTCCCCCCACAGCTACTCTAGTGAGAGGCTCCTCCCCCACAGCTACTCTAGTGAGAGGTTCCCCCACCCCAGCTACTCTAGTGAGAGGCTTCTCCTCCCCACAGCTACTCTAGTGAGAGGCTCCCCCACCCCAACTACTCTAGTGAGAGGCTCCTCTCCCACAGCTACTCTAGTGAGAGGCTCCTCCCCCCCACAGCTACTCTAGTGAGGCTCCTCCCCCCACAGCTACTCTAGTGAGAGGCTCCTCTCCCCCAGCTACTCTAGTGAGAGGCTCTGCCCCCACAGCTACTCTAGTGAGAATGAGGTGAGGCTTGATGGAGAAAGAAGGCCCCTAGAGGCTCTGCTAATTACCCAGGGCTGAGGACAAGCACCCTACCCAGGCTCCTCCACTTTGAAGGGGAAGACTGAGGCACAGGGAAGAGAGATACTTTGTGTGACATCTTGCAGTGACTAGTTTCTGTGTCTGAAGCAGTGCTGGGTCCCTGGCCAGTGCCCCGGAAGGTCGTGAGGAAGTTCACAGGTGGAAGAAGGCTGAAGAACCTAGCTCGGAAAGCTGGAAAGGGGGGGCAGCTCCAGAGGTTTGTAGGGTTAATAAAATCCGCTAGGATGCATTAGAACTTAGTAGTCTACTCCCCCACCCCCCTGTTTTTCAGTTCCAGGAGAGTAAGTGCCCTGTTGACTGAACTCTGGGTGTAGGGAAGGGCCCACCCCAACTGACAGTCCTACCAGAACTGTACACGAGAACTCCTCCATGCAAAATGAGCAAATGCTTGCCACCCCCTGCACCCCAGTGGGCCGTAGAGCTCAGTCATCATTACCCTCATCTGATGATACCTGCAGTGTGTGAGGTGCCGTTTGAAGCACACTGCATACGCTAACTCACTTAGCTCATCCTTTAAGGCCATGCAGCAGGAACCAGGCCAGGAGATGGAAGCACAGAGGAGTGAGGCAGCTGATGTCTCTAGACTCAGGTTTTATAGGTCCGAAAACACATTTACAGCTCTTGCTTCACTTCCCCCTCACAAGAACCTGTAAGGACAGGTGCAGAAAGCGAGAGCAGGTTCACTGTGGACAGAGTCTGTGATGGATGACTCCAGCATCCGTCCGTCCATTTACTGACTTATTCATCACTGAGTGCACTGGCTGTTGGGGACCAGGCAATGCAAGGTGCTGGAGACTCATCAGTGAACAAGCTAGAGTTTCTGTTCTTCAGGTCAGTCTATGATGATGCCAAATCAGAACGGAAAGGTGAACGGACAAAGGCCCCTGAGACTGCTGTTTCGGAAGAGGTCTTGTGTAAAGTCCTGATGGGAGTTTAAAGTGGACCCAAGCCAGCCCCGTCACAAGCCAGGGCAGGTAAGCCCACAACCCGATTTCAATCAGCTGAGCACTTACTCTCCTGGGATGTTGAGTCCTGAGTGGCAGAAAGAAAGGTCAGTGGTTAAGGGCCCATGCATGCTGGGTCTTGGGTTAAAGAGTGTTGCGGGGGGCGGGGGGGCTGGAGAGATGGCTCAGCCGGCTGTTCTTCTAAAGGTCCTGAGTTCAATTCCCCAGTAACCAGATGGTGGCTCACAACCATCTATACTGGAATCTGGTGCCCTCTTCAGGCCTGCAGGCAGAACATTGTATACATAAACAAATAAATAAAATCTAAAAAGAGAAGAGTGTTAATGGTTTGTATGCTTCCCACCCCTCAGCTTTATGGATTAAATACTTACTTCTCTTTAGGACCTGAAGTAGGTGGCTCGAGGCAGGCCTTTGAAGGGCATAGCCCTGCTCCTGGTTCTATGTTGCTCTCACAGCTTCCCGATTCACCATGGAGTGAGGCACGCCCAGCACTATGAACACACAGTCCATTGTGATAGACAAGAGTCCTCTGAAGCTGTGAGCCCAAATAAATACCCCCCCTTTAGTTAATTTGTTGTGTCAGGCACTGCCACAGAGACACCAAAGCAAATCATATAAAGAGTTTGGATTTTACCATGAGGGCAGACACAGGCTGACGATTTTGACATTTTCTATAGGTATACCTTCTACAGTGATTGTGTTCGCTCCATTATGATCACTCTGTCCTCCTTCCACTCTGATAACTAATTTCTTCTTAGCCAACTGCCTACTTTCACATCTCCTTTTCTCGTGCGTGTCTTTTGCTGGTGTCATAGCTTCCGAGTGTTCATAATAGCATCAGCCTTGCCCTGTTCAGATGGCAGCACTTGCCCTGCTCAGATGGCAGCAGCACTTTATAACCCTCCTCTCCAAGTCCCAGCTCATACAGATCTTCCACTCCTCTTCTGAAATATTCCTGGGCTTTGGAGTAGGTGATGTAGATGTCTCCTCTGCAGTGGAGAACTCAGCAATCCCTTATTTTCAGCTCTCTGGTGAGTTAGGAGTCTCTGTTTTGGCCTATGCCCATGGCTGAAAGAGGCTCCTCCGAACCAGACCAAGAGTAACACCAGTCTGTGGGAATGAACACAAACAGCCAGAGGCAGGTTAGCTATGAATTCATTATCAAAATGTCTGTAGCATCACTAGCGGATTCTCCCATAGGCCCAAGACCTCCCTAGTCATAGCTTTTGGGCAGGTTTACAGCACAGACACGAGTTCCTTCCTGTAGGTCAGGCCTCCAATAACCACATGGTTTTAAGCTAGGCACCTGTGTTTTATGAAGGAGACTCTGGCTATGCTATGAAGAACGGACTGGAGAGAGCTGAAAACAAAGAGAGGGGGAGGAGAGAGAGAGAGAGAGGATAGTGCTTTGGATGGAAAGAAGTGAATAGAGAGAGCTAAGAGACAAAAGGGAATTGGATAGCCAGGTACGGTGGTGCACGCCTGTAATCCCAGCATGTAGGGAGGCAGAGGCAGGTGGATAGCTGGGAGTTTCGAGGCCAGCCTAGTCTACAGAGTGAGTCCAAGACAGCCAAGCCCACACAGAGAAACCCTGTCTTGAGAAAACAAAACAAAACAATAACAAAAAGGAAATAGAGTTGACAGGGTTTGTGGTTGGGTGAGGGTGCAGTTTGGGGTAGAGGTGGTACCATCTGCTGGGGAGAAGGCTGGCAGGAAGAGTAGACATCTGTGCTCTTTATGGACAAGTTTAGAATTCCAGTGGGATAGGAGTGTGTCTAGGAAAGGCATCAGCTGGACACTTGGTCTCTAGAGGATCATGATTGTCCCATGATGCCTTGCTAATTTCCTTCTGTATAGACTCTGAAACCCAGAGACCATCTAATGAAATCTGGTAGGTTCCTCCTCCTCTCACTCCTCCCCCCCTCACATTTTATATGAGAAACAAAGCAAAGAGGTCATAAAGTAGAGGGACATCTAGATGAAAAACGGAGCTCAGGACTTTTCGGGAGACCCCCTTCTTTACCACGCATGGTGCCCCAGGACAGAGGGCAAAATGGGAAACCAGGGGCTGGATCCTGACCCCAGAAGGGTTTTGTTCTTAACTAGTTGCCATCATTTTAAAAATAGCTGGGTGTGGTGGCGCACGCCTTTAATTCTAGCACTCAGGAGGCAGAGGCAGGAGGATTGCTGTGAGTTCGAGGCCAGCCTGGTCTACAGAGTGAGTCCAGGGCAGCCAAGGCTACACAGAGAAACCCTGTCCTCAGAAAAAAAATCTGAGTATTTTAACTCTCTCCACTTTCTCTTCCTCCACCCAGTCTCCCCGCTTCCCTCTCTGTGTGTATGTGTGCGCCTTATGTATGCATTTATCTCTCTATATGGCAACAGTGTCTTGTGTATTCCAGGTTGGCGTTGAGCTTACTAGATAGCCAACGATGTCTTTGAGCTTCTGGTCTTCCTGCCTCTATGCCTAGTTCTGGGATTATAGGCATGCGCCTCCTTGCGTGTTTATGAGGATCAATCTTATGTCTGGGTACGGTAAACAAACACTCTACCAACTGAGACACATCCCCAGTCCCCATCTCATACTAAAAAACCCAGGAAATTTGGCAACAGCCATGCTCCCATCCATCTATGACAGTGGCCAAATAAAACTGGGTAGCAAAATGGTGTTTAGAGGCAGGGCGTGTCTAGTTTGCCAAAGCCCTAATTGGTATCCTCATGATTAAGGACAGATGTTGTTTATCACCTATCAATGCTTCCTCTGTTGCTGTTCTTAAGAGGGAAAGTTCTGGTCTGCTGTGACCTATTTAACCCGTGTCTTACCTACCTCAGCTTGCTCCATTTCCCTGGCATCTGTAAGCCTTCAACTTGCGACTCCTGTATTTCCTCTTAGGACTAAATCTTCCTGGGGAAAGTGAAATGCTCGAACGTGTAGCTTTCAAGGGCCTGCCTGGCTGCCTGGCTGCCTGGCTCAGAGGTTTTCCAAGCCCGCCCTTCAGAAGTGAGTGGAGCTATTGACAATGCTTAATTGTTCTGCAGATGGGTTTTGAGGGATTGCTCACCCTTGACTCTCCTGTCCTTGATTCTGATTTATCTGAGCCCTGGGAGGAAAATGCCTTTTGTCCTGGGAGTTCATCCCTCATCTTTGATTTGGTACAAAATGAGCACTTCACACAATGCAGTGTAGCTTCAGTTGCTAGGGAGGTAGAGCAGCCGCAGAGGCTGCCTGGGGACCAGGCCTGGGGAATCTTCATTCATACCCTCAATACCCCCTCTGTCTCTTTATTACTCCACCCCTCCCTCCCTCCTTCCTCCTTCCTTCACCTCTGCCTCCATCCTTTTCTCCTCCCCTTCTCTCATTTTTTTGAGCAAAGGTATGACAATGAACAACCCTTTCTATGAAGCCGAGTTTTAGACACCAAGAGCTTAGATTGTACTAAGACAATCATCATCGTCATCATCATCATCGTCGTCATCATCATCGTCATCATCATCATCCTCATCGTCATCGTTGTCATCGTCATCTTAAGAAAAAGGGCGTGGATTTGAACTTCTGATCTTCCTGCTTTCAGCTTGTGAGAGCTGGGCTTTGAAGCTGTGTCTTGACCCAGTGAGTTGTTTTTTTAAAGGCCACATGCCACACTCAGTCAAAGGCTCAACGAAAGAACCTCCTGCATTTATAGCCAGACATGGCAAATGAGTCACTTTTCCATTGCTGTGATAAAATACCACGGCCAAGGCAGCATACAGAGGAAAGAGCTTATTTGCACGTAAGGTTCCAAATGGGTGGAGTCCGCGATGGTGGAGTGGAGGCAGCAGACAGCCGGGCATGTTGGCTGGAGCAGGAGCTGACGGCTCACACCCTGAACTACAAGCAGGAAGCAGACAGAGTGGACTAGAAATGGCGTGAGTTCAAAATTTCTCAAGGCCCGCTCCTAGTGCCGTACTTTCTCTAACAAAGCCACGCCTCATAAGCCTCCTTAAAAAGCATCAAGTACTCAAACTCCCGATACTATGTGGGACCTCGCATCCCATCCAAACCATCGTGCTGTAGCCACTTATTTTTCATTTTTATTTATTTTTTTCTATTGTTTGAGTAGCAACTCTTTTTTTTTTATTCTTGTTACATCTCAGTGGTTATCCCATCCCTTGTATCCTCCCATTCTTCCCTCCCTCCCATTTTCCCCTTACTCCCCTCCCCTATGACTGTGACTGAGGGGGACCTCCTCCCCCTGTATATGCTCATAGGGTATCAAGTCTCTTCTTGGTAACCTGCTATCCTTCCTCTGAGTGCCACTAAGCCCCCCCTCCAGGGGACATGGTCAAGAAAAAGTGAGGAAGAGCCTGGAACACATTGGCACAGGAGACAACTTCCTGAACAGAACACCAACAGCCCAGGCCTTAAGGTCAACAATTCATAAATGGGACCTCATGAGGCTGAGAAGCTTCTGTAAGGCAGGAGACACTGTCAACAGAACAGAGCGACAGCCTACAGACTGGGAAAAGATCTTCACCACGGTGCCATTTAATTGAGGGTAAACAACTTGTTTTTCTCTGGGCCTCAACAAAAGCAAAGAGGGCAGAAGCGCAGGCCTTGTGTGACTTTTCCTGAGCAGAGGTGAATACACTTCTTTTCACCTTGGATAAGGAACCAAGGATAGGCCAAAGATGCAGTTTACCCATGTCTAACTTGGTAGACCAATGAGGTTTATTTTTAGAGATGTGAGTGAAAGCTTACTTAGCTGAGCACAGGTGATACAAATACCTTCCTGCAGACAGCTCCACAGAAAGTCTTTGCCCAGCATTGTTTACTGCTTATATAATCTTAGGAGAGTCCGTGGGCGTCACACAACTGTCTCTGATTCCTGAGGCTTGTAAGTTTCATGAATTTCCTGAGCTCTGCAGGTAGCTTCCTGAATCTTAGGAGCCTCCCCCGTCCAGGAGGGACTTTTAATTTCAGTCCAGGAGGGACTTTTAATTTCAGTCCAGGAGGGACTTTTAATTTCCGAGGCAATAGATGCGTGTTGCCTGATATTCTTGCAATTTCTTCTAGTCTCACCATTTACAAGAACAAAGCCAGAGCTTAGAGAGTGTGCTGGATAGTTTCATGTCAACTTGACACAGCCTAGAGTTATTTAAAAAAGGAGGGGAAATTCAGTTGGGGAAATCCTGTATAAGTTACAACTGTAGGGCATTTTTAAAATTAGTGGTTGACTTGGGGAGGGGGAGGGCCCAGCCCACTGTGTAGTGCTGTCCTGAAGGCTGAGTAAACCACAACAAGAAAGCCAGAAAGCAGCGCTGCTCCGTGGCTTCTGCATCAGCTCCTGTCTCCAGGATCTCACCCTGCTCTTCGAGGTTGCAGTCCTCCCAGTCTGGACAGCCACTCTGAGCTCAGCATTATGGGGCAGGACTCCCTCTCCCCAGCAGGGCCTCCATCTCTCTGTGTTGACTCCATCGGGAGAGCGTCTTTAGACACGGATGCCCCAACCATGTTTGATATGTGGCCTTTGACCCAGCTCCCTGCTAGCTCTCCCCTCCCTGAAGCTGTAGGATAATTAGGTACTGTGTTCCTGTCCATATGATAGGAGCGTGCTGCCAGATGCAGAACAAGCATCCGTAAAGTGCCTGGTTTCAACCAGTTATGTACACCTATCCCAGAAGCCCCCACCCCCACCCCTGGACTCTGTCGCCTTTGTTCTCCTTGACCTAGCTGAACTAGCTCCCTGAAGCAGTTCCTGGAATGTTCCATGTCCGTCACGCTCGGTGCCTTCCAAGCCCCATGCCTCGCCTTCTTGCTCCTCTTGCCTTGGTGGGCTGGTGGTCAATAGCCCCTACAGGAGGAGGCGAACCACACCCTGCTTGAATTTCTGTCTTGACTTCCTTCAGCGATGAACAGCGCCGTGGAAGTGTAAGCCAAATAAACCTTTTCCTCCCCCAAATTTCTTTGGTCATGATGTTTCATCACAGCAACAGCAATGCCAACTAAGACAGACAGGAAGGTATTGCCAGTGGGTAGCTTTTGAAGGACTCTGATTCATGGTGAGCAAGGCCCTTCTGGCTTGCCGTGGTAATTCCTATTTTGTCGGTCTTAGGCTTGCCTCTGGGTCTCTTCAGTTTAACAGCGGCAAAGGAGGGATGTGTACACACTGTTCTCACTTCGTGCAGTTTACTGCCAAGTTCCTCTTCTGCTTGGGGCTATACCTTTTAGAACAGTCTCTGTGCTGTCAAAAAGGGCAGTGACAGTGCCTTAGGATGTCTGTCTCAATGTTTATTCAAGCGCAGTCAGTCTCAGTTTCTGCCGCTCGCTCTGAGTTAAGGAGCAAGTACGCCCCCTGCTGGCTTCTGTGTAGAAAACCTAAGCCATTGAAGTCACTGAATTCAGAAAATCTTGTCTTTGCCTAAGCTGTGGTGCATCTGGACCCAGGGTGGGTGGGTGGGTGGGGGGCGGGGCTCTGCTCAAACTACTGAACCAACCAAGGAAAATACATGCAGTAAACATTGAACCCCTACTCAGATCTAGCCAATGGACAGGACATTCTCAACAGTTGTGTGGAGAGCGGGGACTGACCCTGACATGAACTCTGGTGCCCCATATTTGACCACTTTCCCTTCGTGGGGAGGCCTGGTGGCACTCAGAGGAAGGGGAAGCAGGCTACCAGGATGAGACTTGATAGGCTGTGACAATATGGTGGGGGAGGAGGTCCCCTTCTGTCACAGACCTAGGGGAGGGGAATAGGGTGAAAGAGGGAGGGTGGGAGAAATGGCAGGATACAAGTGAGGGGACGACAATTGAGATGTAATCTGAATAAATTAATTAAAATTTAAAAATGGACATAAATATTCTGTCAAGCAAAGCATAGTTTACACTTTAGACTGTCGTTGTCATTGGATCTTACTTCTTCTTCCCAGAGCTGTTTACTTTCTTGACTGTCCATCTCTCTGCCCCTCAGTTGCTGTGTTAACAGTTTGAATTGAGTTTAACACCGTGGTCCTCCAGGTATGCCTGTCTGGGTGAAACAATGTCTGGGAGTATCTCATTGGGTAATAGCTTCCCTGCTTCTGGAGAGGCAGATGGTGAGTCCCTAAGCATGCCAAAAAAATGCCAGTAGAGGTGAGGTTACTTACCGAAATGGCAAATATTGAGTCTATCACTATATTCCGGAAGCCATCCTAAGTAACAAAATCCTGGGCCTGAGGAGATGGTGCAGTGGTTAAGAGTAGTTGCTGCTCTTGCAGAGGACTCAGGTTTAAGTCCTAGTACCCACATGGAGGTCTACAGTCATCTGTAACTCCAGTCTCTAGAGCATCTGATTCCCTCTTCTGGCCTCCGTGGGCAGCAAGCGTGCATACACGCACGCGCGCGCGCGCACACACACACACTTACATTTTGCACATACATACACACATACAAGAAAACACATAAATTGAATGATGATGATGATAAATTAAAACTTTTGGAATATACCAGGGGAAGTGACTTCCAGTGTTGTGTTAGAACCAAAGGTAGAATTCCAAGAATTCCATGCTTTTGGCCAGGGTCACAGGGCTGTAATGATGCTTATCCATCCCAGTGGAAGCAACTGTAGCCTCCGAATGGCAGCATCGGAGTGCCTGAGCACTGTGAGCTGCTCTGGGCCCTGGAAGCAGACTTTGGGAGGCTAATGGTCCCGGATGCAGTTGTGGAGGGAGAGGAGAAAGAGAGCACCGACGGCAGGGGTTGCGCGCTTGCACACCCTTAGCTGAGAGGCATGGTAGAGGCAACTCCTCCTAATGCCTTTATTTTAGAGATGGACTAACTGAGACCCAGAGAGAAATGTCTGGCCTGAAATTAGAACCAAAGCATTAGAGAACAAAGAAACACATTGATGGGCAGAAGAAACACAGGAAGTAAGCACAAACAATGAATCCTACCTGGATTGAAAATACACATAGTTACCTTTAAGGCGTGAGATTGAGAATTTTTACATTTTTCTTGGTATAAAATGATGCACTAAGCTACCACAGGGATGCAAACTAAATGTAAAACAAAAATTTAAATTATCAAAAATAACTCCCATCCTCAATGATTTAAAGAAACAAGCAAAGCCCAATGTATACAAATATATGCACATGTGTCTGTTTATATATTTTCTTTTCTATTTTCACATATCCTATACGTTTTATTTAGCTATTGTAGCCACTGATGTTCTCCCTAATATGCAGTTAAGGACTCATTCTGAGCATACTGCAGGCTTGGTCTTCAGTGGCTCCTTCTTCTTCTGTGGGATAATACAATTGTTCTAGAGAGGATCCTGCGGTGGGGAACTCTAGGCCTAGTGTTGAGATGTGTGTGTGTGTGTGTGTGTGTGTGTGTGTGTGTGTGTGTGGTGGGGGGGGGGTCTCAGGAGGAAACTTCTGCCCTGCTCAGTGCTGGGTTGGATGACAGCTCTTAGGGAGATGACTTTGTAGCTGACCTTGCTGTATTGAATCACAGACTTATGTGCTTGTTGCCACCGCATGACCTTATCTATTCTGATCAATGCAGTAACACACACACACACACACACACACACACACACACACACATACAAAAGAAAGAGCCATCAGCATCTCATGAAGCATAGTCAATAAAGCACGTATCCTATTCAGAAAATGTGGTACTTTCAGAAGCGGCCACATTAAATTCCTCTGGTAATGATTAGTCATTCTATGATTAATTTATAGGCAAGCTTTAAAAAAAAAATTAAATAAATGGCTATTAGTTTGTAATTAGCTGGATGTTAGACTTGTGTCATTGGGAGTGATCTCGAAATTTCATTTTGTGCTCGCACAGTTCACACAGTCACGTGTCTGAACCACTCAGTACAGGAGAGTGGTCTAAGCCAGCGGTTTCCAGGCTTAATATTATCAGACACACCCGGGGAACCTTTAGACCAGGCTCCCAGGTTGCGCTCTGCAGTTTGGGCTGTAAATTGTCCTCATTAGTTTTGATTGCCCACTTGACACAGCAGCCTGGAGATGTCTGAGATGGGTTCGCTCCATCTTGTCACAGGATTGCCGGGCTTTTCCATGGCCCCGGTGGGCCGGCAGCTCCCACATGTGCGGCTGGCCCTGAGGTCATTGGCTCCCATTGTGGCCGCTTCCCACTTTAGCCAGTGTCTTGGCTGGTCTGGCAGTGTGCTGAAACCCTGATTCCCGAGAGTCTTGGCTGTATTTTATCCATTTACCGTTAAAGTTGGGATGAAAGTACCAGACATCCAGTTATAAACTCACTCCCACCATTGTCCCAACTCTGTCGCAAAAACCATCCCTTCACATGGTGAGTGTCTGTTGCTCCAGGCAACACGGTGAATCTTTTATTTGATGGTTGGGATGGAGAGCAGGGTACCAGGGAGCAACTATCTTGTCCAGGGCCAGGAAAACTCTTGGGTAAGCATCATCCTGTTTTAGTGTGATACCTGCAGTCTAGTGGTGCAGGTGTGGGGAGCCAAGGGGCCTCTGAGAATAATGCTGAGTAAGGCTGTGCCTGATTCCATCTTTTAATTCTCGACCGGCCAAGTGATTTACTCATGGAGGACTTTCTGTCCCCGTGGTCCTTGGCTCTAGGGCACCTGGATCCTCAGCTTACATAGGTGACCTCACTGCTGCTCTTCGTCCTATACGGCGTGGCACGTGATTTGATTAGTGGATCCCACTGTGCCTGGTGTTTTCTTCTTTAGTTGCTCAAAGGCTCCTTGGGCCAACATGGTGCTGCATGTGGTTTCATGGAGACGAGTCAGATGTTTCCTGGAGGGGTGGGGCTGGAGAGGATGGTACCTTGGATATAATTTTAAAGTTAAACTTAATATTTACGTCCTGCGTACCTTGTCTAATCTTAGTTTGGGCCCTGACTTTGAACCCGCGGCTGATGATGCTAGTGCAGGCACTCTTGGTAGGAGCAACAAGCATTCTATCAAGAGTGTGTGTCTACAAAGCGAGTCCAGGACAGCCACGGCTACGTGAGAAGCCCTGTCTTGAAAAATCAAAAATCAAAACAAAACAAAAACAAAAACAAACAAAAAACAAACCAAACAAAAAACAAGAACAAAACAAACAAACAACAAACAAACCAAAAACAGCTACAACAAATAGAGTGTATGTCAGTTTTGTTCAGGATGAATTGAGGCCATTTCCTGTATCCGGGGTACCATCCTTGAGGGATGGTACCTTGAGGGATGGGGACCTCAATGCTGGTCTTTACTGTTTACAGGTTGTGTGATGATTAGTTAGCTTTGCATCAACACAACAACGTGCCGTGGAGACTGCTAACTTTA